>NC_053171.1:67522126-67844626 GCF_016835505.1 Polypterus senegalus | reverse complement strand
TATATAAAGTAAGCGCTGGAATGTATAAAGTCAAAACTTCAATATATAAAGTCAGCGCTGGAATATCCATCCATTTCCCAACCCGTTGAATCCGACCACAGGGTCACGGGGTCTGCTGGAGCCAATCCCAGCCAACACTGGGCGCAAGGCAGGAACCAATCCTGGGCAGGGCACATGCATCATTTTCAAAACATTAACCGAACAGTTTTTTTAATTTATTTTTCTGAATACGTTTTTGTTAACTTAGTTCAGTTCAGAGTCGTTTCAATCAATATATTTTGACTTTGACTTTATATATTCAGGAATGAGTTTATATACTCCGATGTTGACTTTTTATAATCAGGAATGACTTTAAATATACCGACGCTGACTTTATATATTCAAGTTTTGACTTTATATATTCAGAAAAAAGTTTTGACTTTATATATACCGACGCCGACTTTATATATTCAAGTTTTGACTTTATATATTCTGACGCCGATTTTATATATTCAAGTTTTGACTTTATATATTCTGACGCCGACTTTATATATTCAGAAAATCAATATATTTGCCTGTTTGGCACCCCATAGTATATGTGTGTGTGTATATATGTACACATGTATGTATGTATGTATATGTATATATATATATATATATATATATATATACTGTATATATATATATGCCAGCAACACTCATGACAATGACAAAACAATTACATTGTCAATCATGTTACATTATTATTAAAATGTTTCCTTTCCTTTTTACTTCTCTCGCGCTGGTATTTTGCTATATATATATATATATATATATATATATATATATATATATATATATATATATATATATATATATATATATATATAGATATAGATATATATAGATATGACAACAACACTCATATCAATGACAAAGCAATTACATTAACAATCATGTTACATTATTTTTAAAATTTTTCCTTTTCTTTTCATTACTTCTTTAACACACTACTTTGCTGCTGGTATTTTGCTAGTATATATATATATATATATATATATATATGATATTTAAGATATACAGCCACAGCATTAATACCACGTCACTAATACTGTGTATGTCCCCCATCTAAACCTCTGAAGGTGTCATGTGGCACCAAGACTTTAGTAGCAGACCCTTTAAGACCTAAAAGTTCCATGGTGAGGCCTCCATTAATTGAAGTTGCTTTTCCTGCACATCCCACAGATGCTCAATCATATTGAGATCTGGAAAATCTGGAGGCCAAGTCAACACCTTGAACTCTTTGTTGTGTTCCTCAAACCATTCCTGAAAAATGTGGCTGGGCACATTATCCTGCTTATAGAGACCACTGGCATCAGGGAACACTGCTCCCATGGGGGTGTACATGGTCTGCAATAATTTTTAGGCAGGTGATCCATGCCAAAAAACATCTACATGAATGCCCAGACCCAAGGTTTCCCATCAGAACATTAACCAAAGTATCACACTGCCAACACCCATATTGCATCCTGCTGCCATCTCTACCCCAGGTAAATGATGCACTCCAACCCGATATTCCACATGATCTAGAAGAAAATGTGTTTCATTAGACCAGGCCTTTCCCATTGCAGGCAGGTGGACAGGGGTCACTGTGACAATACAACATAATTTGAAAAAAAATAAAGCAAATCACTTCAGATCAAGGAAAAAGAAGTTTGGTCCTTTAACACCACTAACAGGTTAAAATTTAGGAAAAAGGTAAGAAAGAAAAGCAGCAGCCACTTTGGACCTCCAAGGCTGCAGACTTGTTTTTCTGGGGACTCTTCTGACCATGTGATCTTTTGCCCTGTAATGCCAAAAGCCTATGTTCACATCTGTGACTCAGAATCTGAGTGCATCTGTATATGTAGGTCACCTCAAGATGCAAGAGGACAGTTAACATGCCAGTTGTCAGGTTAGTCCTTTACTGTTTTACAAAGTCTACTGCCACACATAGACACTAAACTCCAAAAGGTTTGCTTAAAAAAACACATCATTTTCAAGTGTGACAGTAAGCATACTCAGCTAATGACAAGCATTTGTCACTTAGAAAGAACACACTGCAATTTACTAAACAACGCAGTCAGTAATCATGATACAACATGCGGTATATTTTTCACAATGCCTAGGGCACAAAGAAGCATTTTATAACACTAAGAAGCATCACAATAAAATACATGTCACATTTTTAACAAAAGGGTGATGATATTTGCATTTCGTGTAACAGAGGACATCAAATCTCATTTACTGACATCAGGTTTATTTTATCACACAGCAGAAAAACATGATATGTATTTGACATAAAAAGAAAAAAAATATACACTAATGGAAGCCTAAGTCCTGCCTGAAAGTTACGCATTTTTGCACTAAAATTTCAGGCTGACCTGCATTCACAGCGTTGGGCACTGTAGTTCTAATGTCCTAGCATCAATGAGCGTGGGTGAGTACTGTACATACAGTAAGTGTGTCCATGTAATGATTTAAAAAAATCCAACTTAATGTACTGGAGCTTTTCATGTGCTAGCCTTCCTACTATGGCAATTATCCACCTTAATACAAGGACAAGCATCTGTGTGGCCGTTCAGCTGCTGTCTCTGTCATTCCAACAGATGGCATATCACAAACATTTGAGGGAATAAAATGCATTGCATGTGGCATTCCGACAGATGGCACATCATACATAGTAACACTGCTTTTATGAATTCCATACCAAATGGCAAATAAAGTGCACTGCATTTGTCATTTCAACAGATGGAGCATCACAAACACTAACACTACTTTTACGAATCCCATACCAAGTGACACATACCAGAGACCTATGCATTGCATTTCTCATTCCAACAAATGTCACATCACAAACATTTATAGCAAGAAAATGCACTGCATTTGTCATTCCAACAGATGGAACATCATGAACATTAACACTGCTTTTATGGGTTCCATACCAAATGGCATATCACAGAGAACTATTTGTCATTCCAGCAAATGGTGCATCATAAACATTTGTAGTAATGCATTTTATAACTGCATGCATTACATAATACTTTCCAAAGTCAGTACCCTGCAAACATTGACAACGAGGTCTCCGTTGATTATAATCATGTCTCACTTAATGACGGCAAATAGCTCTGACCAGAGAGTTGTTAGTCAATTTCATTATTAAGTGAGTTGGATGTATATTAAGGGGGCATGGGCGTGCCCCTGTGTATGATGTAATTTTAGACTCAAGGCACTGCGTCTGTATCACTGCAGTCCGTACACAGCACGCAGAAAAAACCTTGGAACGTACCTCTATGACATTTTCGCTGCAATGACATGTCAAGTATACACCTTACCTGACATAACTAAGCGAACATAACCTCAAGTAACCTAACCTAACATTAGCACAATACATACATCACCTTGACTAATAATTATTGAAACACATTAATAACAACACTA
Organism: Polypterus senegalus; assembly: GCF_016835505.1. NCBI lineage: Eukaryota > Metazoa > Chordata > Cladistia > Polypteriformes > Polypteridae > Polypterus > Polypterus senegalus. The sequence goes on along the minus strand of NC_053171.1, from coordinate 67,841,188 downwards.
ATACTGTAATATGACCACTTACAAAGTGTGTTTTGACACAATTCAGTTTTATTTATTTTATCTCCATCATTAAAGATTGACATCATTAGTCAGGACGTTGTTAATCAGTGTTACTCAGAGGTTCATGGTGTCCTTATTGCCATGTGTACAGAGTGCAGCGAAATTCTTACTTGCATGTGCTAATCAACATGCAATACATCATCACTCTCTGGGACTGTAGCTAGTAAGAAGAACTACCAATTTACCTCCAAACTTCTGTTGGTCTTTAATAATAAGAATGCTAACAAGAGCAGTCATCACACAATGTAGGTAATATAATTTCCAGAAATGCACATGGCAAGAAATTATGAAACCTCCTACAGCTCAGTATAGGTCCAGATTCAAGGCACTTTCATCGTCTCATTAAAATCTTCCTTTCTTAAGAAACATTCTGGAAATCTCTTATAAGAGTGTAACCAAGTCTTGAAATATACTCTTGAGTGACCCTCCATATCTGCTTGCACAAAAAGAACCTTAGATCCAGCTTAAGCACTGCAGAAGTTTATTCCAATTGCACCATTCACACGTCAGAACTCGGTTTGGTGGAGAGCAAAAAATGGGTAGTATTTAGCATCTAGAGTGATATATACTGTACATTAAAGAATATCTTTATTTGTAAAACTGTCTCCATACTTTTAATTTTCATAATTATCCAGTCCATTTATTAGTTAAAACTTCTGCATACTGGTATCGCAGAACTGAAATTCCAAAGCAGAAAATGACCCACTAGCCTGAGAGAGAACAGGTGGAGGAGATGAAAAAACATGGTGCTGACTGGAAGCTGGGCTAGTGATGGGTGAGGTGGGGGGGGTACCAAGTCTGTCTGAGCTAAATCACTGGGAACTACAAAATGCAGTGGTGCAAGAGACATGTCAAGGACCAATAGAAATTAATAAGATTGAGACCTGTAAAGTCAAGAGGTCTCTCGAAATCTTGCTGTTACCTTACACAGACATTTTGTCTGTTTCTATCATTGCATCCAAGGGACCTGCTAGACCATGTGGCCAAGAAAACAAATACAGTGTTTAAAAAATATAAAAGGTTTATATTGAAACATGTAAATGGCCAATGGAAAAGCCAAGAGATGCAGGGGCAACAAGCACCCCTTGTGTGAGACTGGGATGATAAGTGAAGGAGCAAATTTCCAGAGTAGCACCGTTACAGGTTATTGTTGATAGCTCTTTATGGGACAAGGATATTTACCTGTCTCACAAAAGAGTTATCTGCATTGAAGATCAAACTGCTATCTGGTAACACTGTGATAACAGAACTGCCTATTTTCTTAGAAAATGTTTGTATTCAGTTGGTTTCACAATTAACATGTTCCGGGGATACTGGTCTCTAATCAACATATAGTGGTATCTGTACTTCTGGATAGTTAGCAACAGTAGCTATTGTTTAAGCTATGAAAATGTGCATACTATTGTTAACCAAAGAAAACTGGTATGTAGCATTGTTTAACCAACCATCATTTTTGCCTACAGGACCGATATATACCAGATTAAAATCAGGTATGGTCAGAGATTTCCAATTTTATGGTTTCAGCACCTTACCACTGCAGCTACACCCTGAAGTGACAATGGCTTCTACCTGGCCCAGGCTGCACTAGGCCTGAGGCCAGTAATACAAACAACATACTAAGGCAGGGATCTACCTGGTAGTCTGTTATACATATTGTGTTATTTTACCAGCATTTTTACTCTTCTTATATCTGAGGCACAGTTGGAAACCCTAAATTAATCTGTGACTAAACAGCTCTAAAGATCTCTCCATCTAATTGCTTGGGTTTATTGATGTCAATAAAAGTGGAATGTGTAACTACACTAGCAGCCAACCCTAACAGTGATCAGCTGGTACGAATAAAGAGTTCAGAGGGGAATTCTGTTCAGGTCTATGTAGTAAAGAGTCCAAAAGCGAAAATAGGGTCACCTTTGGACCCTACCATGACAAAACGTTTGGTAATCTCACGCACAATCCTCAGAAAAAGAGGAAGGACCTTAGTGATCAGGAATATATCTTTTGACCACAGACATGATGCTATTTATTTTTTGTCTGTTTTTTGCTCAAGCACTGTCTTTGCTCTATTTATTTTTGCAGAATTTACCCAAAGCACACAGAGGCATTCTTTACATAAACATGTGTACAGAAAGCCAACATAAAAACTGCAGATAGCAGTATGGCCTGAAGACATACAGTTGAGCTTGAAAGTTTGTGAACCCTTTAGAATATTCTATATTTCTGCATAAATATGACCTAAAACAAAAGACCTAAAGAGAAAACAGTTAAACAAATGAGACAAAAATATTATATTTGGTCATTTATTTATTGAGGAAAATGATCGAATATTACATATTTGTGAGTAGCAAAAGTATGTGAACCTCTAGGATTAGCAGTTAGTTTGAAGGTGAAATTGGAGTCAGGTGTTTTCAATCAATGGGATGACAATCAGGTGTGAGTGGGCACCCTGTGTTATTTAAAGAACAGGGAACTATCAAAGTCTGCTCCTCACAACACATGTTGGTGGAAGTGTATCATGACACAAACAAAGGAGATTTCTGAGGACCTCAGGAAAAGAGTTGTTGATGCTCATCAGGCTGGAAAAGATTACAAAACCATCTCTAAAGAGTTTGGACTCCACCAATCCACAGTCAGACAGATTGTGTACAAATGGAGGAAATTAAAGACCATTGTTACACTCCCCAGGAGTGGTCGACCAACAAAGATCACTCCAAGAGCAAGGAGTGTAATAGTCGGCAAGGTCACAAAGGACCCCAGGGTAACTTCTAAGCAACTGAAGGCCTCTCTCACATTGGCTAATGTTCACATTCATGAGTCCACCATCAGGAGAACACTGAACAACAATGGTGTGCATGGCAGGGTTGCAAGGAGAAAGCCACTGCTCTCCAAAAAAAACATTGCTGCTCTTCTGCAGTTTGCTAAAGATCACGTGGACAAACCAGAAGGCTATTGAAAGAATGTTTTGTGGATGGATGAGACCCAAACAACTTTTTGGTTTAAATGAAAAGTGTTATATTTGGAGAAAGGAAAACACTGCATTCCAGCATAGGAACCTTATCCCACTTAAAAGAAGTGGTGAGGCGGCCTTCTGCTGTTATGCACCTAAAATCTGGAATAGCCTGCCAATAGGACTTCGCCAGGCTGATACAGTAGAGCACTTTAAAACACTGCTGAAAACACATTACTTTAACATGGCCTTTTTATAACTTCATTTTAATCGTAATTTAACTTAATCCTGATACTCTGTATGTTCAATTCATCATAACAACTATTCATGGTGGCTCTAAAATCGGTACTGACCCCTACTCTCTTTCTGTTTCTTTTTCCGGTTTCTTTGTGGTGGTGGCCTGCGCCACCTCCACCTACTCAAAGCTTCATGATGCTCCAACAATGATGGACGGATTAAAAGGAAGAAGTCTACGTGACCATCATCATCATCAAGCCCTTCCGTGAGAACCCTAAATCCAAAGAGGACTGTTTCATTTATGTTAGGTAGAATGCCCAGAGGGGACTGGGCGGTCTCATGGTCTGGAATCCCTACAGATTTTATTTTTTCTCCAGCCGTCTGGAGTTTTTTGTTTTTCTGTCCCCTGGCCATTGAACCTTACTCTTATTCGATGTTAATGTTGATTTATTTTTTTATAATTATGTCTTTCATTTTTCTATTCTTTAATATGTAAAGCACTTTGAGCTACTGTTTGTATGAAAATGTGCTATATAAATAAATGTTGTTGTTGTTGTTATCTGTGAAACATGGTGGTGGTAGTATCATGATTTGGGCCTGTTTTGCTGCATCTGGGCCAGGATGGCTTGCTTTCACTGATAGAACAATGAATTCTGAATTATATCTGAGAATTCTAACGGAAAATGTCAGGACATCTGTCCATGAACTGAATCTCAAGAGAAGGTGGGTCATGCAGCAAGACAACGACCCTAAGAACACAAGTCGTTCTACCAAAGAATGGTTAAAGAAACATAAAGTTAATGTTTTGGAAGGCCAAGTCAAAGTCCTAACCTTAATTCAATCGAAATGTTGTGGAAGGACCTGAAGGGAGCAGTTCATGTGAGGAAAGCCAACAACATTCCAGAGGAATGGGCTAAAATTCCTCCAAGCCGGTGTGCAGGACTGATCAAAAATTACCGGAAACATTTAGTTGCAGTTATTGCTGCAAAAGGGGGTCACACCAGATACTGAAAGCAAAGGTTCACATACTTTTGCCACTCACAATTATGTAATATTTGATCATTTTCCTTAATAAATAAATGACTAAGTATAATATTTTTGTCTCATTTGTTTAACTGGTTTCTCTTTATCTACTTTTAGGACTTGAGTGAAAATCTGATGATGTTTTAGGTCATAATTATGCAGAAATATAGAAAATTCTAAAGGGTTCACAAACTTTCAAGCACAACTGTATAGGCAGCTACAATATTTATTGTTCTGAAAAGTGGCCCAAACTTCAGTGTACACCACACCCTCCCTATTTCAGGTCCTTTAATAGCAGAACACAAACGTTGTTTAACAAAACAAGCACAGTCACGTCTGGTGGCAACAAGGCTTGACGATTTTCTCCTTGACTAGAAAAGAAGGAGTGAAGTGCACACCTTTCAAAATTCATTCAATTGAAAAATAAAAAATAAAAAAACTGAAATGACTGACCTCAGAAAACGAGACGCTTCCATGAAATAGTAATGGAGCCTGCCGTAGATGTTCCTTTGCTGCCACTCAGATTTGTGATGAATGCCTCACTTGTCTTTGGCCTTAAACTTTTCACTTGCTACACATAATTAGAAACAAAGCCATCTCCTTCACACTTTTAATACAGTTCCCATTAAGTGTTTGACAAATGGAAAAAACAAAGCTATTCTTTTTGAAACAGCACATTAAGTGTAAATCCTAAGTAGCATTCTTTGACTAAAATGTGACTGACAAGTATGGAAATGATTCCTGTCAAGCAGCCTTGATCCAATTGTCTCAATTGTATAGATTTAGAGGGTCATTACTGTCCAAGTACTTACAGAATTCCTACTCACGTGTGTTATCAACATACAACACCGTCTGACATTGACTGACCACTTATAAAGCTTGAAGTGACTTTTACTTCTTCAATGCCCTAGTGGAAGAGTGGCCAGAGCATTACACTTTAAATGACAAGACTACAAATTCAAATCCAACATCTAACTCATTATGAAACCTTAAGGAAGATAACAAGTGAAAGGCACTCTAGAAGTTAAATGTTTTATAACTCAAATCAACATTAGCAAACTGCATTCACACAGTACGTTTACCATGCAATACTTAATTCCAGCTTAACTTCAAATCTACTGTCATCTCATAGCTAAATACTGAAGTCCTGAATCAGCAATGCTATTGTTCTTGTCAAAACGTTAAAAAAAACAAAGTGGCAAACAAGTCCAAGGTTAAAAGGGTAACCGATGTATCACGGTAACATTAATTTAGGAGAGGCCCATTGAAATCAACAAGCTAATAAAAATGGCAGGCTCAGTTATGGGATGCACTCGGAACCACCTGGAGGTAGTAAAGGAGGAAACAATGAAGACAAAACTGAGTGCCATTATGTCAATGCTGCACACTCTTTCTCTCTGACAAACACACACTAAGGACTTTCAGTCAATGAATTATTGAGCAGAAGCCTATCAGGAAATGCCACTGGGTGAGGCATATATACCAATGGCAATACGCTTTGTCACACGTGCATCCATGGGGGCCTTCCGGGCTCTGCTCAAGTATGTACTACTACCCTGAAGCGAGTGAGGCACTGCCGCTAACCTTCTTATCTGTTTCTGCCGCCACAGCTCTGAGAACACACCCACTGAGAGTAACTGACTCCGCCCCTTCTGAGGCAATTTCTATAAAGCCACGCCTCTTTAAATGGTGCAATCCTGAAAAACGGAGCTCCACAAAAGAAAAGGACACACTCAACCAAACAACGACAACCTTTGAAAGAAGACCACCACCTATTTTTTATGTTTTGCGGTGCCATCACACATATACCTTGTTTTCTTTATAAAAGAATTAAACAGGACAACCTAGTTGGTGTCCCAGCATTTCATTTTTGAACCCAGGTTTCACTATTGGTCGACTACAGCCTGCAGAATACCACTCAGGGACTCTTCTCTTACCTTTAACCAAATCAGACGTTTTTCTTCTTTTTCTTTTTTTGTAATTCTTGTATGTGTCTGAAGGGATTTGTTGCTGTTGTTTGCTACAATATGTGCAAATTATTTTTCAATACAAGAAGTAATCAATTGCATCCATGAACTAAACATTTAGCAAAAGAAAGTGAAAGAAGTGCAAGGTTCAGTGCGGAGGCACTATATAAATAAAATGTATTATTATTATCAGAGCTTCTGTAAAAGCTTTATTTCCTCTTGAAATAAACAAATCTAAATATGTGCGTACTTGTGACTAGGTAACTTACTCTCTAATCAAATATTAAAAATTAAAACTTTTTTAATTAACATATAATTAGTGGATTCTCTCATTATAAACTAGAAGAGTTTCCCTTCATTAATTTAAAGGACAGAAAGGGCCACATTAGGGTGGGTGGACACTAAGTAATTTTCTCATGTGTTACAACATCGGGAGCTCAAACCAGCTAACCAACTATGAACTTGTATTAATGCCTGATAGGTAGTTTTGCTCAAGCTACACGTATAAAATATATGTCTGGAGACAACAATGAGTGAATTTTGCTTAAAGCTGGCTGGGAACAACTAGGTGGCTGACTGAGTGTCATATCTGTAAGCCAATCCAACACCCCATGAAGGTGGCGCTCACAATAATTGCTTTGATTCTGAACCGCACAGTTCAGAGGTGCTCTCATTAACCTGGTCCCACAGACAGAAAGCTTCTGATTATGATGAATAGTCAAAAAGACATATAAATGCATGTTGCGTGTGCATCGAGCTCTTTGCATGTGTTAAAGATAAACACAACCGGGTGCAATGGAAAAACATTTTTGTTGTATCAGATTATTCACTGGGATTTGATGGCACCAATAGACGAGTGGTAAACTTGAATGATGTGTTGTTTCAGGTGACGTGTGTGCTCTCTGGTGTTTAGTTATGACAATAGTGTAGGAGTCAATGTAAGCTTGAAAGAATTGGCAGCTTTATTCATGAAAATGTGAACTGCAAAATATCAGTTTGAAGTAAACAGCGTGTCACACTCCGTTAAACAGACTATCATTAAGAGATGACAATGAAGAGCTGCAGGAGAGACTGATTTCAGTATTCAACACACCCGAATCAATAAATCTGCTAACAACACCAGTAGATGCACAGACGAGGCTACACAACATCCACCTTCTCACTGCACATTTAAATGAATAACTAAGAGAAGTTAACATTACTGTCTCAGTGGAAATGCAAACAGGCCCTGATGAAATAGCCACAGCATCTTAACACGTTGTACATTCATAGACAACAATGCTTATCTAAACTCTTATTTGCTGCTTGTTATGTCTTGTAATGATGCAATAACTAAATTGACAGAAAAATATCATAGCAGACAGACACACGCCTCAAACACTTATAGCTGTGGTGAGTTATGTATGTGTGTGTGTGTCTGTTTGTTTCTTCTGTCTATAAAATGTGCAAATTAAGCATTAAGCTTCAGTTCCCTTGTGTTACCGGGCTCCACATGGACTGGAGGAATGGGGGACAGGTGTTTTAGGAAGAAGCCCTGTGGCTTGAGCCTTAGCAGTGCAGGATTTTGCTGTTATTCATTACACACTTTTTAGCAGGGTGTCCCCAGATGTGTGTTCTCATTTGTGAATCACAACTGGCCTTGTAAGACTAGCTGATGGAATTCAATCACACAGAGGGCTCAACATTAATGGCTGCCAGGTTGCCATTGGCAACCGATCATTGACGTCAATGACAACCACTTCACTGATGCACCATTTTATCAGTAGAGGATCAGAACTGGCCCTTGTTTGTTCAATACACATAATCAGTAGATTGGTGTACTACTTTCCAATCACTAGTCAGTTGTATGCTTATGATCAAATGTAAAATGAGTACATGCATACTTACACTTCATGACTTTCCTTTATTCTGTTAAAGTAAGTTTAAGACAGACCGCCTTGGCTGTGTGAGCCGGTTGTACACACAACAGCAATGTTTAAAGTCACCTTTAGCTCTTTACTAACATCCCAATCTCATAATTCAAGACATCCATTTAAATTCAGCTGGAAGACTAATGTAATGGGGTGAAAAATTCCACAGAACCCCCGGCAATTACAATATATCTGCTTTGTGGAAGCATGATAAAGTAGGAAGATGAAAGATATACTAAATGCAACATATGTCAGGAAAAGGTCAACCATGATGGAACTAAAGCAAAGTCATTTGGAGCTACAAATGAGATAAGACATTTAGGATAATTTCACAAAGAACAATACCCTGAATTCCATTTCATACAAGTAAAAACCATGTTCTTTTTGATTGTTACTTCAAAGTACTGCAATGGTAATAGAATTCATTAAACTCCAGTATTAGAATTATCTTCCTTTTTTTTTTGAACAAAAGATACAAGGATTGATATTGGTGAAATCCAATTAAAAAAATTACTCCTGAGTGAAGTGATATACCGGTATATGCCCTACTGAGTTGAGGGCCATAAGAAGACAAAAGGGTAATGATGTTCTAGAAGTTGCTGAAGTCAGTCGTACTAATAAATCTTTCATTATTATTATTTCAAATGGTCTCATACGTTTTCTGACACTTGGAGGGTCATTTCACTTTTGCTTTCATCGGGGCAGCTCCAAATGGCTAATGCTTTCAGCCTACAGCATCATTTCTTACACCAGTCAAACTTTACGATCCTGTACCCTGGTTTTGCCTTTTGAAATGTAGTGACAACCCACTACAAATTGTCCCCATGGTGAAACAGGAATGAACCAGGGTGCCTCTGGATGAAACAAGCTCATTTAGCCACTGGGAAACGTATCACACAGTGCTGCCAATTGCTTAGGCGACTCACTGTCCAACCAACAATGGCAATCTGGGTCACGACCCAGAGGCTGAGAAACACTGGCTTAGGCAGCCCATCACTACTCCCTCACAAACCAACAACAGCACACCATGTCCCACTGGCAGCTGAACAATGACTGAGAAGCACTGCCTTACATGGACTGAGACTCAAAGATCAGTTTGGGTATTGCCAGTTAAAGTGTGCCTACTGGTGACCCACAGCAGACCCAAAGATCTTCAGTTTGCAATGACCTGTATACTTTGTGACTGACCAACATGGCATACAGCCAAATAGCTGGTCCCCAATGGAGCCATGAGTCGGTACATGACTGTATTTTATACAAAAAGATGCAAAACAAAGGGTGAGTGGGCAGAGATGAGCCTTCGGAGTAAATGCCTCCAAGTCCTCTGTTTGCAGTTCATTCCTTGAGGCTGAAGGAGTGTTTGGAGGAGTTTCACACTCTGTAGTATCGCAACTGCAAACCCACCTATCAGTACCACCTAGAAGCGAAGAACACTCTGTGTACTGCTAGACAAATATCTGTCATCACCAAGCCAGACTGTAGAGGGCAAAACAGACTGTTTAGCATAAATTTTCATTTACTTGATGAAAAAAGAATGGCTGCCAGACGAAAAACCTGAAATGCTACTTTCTGAGAAGAAGGACCCACCACTAATACAAGTTCAATGGACATCATTCACTTTCATTCTATAGTTAGATTTATTTTACATTCAAATATATTGGAGGTTTATTACATTTTTCATTTACATGATGTTTGCTTGATTACTCTATTATAATGTGAAACACTTAACAGAAAAAAAACTATTTGTTGTAGGCTGTGAGGAATCCCTATACTGTTGATCATGCTGTTGTGATCTGTGACTTTTTACTTTTAAGAACACTGCCAGAAAAACTGTTAAATTTGGGGATGGGTTACTGAAGCCAATGCTGGTAGTTTGAGCATTTTTAAGCAGTTCATTTTTATTGTTGGTAAACTGTAGCAGGTAAAATTAACTAAAAATAATGTGGCAGCCTTTAAAGAAGCTATTTTTTTACAATTATTAATATATTGAATGCTACTAATTATTAATGTTAGGATTTGGCCTTGTTACTATACTGTTATGAACTTGGAGCTCAAACCACTGAAGCGGTTTTGAGGAGGTTCATCTGAGATCAGTCGTGGCCCACCTGCAATACCGTAGGTTAAAAAATCACTGAACGAGGAATTTGTGGCTGCTAGGCAATCGATGTCCTTAATATGTCTGCTTTGAACGCCTGATTATGATACTTCTAGGAAGAAATACAGAATGGATGGTATAACCAATCTATTCTCATTCTCCTGAAAAGGTTTCACAGCCATATTTAAAAAACGCAAAATATACAGAGCAGCGTTATAATTAAATAATGGCCGCTGCAATGCAGAGTTAACTTGTATAATTCACAAAAGAACAACCTGAATTTTTTTTGACATTTTATAAAAAACAAAACGTCAGTAGTCCATAAGTCACCCAGATAATTTTAGAACACATCGCACATCTTTATGATTTGCAGGTGTATGTTCCCAATCACAGCATAAATATGGTCCCAGTACATCTCATTGAAATGGGCACAAATCAGCATCAGGTTCTACATGTAGTGTGAAGCAATCTCTAGGTATGTCTGCAAATTGATACTTAACACTGGTAGAGGGACCAAGTGGGATGGCAAACACAGTCAATACAGCATAACTGCATTATCTGTGTTGTCAGTGGCAGACCCTTAGACCAGTCATTGTATAATGCAGCATCTGTCAATGTTCATGTGAGGAGAATGCCTTGTGCTGTGGTAGGCTTCAATGACACGATGGATGGTGTCAACTGTGCAGATCAAGCATTGGCATTCTAGTATGTGATGTGCAAAAAAAATATTACAAAAAAAATCTTTCAACATCTGCTCAAGCACTGCCTCTGGGTGTTGGTGATGGTTTCAAAACAAAACACGTGGAGGACATGGAGCAAATCTGAATCAGTACAGCAGTGGACACTACACTGACCTTTCTTTCTGTATTTATGTTGATGTTTTGGTATTTACATATTTGTTACACATTAACAACATTTTTTGTCGGTGAAAAAATGCATTGCTTTTGGCTGTTTTTTCTGGGGGTAAATGTAATATTAGGGATGCACCGAAATGAAATTCTTGGCCGAAGCCGAAAGCTGAATAATAATGAAATGCTTGGCCGAAGGCCGAATACCGAACGCAGTGTTTCGCATTTTTCCATTTATTTTGCCATTTTTTTTCACCATTACAATAATTAAATAGTAAAAATTTGCTTTTTACTATTTTGTGTTGCTTTTCAGAGAAATAAATCAAATAACAAAACTACAATTTCAAAATATTTATTTAACACTGAACATTTTTTTTTAACATTCCAGCAGATATTATACAAACAAAGCACAATATAACTTAAAATAAATAAATTAGTAAAATAAAAAAATATTTTTATTTGGCCATCTTTGAAGCCCCCCTTCTCGAATAGCCTATGTTAGGCCTATAACTGACTGCTGAAAGAATGTAACTCTGTATGTCTACAACAACAAATGTGCATTGAATAGTGCAAAAAATGTGGATGAACCCACAACAAATGAATAACTGTCCTAGACATAAGCCTACTTAGTCTACTTCTTCAGGAAAAGTGGCAGGTTCTTCTTTATGAAAAGTAGCTTCTCTGCTTTCTCACATGAAAGTCAGTTCCTCTTCTCATCGATGACATGAGATGCAGCACGTTAGACTTATTGATTGCTAAAGGACTTAAAGTTGATATAAAGCAGGTCACTGATATCGGTCTATCAGACCATTTCCTTCTACTATTTAATATAGAAATAAAGATAGAAAACGCTCATGAGAAACATTTTGTTAAAAAACGCTTCTTTGACTCATCAGCAGCTTTAAAGCTTACAACTATTCTAAGCAATCAGTCCGTTTATAATGCCAGCTATAATAGCGAGGATAATGTAAATAGTAAAGTGGAAAACTTTAACTCTAAAGTAAGAACTGCTGTTGACATAGTTGCACCTGAAAAGACAGTTAAAAAATCCTCTAGTACTGTTATTCCATGGAAGACCCAAAGAGTGTCTGATTTAAAAAGAACATGTCGTAGAGCTGAGCGTAAATGGAGGAAAACTAAACTAACTATCCACTATGAAATATTAAAAGTTAAAATAACAGAATACAATAACACTGTCCGTCTTGAGAGGCGCTGCTATTTCTCTAATATTATAAATAACAATGCTAGTAATCCCAGAGTCTTATTTTCAACAATTGACCGTCTGTTAAACCCAGGAACACAAAGGAATGCCCCAGAATACTTCCAGTGAAACCTGTGAGAACATTGCTGTATTTTTCACTCAAAAATTAATGATATTAGAGATAACATAGTATATCTCCCAACACTGCAGAACCTCCAAAGCCCCGGTACTCCGTTATAAACAAATTAAATGCTTTCACCAGGATAGATTTACCTGAATTACATAGTATAATCTCTCAACTGAAATCCTCCACCTGCGTCCTTGACCCAATACCAACCAGGTTTTTCAAAGAAATATCAGGCGTCTAATTGACAATATTCTGGACATAGTAAATTGTCATTAGATACGGGGTCTTTCCAGACTGTCTTAAGACTGCTGTAGTTAAACCCCTTCTTAAGAAACATAATCTTGACCCTCTGCCTTTGAAAATTTTAGACCCATTTCTAACCTGCCCTTCTTAAGTAAAATTTAGAGAAGGCAGTCATTATGCAGTTAAATGACCACCTCAATAAACATGCTATTCTTGATACTTTTCAGTCAGGCTTCAGAACAAATCACAGTACAGAAACTGCACTTGTTAAAGTAGTAAATGACTTGGGTAAATGCAGACAGAGGCCATTTATCTGTTCTCATCCTCTTAGATCTGAGTGCTGCATTTGACACCATTGATCATAATATTCTTAGAAATCGCCTTAGTCAATGGGTGGGCCTCTCTGGCAGTGTCTTAAATTGGTTTGAATCCTACCTGGCAGGGAGAAAATTCTTTGTGAGTTGTGGTAATCAAATCTCAAAGACACATGATATCCGATATGGTGTTCCACAAGGCTCTATCCTGGGTCCGCTGTTATTCTCAATCTATATGCTTCCGTTAGGTCAGATTATCTCAGGTTACAATGTGAGCTACCACAGCTATGCTGATGACACACAGCTGTACTTATCTATAGCACCTGATGACTCCGACTCTTTCGATACACTAACACAATGTCTTACTGGTATTTCTGAATGGATGAATAGTAATTTTCTCAAACTAAATAAAGAGAAAACTGAAATTTTGGTAATTGGCAATAATGGATTCAGCGAGGTTATCAGAAATAAACTTAATGCACTAGGATTAAAAGTTAAGACGGAAGTAAAAAATTTAGGGGTAACCGTTGACTGTAATCTGAATTTTAAATCGCATATTCATCAGACCACTAGGACAGCATTTTTTCATTTAAGAAACATAGCTAAAGTTAGACCTCTTATATCATTGAAAGATGCTGAGAAATTAATTCACGCTTTTGTTTTCAGTAGACTAGATTACTGTAACGCACTCCTCTCAGGACTACCCAAAAAAGACATAAATCATTTGCAACGAGTGCAGAATGCAGCTGCTAGAATCCTAACTGGGAAAAGAAAATCCAACACATTTCTCCAGTTTTGATGTCACTACACTGGTTGCCTGTGTCATTCAGGATTGACTTTAAAATACTGCTTATGGTTTATAAAGCCTTAAATAATCTCGCCCATCTTATATATCGGAATGCCTGACACGTTATATTCCAAATCGTAACCTTAGATCTTCAAATGAGTGTCTCCTTATAATTCCAAAAGCTAAACTTAAAAGAAGTGGTGAGGCGGCCTTCTGCTGCTATGCACCTAAAATCTGGAATAGCCTGCCAATAGGAATTCGCCAGGCAAATACAGTAGAGCACTTTAAAACACTGCTGAAAACACATTACTTTAACATGGCCTTTTATAACTTCACTTTAACATAATCCTGATACTCTGTATGTTCAATTCTTCATAATAACTATTCATGGTGGCTCTAAAATCCGTACTGACCCCTACTCTCTTCTGTTTCTTTTCCGGTTTCTTTGTGGTGGCGGCCTGCCACCACCACCTACTCAAAGCATCATGATGCTCCAACAATGATGGACTGAAAGCCAGAAGTCTACGTGACCATCATCATCAGGTCCTTCCATGAAAATATGATGATTTATGTTAGGTAGAATGCCCAGAGGGGACTGGGCGGTCTCTTGGTCTGGAACCCTACAGATTTTATTTTTTTCTCCAGCTTTTGAGTTTTTTGTTTTTCTGTCCACCCTGGCCATCGGACCTTACTCTTATTCTATGTTAATTAATGTTGACTTGTGTTTATTTTTTTTATTGTGTCTTCTATTTTCTATTCATTTTGTAAAGCACTTTGAGCTACATTTTTTTTGTATGAATATGTGCTATATAAATAAATGTTGATTGATTGATTGATTGAGCACTAAACAGTCTCTCGCTGTCGGTGCTTGTGCATGGAGCAGACAAGTACCTGCAGAATAGTTGAAATTTTTATTGCAGTTTTCTGACAGTTGCTCATTTCAAAACGAACAATGTCTTCAAGATAATGAAATGGTTGAAACCCAGTGTAGGCCTACTATTTTACTACACTGAAAATAGTTAAATTTTCACAAAATACATAATATAAAATATATGTAGTAACACTTTACAATGTTTCCTTTTGTTAACATTATTGCATTAACTAACAATGAGCAATACATTTGTTATGGTATTTATTAATCTTCGTTAATGTAAGATAATAAAAAATATTTAGTTCATGTTAGTATAAGTGCATTAACAATTTTAACAAATAGGCCTACCACTTTTGATACTTTTTAATTCAAAAATTAAAAATGTGATACTTAGTTTTAATACTGTATTAGTAAATGTTAACATTAAGATTAATAAATGCTTTTAATAAGGGTTTTTCATTGTTAGTTAATGTTAAAAATAGAAACTACTTATAAAGTGTTACCATAATCCAAAATATAAATAAAATCTTAAATAAAATTTCCCATAGAAGTAGCCTACCTGCGTGCCATCTGCACCAGGTCGGAAAAGCGGCCTTGATTGGTCCTCCAAAATTCGAGAGGGTTATTGCTCCTGGGGATGGGGACTTCTGAGAGATAACCATCTAACTGTTGAGCTTGTCCTCTGTCTTGCAAATGGGTTATTCTCTTGGAGGATCTCATCGAACATGTCAGACAGCGAGACTGTGCGCGGCTCATCTGTAGTACGAGCCCGTTTACTCTCTGCGCTGTTTTCATCTCCTGCGCTCTCCATCACCTAGCGGCTTTCCCAAATCCAACTCGGCCTGGATCATTTCTCGTGCGCAGCTTTTCCCCACATCCAAGTAATGATCTTTATATAGTGGATCAAGCACAGTCGCGATGCAGTACAGGGGTTCTGAGTCCGCCTGACTAAATCGTGTGCTGACAGCTTCCAAGAGCGCACTTTTAGTTGTTTTAACTCCGTGGTCTGTTTCAGCCTCTTTGTTTAAAAGACGCTTTAGTGCTGCAAGTAAAGGTATGATGTCTGCCACAGATGCATCAGATGAGCTTATCTCTTTTGTTATCTGCTCAAAGGGGGCGAGAAGAGAGAGAACGTTCTCAATTAACACCCACTGGTATGCACTGAATGCCGCATGCACTTTAGATCGGTCGATACGCCAAGTGTCAAACATGTTGGCGAACGCCTCGGATATGGCTACAGCTGTATGGGACCCTCTAAACTCTTGTGAGTGAAGCACAATCTTTTGTAGCTTGAAATCTGTGTCGATCCACTGCGCAGTTAAACTCAGCATACTGGTGGGGCTCACATCCGAGCTCCAAATATCAGTCGTGAAGCTGAGGGCTGCAATATCTGTAGCCAAGAGCTCATGGACGGGAGTTGAAATGACGTTATACATCTCAGGTAAGCACACGTCTGAGAAATGCCGTCTACTAGGCATGGTGTAACAGGGCTCAATATGGTCTATAAGCCTGCGAAATCCAACATCCTCTACATCAGAGAATGGTTGATCATCCAATGCGATGAATTCCATTATCCTTTTAGTAATACCTTTAGCTTTGGCACTGTCATTGGCAAACTTTTTTGCCTTTTCTAAGAAGTCAGCCACAGATGGAGTGGGTGTCTTAGGACTGGGAGTAGCTACTTTCCTTTTCGCTGCTGCTGTTGCCGTAGCCGCCGTGTCTTTCTCGTACTCTGCATGATGTTCGGGGTGTCTTGATTTTAAGTGATAAATTAAACTTGAAGTGCTGTATGTTTTTGCAGATGCACCCCCTCTGGACAATTCAGCAGAACAGTGTCTGCAAACGGCCGTTTTTGCCTCTTTCTCTGACGCTTTAAAGTGCTTCCACACTGCTGACATTTTTGCTGCATAAAGTGCGCGCCTCTCACTCTACGCGGGTTACTATTTGATTGCGCCATTAAAAACGCCATTGTTCGCAAAATTTATTCGCCTTTTACTTATTCGGCCGGACACCGAAAGTGCTTTTTTTGGCTATTTTCGGCCGAATAATTTCGGTTGCCGAACATTCGGTGCATCCTTATGTAATATTAAGGAAGATACCAGTTAAACTGGGATGCAAAGTGCTGTGGAAGATCCTGTAACCATCTTTGCGGTAGATTTTGATTAGTGCAAACGAGACTTCATGCATAACTTGGAACAAGGATAGCAGAGAAGCTGCTGCTGAAACAGAACATTTCAAAAGCAGCAGTCATAAGAGGGTAAAGAAAAACAGAAGTAACTTACAAACTGCAGGAAATGTGACCATTTGTTTTATTTATTATGGACTAGCTAAAGTACCCGGCATTACCTGGGTATATCTGTAGAATGGGATTAGGAAAGAAAGTGTTTTTTAAATGGTGACCCTGTTGATTATTGTTAGCTCTCCCAGTCGTCACCCACAATGCCACTCTATCAAGGTCTCGTGCAGTCCCGCCACCAGAAATATTTGGGCCCCAGACAACTGGGTACGTGTGGGCCTTCCCCCGGGTCCCCACATACCAAAACCTTCAAATAAGTATACAAAATGGTCAAAATGTAGTTTATCCAACAGCGTCAATGTTGCATTAATGAATACCATACTTGATGAGATAAGCCTTCTCGCACATGAAAGTTTGACTGCGAGAAGGAAAGCCAGTGCTAACAGAAGCTCGTAGCGGAATTGAAACAATACATTAATGAGATAGGCTTATGTATTATCTAACGTGTAACGATACAATTATACCAATGCAATGAATATTGCACATTTTAAACTAAACAAACAGTCAGGGTTATCTACATGGTGTACAATCAGTATGGTAACTTGCTGTATCAAACTTCAAAGTTTTCAAAAAAATCCAGGTGATCCAGAACCTTTAGTGATACACAAAAAACCAACGCACACTGGTCATTGCTTTAAAAGCAACAATAAACACCCAAGGGAATGAATTATCAAATACGGAGACGGACTTCTGCTACACCCTACATGTCAACATCCACGATAGTGCACAACAATATCGCTGTTGTCTGAGACAGAACAGCACCTGTGTGTGTGAAACGGAAATATTCAATTACAGTGGCAAAGTCAATCCAATTCTTCCATGTACCCTGTACAACAAACATACTACTCAACGTCAAGCTCAAGGACGTCGGCGTCGGCTCTCCTTTGTCTTTGAGAAGCGTGCCGCTGCTGGCCCCCTTTGACAAGCGTGCTTCACACGACACGAGCACGATATCTACTTGCGTGGAGAGTACGGCTATTAAAACACTCACTTGTATTGTTGTAAGCTAAATGATTTAACTTTTCTATTACATGTAATTTGAATAATTGTCCGAATATCTATCTACGCGCACAACATCAGCATAACAAAAATAAAGCATGAAAGGGCCCCCTTTCCATTACGGCCCCGGACCAGAGTCCCATTTATCCCCCCCGGCGGCGGGCCTGTCTCGTGAGTCGGGAATTTGTTTTTTTCAGGGTCCGACTGGATTCCAGAATTCTAACTCCCTTGCTGGGTTGTAACTATGAACACTGTCTGACTCATCCTCATAGTTCAAGGTGGACAGTTCATAGAGCTTAAATTATGAAGAAAAGCTGACAAACGCTTTGATTCTCCTTTGTGTTGTGCTGCACTCTGCAAAAGTTCACAATACTCCATTTTACATAACAGAAGATAGAAGGCATTGCCAGGGTAAGTCATGTTAAGTTCTGGTCATTTTGTCTGTTAATCTGGCTTCAGTCTTTTTGGATGTTTCATCTGCTCTGAGCCAACAGATGGGACCGGTGTACAAATTGTAGCACACAGAAAAAAAAAAAACACTGGGACACCCAGAGTCCAAATTGTGAGTTCCAAAGCAGTCTGTCTTGTCTGTTTGGTCCTGGATAACCACTATGCAGAATTTGGTCCACACTGACAGACATTCTATTTTTCTATTTTATATACAGTATAACATATATATATACAGTATATATATATATATATATATATATATATATATATATATATATATATATATATATATATATATATATATATACTGCTCAAAAGAATTAAAGGAACACTTTTAATCAGAGTATAGCATAAAGTCAATGAAACTTATGGGATATTAATCTGGTCAGTTAAGTAGCAGAGGGGTTGTTAATCAGTTTCAGCTGCTGTGGTGTTAATGAAATTAACAACAGATGCACTAGAGGGGCAACAATGAGATGACCCCCAAAACAGGAATGGTTTAACAGGTGGAGGCCACTAACATTTTTCCCTCCTCATCTTTTCTGACTGTTTCTTCACTAGTTTTGCATTTGGCCACAGTCAGTGTCACTACTGGTAGCATGAGGCGATACCTGGACCCTACAGAGGTTGCACAGGTAGTCCAACTTCTCCAGGATGGCACATCAATACGTGTCATTGCCAGAAGGTGTGATGTGTCTCCCTGCACAGTCTCAAGGGCATGGAGGAGATTCTAGGAGACAAGCAGTTACTCTAGGAGAGCTGGAGAGGGCCATAGAAGGTCCATAACCCATCAGCAGGACCAGTATCTGCTCCTTTGGGCAAGGAGGAACAGGATGAGCACTGCCAGAGCCCTACAAAGTGACCTCCAGCAGGCCACTGGTGTGAATGTCTCTGACCAAACAACCAGAAAGACTTCATGAGGGTGACCCAAGGGCCCCATGTCCTCTAATGGGCCCTGAGCTCACTGCCCAGCAGCATGCAGCTCGATTGGCATTCGCCATAGAATACCAGAATTGGCAGATGCACCACTGGTGCCCTGTGCTTTTTACAGATGAGAGCAGGTTCACCCTGAGCACATGACAGAAGTGAAAGGGTCTGGAGAAGCCATGGAGAACATTATGCTGCCTGTAACATCATTCAGCATGAGCAGTTTGGTGGTGGGTTAATGATTGTCTGGGGAGGCATATCCATGGAGGGTCACACAGACCGCTACAGGCTTGACAAAGGCACCTTGGCTGCCATTAGGTATCAGGATGAAATCCTTGGACCCATTGTCAGACCCTATGCTGGTACAGTGGCTCCTGGTGCACGACAATTCCTGGCCTCATGTGGTGAGAGTATGCAGGCTGTTCCTGGAGGATGAAGGAATTGATACCATTGACTGGCCACCACATTTTCCTGACCTAAATCCAACAGAACACCTCTGGGACATTATGTTTTGGTCCATCCAATGCCACCAGGTTGCACCTCAGACTGTCCAGGAGCTCAGTGATGCCCTGGTCCAGATCTGGGAGGAGATCCCCCACAACACCATCTGTCATCTCATTAGAAGCATGCACCGATGTTGTCAGGCATGTATACAAGAACACAGGGGCCATACAAAGTGCTGCGTATAATTTTGAGTTGCTGCAATTCAATTTTGGCAAAATGGACTAGCCTGCCACATAATTTTTTCACTCTGATTTTTAGGGCGTCTTTGAATTCAGGGCTCTGTAGGTTGATCATTTTCATTTCCATCAAACGATGTGGCATCCTTTCGTTCCTAACACATTACCCAGTCTATATCAGTATAGATATCCAGGAGGATTTCTTTTTCCCATTGAGATCTGATGTGTTTTCAAAGTGTTTCTTTAATTTTTTTGAGCAGTTTATATACACAGTATAATATATATATATATATTCAAGGCAATCTATTTAAATAAACTAGTCATAACAAAATAAATTATATTATTATTAACGATGACATACATGGTCCTTGATGATGGGACAACGCTGCAGATAGCAGTCAAATACCACAGAAGCCAATGACTCCACCATCAGTATAGCTGTGTGTGAGACAAACATCCCAAAAGCCAAAAACAGAAGGAATCGAGGTTGCTAACAATTCTTAGGTACAAAACAATTACTGTCAGAAATGGCTCGATTAAAGACCAATTCTCACCTACTGTTTGTGGAGAAAAACATAATGCCATTAGAGGTTATATGCGATTTCAGTACGTGCCTTTCAAGAAATTGTGACTAGCAGCTCAGTGATACAGCTCAAGGGCAAAAAAGCCTGCTCCTTCTTCCCAAGCTGTTAGCCACTACAAGTGTGCAAGATCCCACAAGCAAAGGCATAGTCTTTCACGGCCATTTGTCTATTTGACAGAATAAAAATGGTTTTGCTGACAATTTCTCCACTAAACAATCATTTCCTTTCAAACCAAACATGCATTGAAATTCTATTGCCAGCACCTTTCGTTTCTATTGATTGCCATTAGGTTTTGAGCTGCCTACCAAGGCTGCCTGAGGAGAAAGAAAAATAAAAAGCATTTAGGAGCAACTACAAAAGAACTCCGTCAAAACCTTGCAGCACTAAAAGTAGCTGTAATGGACCGAAGACTGGGGTGTCATTAGGAGAGACATGCAGAAAGCCTGAGGGATCATTACAAATGCCAAACAAATCAGTATACCACAGTGAGAAGAGGGTGCAACAAAGGGACTAAAAGTCAGGTGTGCTAAAGTGACAAAACGGTACGCAGCCATCGATGGGGTGTCTTCTGAGGGTCTTCTTTAGGACTAATGATGATGTGACAAGCTAAAATAATGAGGTGATGTGAAATGGGTGAGGCCACTGTGGTGTATGGCCAGCCGTTCATCCCGGCCAATACCCCCAAGCCGCCAGGTGGAGCCCTCCCTGCAGTATGGAGGTTCCCCGAAAACCAGCAGGGCATCATGGACATTGGAGTTTTTATACACAGCCCTGCTGGATACCATGGGGGCCACTAGGAGACGCTGCAGGGAGAAACAATGGTTATTTGCCTTACACCCCGGAAATACGTCCGAGTCACATGGACAAGGGGAATGACTTGCTTCCGGGGTGAAGAAAAGGACTTTTTATCTGACCCAGAAGTGATAAAGAATCACATGGACTGGCGATTGGGAACATCTCCGGGTCAGGGAATATAAAAGGACTGTGGCAGCTCCCAGACAGAAAGCTGAGCTGGGTAGAAGTGTGGCAACGTGTCTGGGAGTGTGGAGGATTGTTTATTGTAGAGTATTGTGTTTATTAATGAGTATAGTGGAGAGGAGGGTGCTTTGTGCACTGTTGCATGAGAATAAAGTCATCTTTTGGACTTTTATCTGGTGTCTGGTGTCTTGGACAAGGGTTCAAGGGAGCGATAGCGCCCCCTGTCACACCACCCAGTTCTACACTATAAAGAGCCTCCTGAAAAGGCCAAGTTCTTCATGAGCCAAGATGGATCGAAACTCACAGATTTGCAAACAGATGTGAAGTGGGATAATCCAGAACTTTGAGAGCAACACTTTCCCAAAGACAAATTGGTAGGATTTTGGGCAATTCATCCATTGGAATGCACAATATAATTACAAGAATGATGGAATCTGCAAATCCACTCCTGAACCTCATGCTTTGAAGCGATCATGACTTCATGGTGGAGATTACTACTTCAGTGCAGTGTATGGTGTGGTGCACCAGGGAGTGAGCCATAAAGATTGATGCAAAGCAAAGTGTGCCACTCCATCTTCATTGATAATTCTCCCAAAGTCCAAACTGCTAACAGATTTGTAAGATGGTGACAGTGCTTATGGTCAATCAATCAGCACAATTCATCACCCAAGCCGTACTTATGATAGTTCCTGGTTGAATACAAATTACATACCCTAGAGTTAAAAAAGTACCAGGAAGTACACCTTATCTGAGTTCATGTGGCGGGAATGCAACAAAAATCTCTGAGCTTCTAAAAAGGCTGCTGTGATGGGAAAGCACCTATTGTAAAAAAGAGTATAAAGTGTAACAGAGAAAACTTAGGACACTACCACAACAAAACAGTCCCCTTTAATGGTATGTGGAAATGCTGCGTACTTCATTTTCGTCTTGCAATGACTGCAGTTCAGTTTTTTCGCTATGTATCATTTTTAGCATTCATGAGCACCTCCTTTGACTACCCCTACCTCTCACTGTGAGGCAGAGTCTCTGGCAATACATCACCCTCAGGGGCCATTGTCTATGTACAATGGCCGGTAGTGGTGTTCTCCAAGTGCCAATGTGGAGAGCTGTTTCTTTAGAACCCTTATCAGGTTCTCCCATATTCCATGACACATTACAGCTCGCTGGTCAGCCTGAAACCCTCTGACACTACCCCTTAAACACACATCCTGTTTATTTGACCTTCTTGATCTATTTCTGTTTAATCGTCTGATTCCTGCTAGGTCTGTGAAGCCCCACTAACCTCCACACAGAGAACTGAAAACACTTAGAAACAAAATTTAAACAAAGTTAATAAGAGGTGCATTGCTGCGAATTAGAAATGTTTTAGTTAATGCCAGTATTGTCAGAGGCAATAATGGAACAAGTTCTTGAAAAGCAGTTTGTTAAAGAGTTGACACATCTCATTCTAAGGGTTGGTGACACTGAGGATTGTGTCAATGCCAAAACTTCATTATCTCTTTCAAGGCACAACTTCATGATGGGATGTGAATAAGAACACAGAACGATTTGACGCTTTGGAAAAGTAATTAATACATTAAAAGATAGGGAACTATCTAACAGGCAGACAGAGTCATGCCTGACAGTGTGATGTCCGAGATGAAAATTACCTCTCCTTTGGGTATACAAATTCATTGTATCACCTTTACGACATAAAGAGAACAAAACTGCACAGGCAAGCTTTCAGTTCCTCTTACTCAGGTGTCAATAGTACAATGTAGGATAAAGGACAAAAGTGAAAACGGTGTGGTGAAAATGACCCCCGACAAAATGAACTGACATGCTTTAAAGAAACTATGCAATGGTCTACACACCTGATTGATGGAGCATCTGTGTGCTAGCTTACTACTGACCAATGATGTGTAGAGGTTTACTTCATTTGACCTCCAGAGGTTTAAGAGTTACACTGTGCTAACATCCAAGGTTTATTGTGGATGTCATACCATTGCAGCCTAATAAACTGACTGTGGAGCATACCCTAGTGCCTACTTCCACTCAAGGATAACCAGCTGCATATGTGTGGTCTGAGAGTAACACCTCGCTCATGGTGTCAGAACTGCTTAAATCCAGCAGATAAGACTTCATGAGCCCAACTGCTTCAAACCTTGGGACAGGCATAGTCAGTTTCATGAGCCTGGGCACATGAGATGGGTAGGCAGAACCTCCACTTTCCTTAATATTCATAAACCAGAACACATCAATAAGCTTAAGTGATTCTGAGGAAATCAAGTATTAATATTCATTTAGAGAAATAGGCAACATGAGTGTGACTTAGTGAGTGCAATGTCTGTTACTTGAGCCCGTAGCCCCAAATGCTTTGTGAATGCGCTATTCAGACCAATGTTACTCAAGCTGCGGTGGGTCACAAGTTCCTACTGTTTATAACGTTAGTGGGAAACTCCAACGATCATGCTTGATTCACTGAGGGGAGACACTGATGACTGCGCTCAATTCACCAAGGGTGAACTCCCCATTCAAACGATCACTCTTAACTCACCAAGGTGGATCTACACTGATGATCAAGCTGAATTTTCCAAGGCGGAGAAAACTGGGTTTCAAATAAACTTCTATCTAAAAAACCGGGTTATAACCCGACTAAGATTTAGACCATCCTCAAGCCTGGCAAGAAAATACATAAGAACCTTTGATATGTTATATTGAGGGATAATTCTTCTTCCATAACAAAACACACTGACTATAAGTGGCATACAGCTGCTTGAAGTCCTGCCATGTATAAAACGTCTTGGCATTAACAAGCTGCAACATTAGATAGATAGATAGATAGATAGATAGATAGATAGATAGATAGATAGATAGATAGATAGATAGATAGATAGATAGATAGATAGATACTTTATTAATCCCAAGGGGAAATTCACAATTTATATATATATATATATATATATATATATATATATATATATATATATATATACAGTGGTGTGAAAAACTATTTGCCCCCTTCCTGATTTCTTATTCTTTTGCATGTTTGTCACACAAAATGTTTCTGATCATCAAACACATTTAACCATTACTCAAATATAACACAAGTAAACACAAAATGCAGTTTTTAAATGATGGTTTTATTATTTAGGGAGAAAAAATCCAAACCTACATGGCCCTGTGTGAAAAGTAATTGCCCCCTGAACCTAATAACTGGTTGGGCCACCCTTAGCAACAATAACTGCAATCAAGCGTTTGCGATAACTTGCAATGAGTCTTTTACAGTGCTCTGGAGGAATTTCGGCCCACTTATCTTTGCAGAATTGTTGTAATTCAGCTTTATTTGAGGGTTTTCTAGAATGAACCGCCTTTTTAAGGTCATGCCATAGCATCTCAATTGGATTCAGGTCAGGACTTTGACTAGGCCACTCCAAAGTCTTCATTTTGTTTTTCTTCAGCCATTCAGAGGTGGATTTGCTGGTGTGTTTTGGGTCATTGTCCTGTTGCAGTACCAAGATCGCTTCAGCTTGAGTTGACGAACAGATGGCGGACATTCTCCTTCAGGATTTTTTGGTAGACAGTAGAATTCATGGTTCCATCTATCACAGCAAGCCTTCCAGGTCCTGAAGCAGCAAAACAACCCCAGACCATCACACTACCACCACCATATTTTACTGTTGGTATGATGTTCTTTTTCTGAAATGCTGTGTTCCTTTTACGCCAGATGTAACGGGACATTTGCCTTCCAAAAGTTCAACTTTTGTCTCATCAGTCCACAAGGTATTTTCCCAAAAGTCTTGGCAATCATTGAGATGTTTCTTAGCAAAATTGAGACGAGCCCTAATGTTCTTTTGCTTAACAGTGGTTTGCGTCTTGGAAATCTGCCATGCAGGCCGTTTTTGCCCAGTCTCTTTCTTATGGTGGAGTCGTGAACACTGACCTTAATTGAGGCAAGTGAGGCCTGCAGTTCTTTAGACGTTGTCCTGGGGTCTTTTGTGACCTCTCAGATGAGTCGTCTCTGCGCTCTTGGGGTAATTTTGGTCAGCCGGCCACTCCTGGGAAGGTTCACCACTGTTCCATGTTTTTGCCATTTGTGGATAATGGCTCTCACTGTGGTTCACTGGAGTCCCAAAGCTTTAGAAATGGCTTTATAACCTTTACCAGACTGATAGATCTCAATTACTTCTGTTCTCATTTGTTCCTGAATTTCTTTGGATCTTGGCATGATGTCTAGCTTTTGAGGTGCTTTTGGTCTACTTCTCTGTGTCAGGCAGCTCCTATTTAAGTGATTTCTTGATTGAAACAGGTGTGGCAGTAATCAGGCCTGGGGGTGGCTACGGAAATTGAACTCAGGTGTGATACACCACAGTTAGGTTATTTTTAACAAGGGGCAATTACTTTTTCACACAGGGCCATGTAGGTTTGGATTTTTTCTCCCTAAATAATAAAACCATCATTTAAAAACTGCATTTTGTGTTTACTTGTGTTATATTTGACTAATGGTTAAATGTGTTTGATGATCAGAAACATTTTGTGTGACAAACATGCAAAAGAATAAGAAATCAGGAAGGGGGCAAATAGTTTTTCACACCACTGTATATAATTTATATATATTGTGCAGAAACAGCTCAGAGTCACATAGAACAACATCTGATGCTAACCTTCTCTCGATTTTAAAGCCACTGTCTGGAAGGCTATGTCCTGTCAGGATGTTTAAACTATGAGAACATTTAAGTCAAAACTTGAATCCAACTGAGGTCACATGTGTCTCGAATTATATTCTAAACCTAGTGTGGTCTATCTAAGTTGCTTGTTTTCTGCTTATATCATGTTTTTCAGCTACCTGCTGATTTGACTGCATTGTAAATTATTTACATTACCTACTGTAATATGCTTTGCCTTCCTTTATGTTGTACTGTTTTTTGATGTGTATAGTAACAACACTAAACATGAAAAACACAACTTACAGATTCAAGAGTGATAGTTTTTGTATATGAAGCAAATAAATTACAGTCATCTCATTTAGAACTAATTTCAGAAGTCTTCAACAAAATAATTATCATTATTCCAAGACAAATGCAAAGAAATTTCAATTATGAAGAATAGCCGAGAAAGCAGGAGTAAAACGACAACCCCTTGATTTTCATTTGTGTTGCGCTGCACTTCCACTCTCGATCAAGCTGACCCAACACCCCCTTCCAAAGCGTACAATACTTCTTTTTATATTACAGTACAGATAGAAGAAGCATGTGCTATTGCCTGGGCAAGAAACGTTAAGATCTGGTCGTTTGTCTACTAGTCTGGCTCAAGTCTGCTCAGGTGTTTCATTTGCTCTGAGCCAGCAAGTGGCACTGATGTGCAAACTGAAACACACATGAGAAAAAAGAACACACATTGGGTCAAAATTTTGGGTTCCAAAGTAGTCTGTCTTTTCTGTATGGTCCTAGAAAGCAACTATGCAAATTTGGGTCCAGACCAGACAAAGGAGACAGACAGACAGACAGACAGACAGACAGACAGATAGACAGATAGATAGATAGATAGATAGATAGATAGATAGATAGATAGATAGATAGATAGATAACACATGTAATTTGTGAGCATGCCCTTGTTGATCAAGCACAGAAGGCTCTGCAGTCTACTTGTGACGTTACGCTGTAGGAAGATAAGTAAATAAATCAAGGTAAATAACATTCAATCTGGCTTTTATATAAGTAACATATAAATGTTTCTTATGTACAGACCATCACAAAGCATAATCACAAACAGGACTTTGCACGATACATTGGCAAGCTCTGTAAGCCATGCTGCTTTGCTGGAGGACAGGTGTGGGGCAGACTGACTGGCAGGATGACACCCAACCTCTTGGTGCATCCAAACGGTGCCATCTTTCACCTTTATGCCTGGTGCAGCTGCGTTGTTCTTATATGTGAGTGGACATTTCTTGTGGGGGGGTTTCTGCTCTCTTTCTCTGATGTAGAACCCTCATCCTTATCTGAGTTCACCTCTGTTATATTTTTGTTTTATTTGAAAACTAACAGTGTCAAATCAGGGCGAGCATGAACGCAACAGAGAAAATAAAACTGAATAAAAAAAAATGCTAACCTTTACAAGTACCATACATTTACACCGGTTGTTACAGACTCAAATCAAATGTATGTTTTTATTGTACAATCGCAACAATAAGAGCAGCTCACTACTCAAAACGTTTATTTTGAGACGTGGGAAGGCTCGAGCCAGCCACCTTTTGAATAAGAGTCAGCAGTTCTTACCACTGTATTGCCACAGAAGTCGCGCCAATAAGCCACACTAACCCGATTTCTTTTTCTTCGATTATAGTCTTGAATAAAAGTGCACTTGTTCTGTTCTACTTGTACCTTTTGTGAAAGTCCTTATTTGATATTTGGACTTCAGTCTTCACACATCATACACTTCATATCAAAATTTTGTCGTTAGTACTAAAACATGAAAAAAGTTTGTCTTTTAGGTATGTGTTCAACATTTCTTGCATTTCCTGTCATCCTACACTACATAGATCTTTGTAGACATGGAAAACACATGAAATGCATGTGTTCCAAATAACAATATATTTTTTAGCCTATACACCTCTAGGTACTACCTCACTCCCTGATAAACAGGACTTGAGCTGGGAGAGGTTTTTGCCGTTTCTGTGGCAGTGGGAGGATGGGGTAGCAGGCTGCTTACTGCTTTTGCTTATCGACACAGTTACAAGACAAAAGACACTGACGGAGAGGTATGAGCAGATTTAAAGTGGGCTGGATTTACTAGTTTTTTCGTACGCTTTGGTAATTCTACTATTAATTCTTCTAAAAAAAATATCAAACCTCAAAAAAACACCAAATCTCTTGATGGCAAGAGTATCAAGTTTTAAGTATAGTGCTTTGTAACTAGATGATCACTAATCTTTTTTTTTTTTTTAAATGAGTGCAATATCAATGCATGCCACGGCTAGAAGAAAATGGGTCATAGTTTAATGGGTTAAGGTAAATACTTTGAGAGATATAGCATCTGGGCACAAGAAAAACTAAGTTCATCCCCAAATTCCTTCTCCCTGATTCTCTTTAATACAGAGAAATGAAAATGATAGCCAATCAGTAGCAATGACAACAAAGAATAGGTGAATAAGCACATTCTTACCAGGTATTACTGTTGGCCACAACAATGGCAGAATTCACATATTTATAGGGATATTTTTGTCACATGCACAGAATACTGCAAAATTTTTTTACTCACATATATTTCTGCAAATTGAGATTTCAAGATTTGAGTACAGCATCTAGCTATCTAACTATCAATCAATCATTCAGGCTAAATCTATTCCCACACACTGTGGTAAGTAAGTTGCCCTTTTCAAGCCTGTGCATTTAGTGGAAATGATACCTCTGGGTCTGCAGAAGTATTACAAAAATGAATAACAAAAGTGCCTTTCCTTTACAAACTCTACCTGCTGATCAGGTGAAAAAGGCAGGACTTTTTCTAGAACTTAGGCAAATGTTAATCCTGGAATTTAATGGAAAACTCTGTCTCAGCTGGCTTATTCATTAATGTACAAGTACATTTAGAGAAACATGCCTGATGAAACCTTTGATAGATATTATCTCACTTCTAAGAGCTTCCTGAATCCCCCCAAACCCCCCACTAATCCACTTGGGTGTTCACCTGGACCTGGAGATTCCCCAGCTAGCATAGTACAGTGGCTAGTTGAAAGCACTGTGTGATCCTCCCTGGAATGTGAGAATGTCAGTTACTTTACAAAAGCTGTTTATTAAAACCACATTATGAGAGTAATATGGCACTTGAAAAACAATAACTTGTATTTCCTATTGGATCATGAAACATTCCTGAAAAGTTTCCATCAGTTCATAGATGTAAAGTGCCAAGAAGCTTGATGTGAGGAAAGTGTCACAAATTTACGGCTTGGAGAGGACAAACAAACAAAACACCAAACAGCAGCTGAAATTCATTAACCAGGCACAGCCACCATAGCGGCTCAAGAGATTAAAGTGATTACTGTAAACATCAGAAGTCATTAGCCGAGCATCTGTAAGAGAAAGGAAGTCAGCTTTCCTGCCACAACGTACGTCATCCTTTATAAGTGTAATTAATATTACACACAAGTGTATTGTTAGAGATGTGCTAAATCAAATCAGTCTCTAGCCTCCATCTTAACAACCTTTGCAAGCAAACACGATGCAAGATCCCAATGCCTCAAACAGAATCATAAACACAAAAATGTAACCGAAGATTCAAACCAATAATATTCTTGCAGAGTTCAAATTTATAAACAATTTTATTGTCAGTTTCAAAAAAATCCAATTGTACTACTGACATGGCAAAAGGCATCAAAGCTACTAATTAACAGAAGATATTTAATAAAGCTTAATGATCATTTCCATTAAAAAAAATTAATTAAGCCATCTCATGTCATTTTCTGAAACCACTTTTCCTGGTGAGGTTTGCAGTGGCAGCAGGCCAAGTAGGTCAGACCATCTACAGATTCCGACTCTACCAGGGAAAGTCCCAAGCATCCCAAGCCAGCCAAGAAATAAAATCCCTCCAGAGTGTCCTGGGCCTGCTGCAGAGTCTACGCCCAGTGCAACGTGCCATGAGCAGCTTTAGGGGGGCCGACAGAGAGCATGTTCCCTTTTTCCATCACTTGTGAAGAAGATCCCGAGATACTTGAACTCCTCCACAAAGGGCAGTTGTTACCCCCTCACCTGGAGAGAGCAATCCATTCTTTTCAAAGAGAAAACCATGACCTCAGACTTGGAGGTGCTGTTCTTCAACCAGCCTCTTCACACTTAAGTGTGTGTCAAAGGTCACAGCAAGAAGAGGCAAAGAGGACAGCGCCGTCTGCATAAAGCAAAAACGCTCCCCCTCCCCTCCCCCCCAACCTCTCAAACTGGACACCCTCACATCACTAGCTGCGCCATGATATCCCGTCAATGAAAATCTTTATTCCTACTTTTTCCCCCACTAAAAAAGGTAACTATGAACACAGTTAAACATAAGTACACCCTCTGCAGGCCTACAACATTCTTAAACACACCTTAAAGCAAACACCAAGTCTGGGTTCAAGAGGGCACCTCGTGTTAGGAAATAATAGGTGTTCAAGTACAGGAAGTGCTGGAAGTTACAGGAAAAACCTTGCCCATATGGCAGCAGTGAAGAGTCAATGTACATCATCAGGCACCCATGTTGGTAGAAGAAGGACAATTTAAGGGCAATCTGACATGTTGACGTATTGTCACCCAAGAATCTTGTAATTTTTTCTTTTTCCTGTAACCTGGGAAAACCTTTACACTAAAGTAATCATTTTGCTGTAAATATGAAGATAAACCTCAGAGCCTGAAACACACAACTAAATTACAAGGATGGAATGGCCATGGGGAGTACCCAGACAATTCTCAGTGGGCTGCTCTCACTATGGGCCATCTGTTCTGCTGAAGGAGAATGATTTCTAATTCGGAACCAGGAAATGAAATGAAAGCAATATGTAGTATGCACTGGGATCAAAAACAAAGCGATAAACCCATCTTTCGCCAAGCCAGAAATGTAAGACAAGAATTATAATCTTAAGCCAGAAAGTAAGTCAGAAAACCAAGACTGGAAAAACAGAGAAGCACACATTAAGTGTTTTAGTTTTATCCAAAACATGGATACCCAAACAGCGCACAAATTACCTTTTTTAAGGGTTGCACTAATGACATCATGTGAACATGCTGCTGGATAGTTCTGGAGGGTTGCTTTGGCAATGGTGGATGCAAAACTCTCAAAATATCACTGCCTTCTAATATTCAAAATGGCACCACAATAAGAAACTAAAACATTATAACCCAGTCAGGCCAAGATTAAAGAAATAAATTCCTTGAACTCAGAAACCACAGAAGAGACAAAATGAAGTGACAAAAACTCCTCAATAAAGCATAAAAAAATAAATAATGAAGAATACCAATCACAATACCATCCTATCGGACCATAAGACAGGACGAGAGAAAGAAAGAGAGGTGATGATGCATGTGTCCCATAATGCATTCTCAGTGCTCCTCTCCAACCAATTATTGCCATGAACCCTCGGCACCATTGCCCATCACCATAGCCTAAGTTTCTAAGTGGCAAAGCAAATGATAGGGAAGCACAACATTTATTTATATAGCATATTTTCATACAACAATCATTTTCCAACTTGCTATATCCTAACGCAGGGTCACGAGGGACTGCTGGAGCCAATACAATGTAGCTCAAACTGCTTTACAAGATGACACAGAAAAAGGTACAAGAAAAGAAAAACAATTAAGATAAGGCAATAATATTAAAGAACTAGCAAAATACCCGCGCTTCGCAGCGGAGAAGTAGTGTGTTAAAGAAATTATGAAAAAGAAAAGGAAACATTTTAAAAATAACGTAACATGATTGTCAATGTAATTGTTTTGTCACTGTTATGAGTGTTGCTGTCATACACACACACACACACATACATATAAACATATATATATACATATACATATATATACATACAGAATCTATATATACACATATCTACATATACACATCTACATATAAATATACATATATACACACATACATACATGCATACATACACACACACACACACATATATA
Source organism: Polypterus senegalus (assembly GCF_016835505.1). NCBI lineage: Eukaryota > Metazoa > Chordata > Cladistia > Polypteriformes > Polypteridae > Polypterus > Polypterus senegalus. Next base: position 67,809,022 of record NC_053171.1, on the reverse strand, counting down.
TATATATATATATATACACACAGACACATATATACATATATATACATATCTACATATATATATACTGTATATAGCAAAATCCCCACGCTTCGTACTGCTTTTACATTTTTATTAAGAAGAAAAGAAAACCTTTTTAAACTGAGGGAAAATATACCAATAACTATTTGTTAAGGATCTCTTTGTATACCACATTGTCAATTCAGCACTCCGGTTGTATTATGACCAAGCTGTGCGAGTTTACTCTTGAGAATGCAACGTATAGTTGTCCAGGAGAAAAGCAATCTTGCCTCAAATCAATGGCAACCTTTTGTAGGGTGTGTCCCTGAGACTTATTAATTGTCATCTCGAAGCAGAGTCTTACTGGAAATTGGAGGCATTTGAATTGAAATGGGAGATCAGAGGGTATAACTGTGATGTAAGGAATACATTCAGAGTGTGGCGCTCTGCTGTTTTTTTGTGAAGCTGCCTTTACACAGCTTCTCCACTGTTTTATAAACGAATACCATATAAGGCCGTCCTATCTCCTTGCTTCGCGGTTCTGTACTGCTTTATTGTTCGTTTATTACGATTGTTATAGTTATTGTGTAGCTATTTGAGACTTACTTTACTGTTCAGGTACCCATTTCCTTTATTTAATCCGTGGCTTCTCCGCTATTTTTTGTTCGTTTATTACGATTAAAGTTGTTTATTGATTCCCCTCTTTAGCTGACTGCCTGCTCATATAAGGCGCTCCGCTGTTTTTTTGTAAAGCAGCCTTTACACAGCTTCTCCGCTGTTTTAGAAATGAACGACATATAAGGCCATCCTTTTTCCTTGCCTCGCCAGGGAAGCAGCCTTTTTATTTAATCCACGGGTTCTCCGCTTTTTTATTGTTCGTTTATTACAATTGTTATAGTTCTGTTTGTATAGCATGTTGTCAGTTCAGCACTCCGGTTGTAATATGACCAAGCTGTGCGAGCTTACTCTTGAGAATGCAACGTATAGTTGTCCAGGAAAAAAACAATCTTGCCTCAAATCAATGGCAACCTTTTGTAGGGTCTGTCCCTGAGATGTATTACTTGTCACCGCGAAGCAGAGCCTTATTTATTTGAATTGAAATGAGAGATCAGAGGGTATAACGGGGATGCAAGGAATACATTCAGAGTGTGGAGAACCTCTAGAGACAGCGTGTGTATTAACTTGTGGATTTTTCTGTGAGTATTTGGTGGCAGCGTGACGAAGTTGCTTCTGCAAGACCGCATTAGCTGTGGAGCTCAGCTCGGAGCATATTTTTTTCCTACCTTGTCAATTGTGTGATGAGTTTTTTGAACAGGTTTGATTCAGGGAAGTGATCACTCGTACTGCGTTCAGTCAGCTCACGTGAGCTGCTCTCTTGTGTGATGTTGCAATGTCCACGGCTTTATTTAATGTTAGCTAAGACCCGGCACTTAAATGTTTCTCACTACAGCAATTTTAACTCCATTACCAGGTGATCCAAAGTCGCGTTTATACCTCGTGTCTTCTCATTAAACTTGTATCTCGCGAATATGGTATTGATCGTGGGCATGACAAACGGCAGCGGGAGCGTGTCTATAAACTTAATTTAAACTTACGGTTTACACCGTGCTTTGTTTCCACAGTAGTTGCACTTATGAATATCCTTGCAAGTGTTTTTTCTTCAGCGCTCTTTGGAGCTCTTCCTTGTTTTCTACGTACTGCGTTCACAGTCAGTTCACGTGATTATGTGGAAGACGTGATGATGCAACATGCAACTCCACCTCCCACAGCCATCAAGCTGCAGTCTATTATAGTATATGGATAAAAATAGGTTCCAGTTATGACCATTACGCGTAGAATTTCAAAATGAAACTTGCCCAACTTTTGTAAGTAAGCTGTAAGGAACGAGCCTGCCAAATTTCAGCCTTCTACCTACACAGGAAGTTGGAGAATTAGTGATGAGTGAGTGAGTGAGTCAGTCAGTCAGTGAGTGAATCAGTCAGTCAGTGAAAGCTTTGCCTTTTATTAGTATAGATAAGTAACAACAAGACAAAGTAAGGTCAGATGTCCAGGAGGACAGAAAAATACAAAAAAAATTCCAGTTAGGTTGGAGGAAAAAACAAAATCTGCAGGGGTTCCAAGACCAATAGAGAGACCCACCCATTGGCTAAGGCGATTTATAAAACTTCTGCACTTTACATCAAGAACAGGCCCCTGTCCGCATTAACCCACAAATCATTTACTACTTTAACCAGTGCGATTTCTGTACTATGGTTTGTTCTTAAACCTGACTGAAACTTGTCAAAAATAGAATGCTTATTCAAGTAATCATTTAGGTGCTTAATTATTTCTAGAATTTTACTTAAGAAAGGTAAGTTGGAAATTGGTCTTAAATTGTCAAAGACAGGTGAGTCAAGATTGTTTTATTGAGCAGGGTTCAACAATTCTAGTCTTTAGACAGTCAAGGAAGAGCCCCAGATCTAATGATGAGTTCACTATGTTAAGTGCAACATCAATAAGGACAGCTGCGACTTCTTTAAAAAAGCCTGTTGGTACTGGGTCATTGACACAGGTGGAAGGTTTCAGTTGAGAAATTATTCTAAGTAATTTGGGTCAATCTATTCCATGAAAGAATTTAACTCGCTTAAAAGAATGTGTTGATGAGTCAGCCCCAAATTTCATATTCATTGGCTACTGTTTCACATGCAGCATCAGAGGGCGAGGGCTTGTGAGGCCCAACTGCATTATGCAGTTAGGCTGTTGTATGATCATGAGAATTTCTGTCACGTCAGAAATTTCAGTTACTTGACTTGTAATAAGTCTCACAAAATTATTTAATTATGTCATCATTACATTTCCTGAAATTCACAGTGCAGTAACTGCAGTAAGTGTGACCATAGTATAATGGCTGGACATGGTAAATTGGGTATTACTAACCCTCATATAGCAACAAACAAACAACTAAATGGCCACTGACAAAAGTACCACAGGAAACGTTTGCTGGAAGAACCCAAAACAAATGCACAATGGTAAATAGATTACACCCCTTCAAATACCTTCAGAAAATAGACAGACCGTATTGTCCACACCTTCTCAACCATTCTCAAGTTCAGTTACCCATTTTTCTTTTCTTTATAGTTTCAGATCACAGTACAGCAAGAGTCAGCAGTGCAGCCCTTTTCTTAGTTGATATTATAAAAAGCCAGAGGCCATATTTTTATTCTGAATGGGTAAAGCTTTATTGTAAAATGTCAATGTATAAAACTGTCCATTGAAGCCACATTTATAAAAGCACCAACACCGTAGCATGTCAATTGAACTGAAAATACTTGTACAGTTAGAGCAGCCATATGACTGGTGACTATCCTGTAATGTCAGCAGCTGCTTGATCATGATTTCTAAAATTTGTGTAGTGTATGCTCGGCATAACACTCCCATTTACAATTTGCTTAGCAGACACTTTTATCCAAAGTGACTTAGAAAAAAAAAATCAACATAATCAAGTAACATCAGTCTGATGACTGTTTGGGAACAAGTGTGACACCTGTGTCCTCACAGGCGGCGCAGTGGTAGTGCTGCTGCTTTGCAGTAAGGAGACTGTGGAAGATTGTGGGTTTGCTTCCCGGTTCCTCCCTATGTGGACAGCGCTTTGAGTACTGAGAAAAGCGCTATATAAATGTAATTAATTATTATTATTATTATGAAAAGGAGATAAAATTGACTACTGTAAGTGAAAAGCTCAGAACAAAATACTTGCAAGTTACAATTCCCATATTCACAAAACCTAACAGCTAATAGAAGTTAGACAGAAATTCAGCACACAAGAGGGTCTTCAAACACTTATTAATCACCAAGAGGGAGTCAGAATTTCAAATGAAGATGGGCAGCTTTATCTTGATGCCACACAGAGGTGGCGTCACCAGGTGCTGTTCATCAGCAGACCTGAGTGGTAGAGAATGAGCATATACCCCATACGTGTCTCTATCTCTATAAGTGCTGACCTACTGAATACTCTGTAGGTGAGAATCAAGGATTTGGAGTTAACACATGCCGCTACACGAAGCCAGGCTGGTGATCTGAAGGGAGAAGTGACATGTGCTCACCTTGGCTGGTGGAACAGTAGCATTTTGAACTTGACGGCCAGCACAGAAATATTTAAAACTGCAATGAGTGGTTCACTTGCAAACTGCAGGCTGCGACAGTCTTAAGGAGTGACCTGAAGAAAGATGGTAAAAATGGTTAGCCCTCACTAAATATTTGCAGTAATTCAAAGTGAATAAAAAAACATGATTTTCCAAGCTGATAACACTGCAACTGAGGATTCTTAACTTACTTACTTGCTGGATCTCATGCGCTAGTGAAGAGCTCACAATAAGGGATGTGTGCTAAATGACACAGGACTGTGAAAAAAGGGGCAGGAGTCCATTTGGTAAGTGTGTCAACTTTGAGAAAAGAAAACTTCTGTGCTTAGGACAGGCATAAAGGAAGAACGACAGAAAAGTGGACTTGTGGGCAGGCCATGCAAGAAAGAAGGCGAGATACCCCAAAACAGCAAATACTGGAGTCCAGCCAGTTAGGGGAGGCTCTGATCAGGACTCTGTAAGGATTAATTGCTTTCTTGTTGCTTCGATCCTTTAAATTAAAGCAAAGGATTAAAACCATGAATCACAACAGTTAAACAATAAAACGCCATTATGTAAAGCATTGCTTTTGTGTGTCATCTTGCAGGACCTCTGTGGTGCTTTGTAAGGATTACACAAATTGCCAAAAATGCCGACTGCCCTGGTAATCCAAGCCAGCCATTTCCACCTCAGTGTTACTGCTGAAGCTGAATTTTAGCAGGTCATCCATCAAGGTCACAATATGAATCATTCCTGCTCCTGCACAACTCAGGGTGGTTTTCATTTTAGCAATTTGCTGCACACAAGTGTACATCTGTTCTCACTACCAACACAAAATACACACTTCACAAGAATTCTTATATCAGCTCCAAGGTAATAAGTTACAGCCGGATGATAGAATCTTATCTTGAAAAATAAAATATGCTACATTACCAAGTAGAATTAAATATTTATACCCTCACAAAAAAAAAATTCTCCACCGTGAGCTCCAGCCCAGCCCTGCCTCCCAATCCTCATAGCTGCCCACAGCAGCTAAACACCTGTCAACACATTTATAGCACATGTCACCAGCTAGGTGCTACAAACAGGACGCATGCAATTTGACCATAAATGCATCATGCTTGGCAGACTTATAGATACACTATAAGTTTAAAAAAAAAAATGTAAATGTTAATAATGTAGCAGAGTGCGGTGTCATCATGTGAGGGTCATAAGGATTGAAGCTGCTTTTGTGGGTAATTTTATTTCTCGCTGTCCTGACAAGGATCATAAGGAAAACGGGTCATTTACTAAGAGTGCAATAGCGAGTGAAGTAAAAGAGCATGCAAGAGGCAGGCAAATCAAAGGCAGGTTTGTTTTATTATTTTAGACATGTCTGAAGGGCAGCAGCTGGGTACCGTTTATATCATAGTACTTAGAATAAAAAGCCAGTTGGATACCTTGTATACTCACCAGGAAAAGAGGAACTGTTGTTGTATGAAGTCAGGGTCTGCACAATCTGTCTACATTTTTTTTTTCTCCTTACGAGATACACCAATATGTATACAGTACAGAGGTGGCCTGAATGATTTTAATTACATCTCACTGCTTTGGGCATTATGTGTCAAACTGGCAGCCATGTAAGATGGCGACTAATTGTGGGACGCAATCATGTTGGGTAACAAGGCTCTTTAAACTTTGGCTTTTGAAGGGTTGTAATAAAAGGAAAATCACAATTATGAGAGTTATTTTTCATGTGTTTTAAGGAGAACATCTTGGCATTAAACAAGAGTCAGGGATCTCGGGTTTAAGAGTGAATGGGACAGAATCAGATGTAAAATGATACTTTTAGGGCACAGAAGAAGCGTTTAGAAAAACTGCTCTGAGTGAACACGTAGATCAAAGTGAAGACTATTGGGATTGAGGAGAAAAAAAAACACTACATTGTGAAGGGTTTGGCAGCATGTTTCACTGATAAAAAGTAACTATATAACGTAGAAGAGAATAAAAAATTACTATTTGTATAATGCTGTAGCATGGCACAGCACGTCTGAAATAACAATGGCAAAATTAATACAGTAAATCTAACAACTGGACATTTAAAACCGAACATCAGCTTTTGACTTCAAGCAAGATCTTTTTTTAAACAAAAAATTGAATTATATTCGAATAGCAACATTTGATCTGACAGCCCTAATGGAGAGAACGTGTCAATTACACTTACATGGTGAACAGACTAGAATCTGAACCAAGCCTCCTGGAACCATGAGGTGGCAGTACTGATTCAAGACAAAAAACAGCACAAGTGAAGACAAGAATGTGGCAATGCGTGAAAAGGATCAGGTATCAAAATCAGAGATGCTACAACACTATGGGAATATGACAAAAGTGACAGCATAATAAGAGAAAGACTAGAGAGTCCACACCTAAACAGCATCTTCAGAACCCTTCACGTTTTTACACTATGTTATGTTCTGGTGCTTGTGCTAAAATCTTTTGAATTCATTTATCCCTTATCAAACAACACTCAAAGGTCAGAATGACAGGATTTTAAGAATTTTTGAAGATTTATTAAAAATAAAAAAACAAAAACAAGTGTTCAGCCCCTTTGCTATGTCACCTGATGTTTGCTCCAGTGTATCCCATTCTATTGGTCATCATCAAAACGTTTCTACACTTTGCGGTCAACTTATCTGGTTGCAAATGATTAGGAAAGGCATACACTGTTTGTAGATAGTTCCACAGTTGAGCAAAAACCAAGCCTTGAGGATGTAGGAATTGCCTGCGGAACTTAGAGACAGGAGTGTGCCAAAGCACATATCTGGAGAAGGTTACCAAGAAAAAAGTGGCGTCCATAATTCTTAAATGTAAAAAAGTTTGAAACAATCACAACTCTTCCTAGAGCTGGCTGCCCAGACAAACTAAGCTGGAGTAGAAGAGCCATGTTTAGAGAAGTAGCCAACCCGATTGTCACTCTTGCTGAGACCCAGAGAGCCTGTGTGGAGATGTGAGAAACTTTCAGAAAGACAAGCACCACTGTAACAGTCCACCAATCTGGGCTAAATGGCAGAGTGGGCAAAAAACACATGAAAGCTCACTTGGAGTTTACAAAAGGCATCTAAAGGAATCTTGGACTACTGTGAGAAACAAAATTCTGTGATCAGGTGGAATGGAGACTGAACCTGTCTGGCCTCAGTTCTTAGTGTCTACATCTGGAGGAAACCAAGGTGGCAGCAGTCCAGGAAAAGTTGAAGACAACAAAGTACAAAGACAACCCTTATGAAAGCCTGACCCATAGTACTCTGGACATCAGGCTGAGCAGAAGGTTCACCTTTCAACAGGACACAGCAAAGACAACCCAGGATTGGCTTAGGGGAAAGTCGGAGAATGTTCTTGAGCCTGGACTTGAATCTTATTGAACATCTCTGGAGAGAACTGAAAATAGCATCCACTGGCAGTCTCCATCCAGCCTGACACAGCTTGAGATGATCTGTAGAAGAGCATGGCAGAAAACCTCCAAATCCTAATGTGTAAAGCTTGTTGTCTCAGGCCCAAGAAGACTCCAGGCTGGAATCGCTACCCAAGGTGCGTCAATGAAGTACTGAGTAAAGGGTCTGAATATACGCATTAACAAGAGAGTTCAGTGTTTTACTTTTAATAAACCTGCAAAATTTGTATGACGAGGTGAGGTCCGTGGCAGGTCAAACTAAAAAAAAAAACAAAAAAACTGTGGTAAGCTCAGGGAGCAGCTGCGTGGTGTTAGTGAGGTGGTCATTGGATCGTGCATTCATTTGTAGACATGCTAATTGCTGATTGCTTAATTAAGCCCCTGCACCCACCAATATTTAGGAGCAGCTGAGCAGTAGGGGAGGAGAAGCTGGAGGATAAGAACAAAGGGAGCTTCAAGGCAAGCTCAGTGGTGCTAGCAAGCAAGCGCAGAGAAAGAGAGGAGGCAGGGTGCTTGGGCCCCTGAAAAGGAGGGAAGGCAATGCCACTTTGAGGGGTGTCTCCTAAGCTTTATAGTAACAGCGGGGACTCCAGGTATGGCATAAGGGATTATGGAGGTTCAGCTAGATGCGTTTCGCCAAAACCGAAGTGGACAGGCATGATGAGAGGGACTGCAGCGGACAGCACCACCTATGCCTGAGCGGACCCACCAGGGTAAGCTAGGGAGACAGAGAACCGCTCTTACCTTGCTGATGAGACTCCCCTGATGCCCTGAAGCATTTCAAAGGGATTTTAAAGTATGCATTGGCTGCTTTAAGCCTCCAAAAATACACTGCTTTCTTATGGACTATAAAATGATTTATTCTGCTTTTGTTTTAATTAATTTGCACGCTGAACTTTGACTTTTCAAAACTGTTACCTCTCACTTATTGCTGTGAACTACTAGGGCGTCATGTGGGCAGTGTAATAGCGGATAAGCCACCCGGATGTTGACCCCTGACAATTTGTTATTTGACAAAAAGTGAAATACGTTGGACTGCTGTGGGGTGACGCCCTGCCCGGGGTTTGTTTCCTGCCTTGCGCCCTGTGTTGGCTGGGATTGGCTCCAGCAGACCCCTGTGACCCTGTAGTTAGGATATAACGGGTTGGATAATGGATGGATGGATGGATGAAATACGTTGGAAGACTTTCCGATGAAAACTTTTATAAAACCAGAAAGAAATGTTGATTTCAACTGCATACTAAGTGAAGGTCCTATGAAAAGATGTAGAAATAAATTTCTACTGAGTAGGGTATCATCTTCATTATATGAGACCAAGCTGCCGGCCAGATTAGATGCTGTGTCTCTGGATGTGTTCTTCATAAAAGTGCTGTCAACATGTAATGAGGATTTGATTTGATTATAAAATCAATTATTTCATCATTGTTCTAGGACATGCATTTGATATTCCAGAGGTTATAAAATTTGAATTCCCCCTCCCAAGCACCTCCCCTGGTATTTTCACAGACGCATCTCTGTCAACATAACACCTTAGCATTCATTATCAAAATGAAGGAGTCGCAAGATGAAGCAGCGCATTTAGCTGATAAAAGCCAAGTTTATGTAATGGGGACTGCATTGTGTTTGCTAAATGAACATTTCATACTTACTAAAAAGAGACAAAACGTAAAGAATGAAGGATACCATTGATCAATGAGGAAACAGGAGCCATCACTTAAGGAAACCTTACACAATCCACACAGAGCACATCTGATTTACAGAAAATATCAGTTCCATTTTCTCACATTCTAAAAGATGCCTGCAATTATTTAATTTGCATTGCAAAAAAAAAAAGCCCACCTACACATCAGGCCCACACATTGTGCACTTTTGCCTTTTTTTTCCTTTCTCCTAAACATTCCAGAAACACTCAGCCATTTATACTTCCTTCTCTCAGGTGCGCTTGTAAATCTAAAAGCAATTTCTTTATTCAGCAACTGCTCAAACAAAAACAGCCTTCAAGTAAGAATTATGCTAACCTGAAAATGTACACATCACTCATTAGACACAAGTGTCACAGATACTGAAGGGGATGTGGACTTCGCTTTACTCGAACTTTATCTACCAATTCTATGGCGGTCAAAGAAGTTTTAGCTGCAAAAAATCGCTTATTTCACAAGATGCCAACTGTTATGAGAAAGCCAAGAAAAAGAAAGGTAAACTAAATTAAAGGACGTGAACAAAAGGGAGAATCCATTCTTTCTTCAATCAAATATGAATGCGACACAAGTAATTTAAAGTTGAGGAGGGAAAACATGGTATGAAAAAGTATATAAGAACATAAAATCCAACACGAATAATTTGAATTACCCACAACCTCGGATGAAGTGCTCCGTGGGCTGTTGTATAACAGCAGCTGAACAATTCATGCTCAGAATACCATCACACACAAACATATGTGAAGGACATGATGTGAAATACATGTAACTACTAGCTGTTTTACCTGGCTTCACCTGGGATATTTTATAAGACAATGAGTGTAAGTTATAGTGCTGTCGGTTACATGGGTATATCAGAAGTATGTAACTAACTAAGTTCTTTTCTGTATACACTGAGTGCATTAAGAAGCACACACAAAACCTTTATAAGGAGAGTAACCCGGTTAAGGCAGAAACCTGGTTTCTTAACACTATGAACGCAAGGTATGAATAAACTCATATGTCATTGAGCCTGTCGAGGCACAACATAGGATATACTTCACGTCTGAGTGTACAGCCACTATGGCTTACTGGCGATCTTGGCCACAGCATCTCAGTTACCTACTAAAGCACTGCCATCTAGTGGATAGCCACATATTTTTTGTTTTTTTGGGTGACAAGAGCCTGTGGAAAACAATGTTATATGAATAGACCCTTTATAGTTTTGTCATCACTAAATGATATAAAGCTACTGATGTTCTGAAACAACTAGAGTTACTACAAGATGAATATTTTGATGACAAAAACAGTAACTGAGATAGTGTCATTCAAGTAGATGATGCGGAAACTGTAGGCTCTGGTGCTGATGGAGATTGCTGCCCAGAAGGTGCTTCTTCATCACAAGGACCCCTGCTTATCACAACTGTCAGGACAGCACGATATGAACATTCTGCCACCCACTAAGCACAAACAGTCGCCAACTAATAGATATGTTGTGGGCAACAAGCATGAACAACATCAAGAAAAAGTTATATTTATGGTACATGTTCTTCTAAGCTTGTACTCTGCGATCGATCGATCGACAGACCAACCGACCGACTAACAGACAAATTTTTGTTAGATTTTAAAACAAACTGCATTCAATCAACTAACAAAAAAATTACATATGTTTAATATATCGACCAGAGCTACAATTCAAATATATATTATATTTTTGCATATATATATTACTAAACACAAAGTTCCACACGACACCGCATTACTCCCTACTCCGCATGCTCTTTCTGCTTCATACAAAAATTCCTGTGACCCCATTGAAATATACTGAACCAAACAGTTTTCTAAATGTGACACACATCACTGCTTTGCTTTAATTACTAGTTTAATGTATATTTAATATACAGAAGAAATCAAAATAAGAAAGCATGGCCATTAAACAAAGCTGATGTTGACATCGACTGTATGTTAGAAACACAATTTACTGCAGCCACCAAAATCCCAACTTCATTTCCAATCACCAATTCATGTGAATTTCCCCCCGTCTAAGAGCATAACACTCCCCCACAGCCCAGATCCAATCATTAATCAGTTTAGAATATCGGCTTTTCACCCACACTTTAAACATTAGTAAAGTGTCAGCTGCTAGTTTTGCCTGCCCTAATAAATAAATGCCAAGTAAGCACCTGTGTTGTAAGAACCTTAGAGTCCATTTAACCAGAGGTGGGTAGTAACGAGTTACATTTACTCCGTTACATTTACTTGAGTGACTTTTTAAAAAAAAATACATCTAAGAGTAGTTTTACTGCACTATACTTTTTACTTTTACTTGAGTACATTTGTGAAGAAGAAACACTACTCTTACTCCGCTACATTGGGCAACACTCGAATATTACTTTTTTTCTATTAGATATGCTATTTTTTTGCCAGAGAGAAGCTGCCAGTGGATCTACTGCATGACTGTTTCACCAATCAGACATAGCAACAATAATGACATGGCTCCGTTTCACAAATCAGATATAGCCATGAAGTCACATGACCACACACAAACTGTGGCGGCATAGCTGCACAAACTTCTCACAGACTGCGGACAGGGAAAGAAAGAATACAGTGGAACCTCGATTTGCAAGCATAATTCATTCCAGAAACGTGCTCGCAATCCAAAGCACTCATATATCAAAGCAAATTTCCCCATAACAAATAATGGAAACTCAGATGATTCGTTCCACAACCCAAAACTATTCATATAAAAATTATTAATACAAATATAAAGTAAAAATACATAAAACAAATTAACCTGCACTTTACCTTTGAAAAGAATCATGGCTGGTGTGAGTGAATTTCTAAACTCTTGTGAGATTTCACCCAACGGGACGACACGTGGAAGAGTGTCCCAAAGCAACCACAGGCACCCAGTGCTGTAGCAGTTTGCCGTAAAAGTAAATCCGAAAAGATCGCGGTCATGCTATAAGCACCTGCCGTTGATGGGTGATACAAGGAACAAGGAACATTATAAATGCGCAGGGCACAGTATTACTTGGTCATTAACCTTGGCATGACCCTGCCTGACTGCTGTGTCTGTGTATAGGAGAGTGGCAGATCCCGCTACAATAAATAACCGCGCTGTTCCTCTTTCAAGCTGAATAAAGCTGGTGTTGCTAAAGTACTGAGACTCAGCTTCGTGTTTTGGGGTGCAAGACAGGGACTCACACATTACAACACACACATGTGGTCACAATGCTGTAATAAACAGTACACGCTTGTACGGATGTTGACTATACAAGTGAGGCACACCGACTGACAATTACCCACAATCCCGCAGAGAGAGAGTGAACCACCATTTGCTCAGTTGTGATCACGTGACGCTCGGCAGACAAAGCGTAGACGTACTACTCATATTGCAAGACCTCGCTCGTTTATCAAGTCAAAATTTATTAAAAATTTTAGCTCGTCTTGCAAAACACTCGCAACCCAAGTTACTCACAATCCAAGGTTCCACTGTAAATAAAGAATGACAGCCAACTCCTGCTGAAGCTTAACCATCACTTCACTGAGTAAACAACAAACACGTTTTAACCAAACATGCACAGATACAGACAGTCAAGGTAAAGTGAGACTTCTTGTACGTGCACAAGCTGCCTTATCCTAATGTTATTTTCTATCAGCTGTGCTATTTGGAGGGCAAGTGCATATGCAGTATTATACTGTCAGTGTACAGGATATCTTGTCTCTGTAAGTAGTTTGCACTGTTCAAACATAAATGTTACTTACAGTAGGTATTGGCATCAAAAGCTGTGCTGTGAAAAACGGAGATTTGGAACTTTGTGTTCTTTGTGCATCTTTATTTTGTAAAGATGTTATTCTTTTTTACTCATTTTTTATTTTACTATTTAGAAATGGCAGAATTTGCACATTATTTTATATTTTTGTCTGTCTTATTACAACATTTCTAAAAAATAAATCATTTATTATGATCAAACAGTTACTCGGTACTTGAGTAGTCTTTTCACCAAATACTTTTTTACTCTTACTTGAGTAATTTTTTGGATGACTACTTTTTACTTCTACTTGGGTAATATTATTTTGAAGTAACGCTACTCTTACTCGATTACAATTTTTGGCGACTCTACCCACCTCTGCATTCAACCAAAAACAAACATTTATTGTAAATTCCAATTCAAGTTTCCTAAAAAAAGAATCTGAATACATACATACACACACACACCAGAATTACACCTTGGATGGCACCCCAGGCAGGATGGAACAGGGACCTCTACTTTCTCCCCTATCATGTTAGATGGCAACATCCCTGGGCATGAATACCCAGTTGGATACCCACAAAGTAAGCTAGGAACTGAAGTCCCAGTGGGCAACCCTGCTGGGTTCTATGGGTGCTGTGGGGGTTTATAATCCCTATTTTAGGAGACATCCGCCTGACCAAGAAGTGCTTCTGGGTCTGAAATAAAAGAAGCCACTCCACCTCATCTGGGCAAGTTGCTGTTGGAAGTTGAGGACATACAAAGCTCTTGAGGAAGGGAGGAGAAAACAGAGACAGAGAGAAGCATTAGATTAGAAACAGCTCCATTAAAGCATAATAAGGTTTCCTTTAAGCGTTCAGCTCCTTGGTATAATTTGGAATTGCGATCTATGAAAGCAGCTGGCCGACACCCTGAGAGAATGTCACGTAAGTCTGGCCTCACCGTGCAGATCCAGGCTTTCTCTGACCACCAAAGAGCTTACAGAGAAGCACTAACTGCTGCCAAGAACACCCATTATGGCAGAATAATAGAAAGTGGCCACGATAACCCAAGGGTTTTGTTCTCTGTAGTTAATCAACTATTCGAACCCGCATCTGGCCCATCTACTTCTTCTACTGAAGTCTGTGGGAAATTCCTCCACTTTTTCCATAACAAAATTAAAGATCTAAATAATTCAACTAACATAAATACATCATCTGTTTATATCTTTCCCTGTTCTCCCACTCCATCCAGCTCCTTCTATAAGTTCTCACCAGTCACATCTGCTTTTGTTAATGACCTGCTTTGTAAGATGAGGCCGACTACTTGTGTAATGGACCCCATCCCCAGCACACTACTTAAATCCTGTTTTCATGCCATAATACCTACTATTACAACAATAATAAACTCATCCCTTGACACTGGTTCTGTGCCGCTCACTTTTAAAATTGCTTATAACCCCCATGTTAAAAAAGCCTGGTCTTGATGGTGACAATCTTAACAATTTTCGGCCTATTTCCCACTTACCTTTTCTGTCAAAAGTTCTTGAGCGTGTTGTAGCTTCCCAACTCACCAACTACTTAACTTCTAATAATTTGATGGAACCCTTTCAGTCTGGTTTCAGGGTGCAGCACAGCTGTGAAACTGCTCTGCTATGGGTAACCAATGATTTACTCATGACAGCAGACTCTGGACAAACCAGCATATTAATTCTGTTAGGCCTCAGTGCAGCATTTGACACTGTCAGACATGACATTCTACTGTCCAGAATGGAGAACATGCTGGGTATCTCTGGCACTGCCCTCCAGTGGTTCAAGTCCTATCTGACTGATAGGCAAGAGTTTGTTAGTCTTGGCAACAGCAGATCCAGCTCAGCGCCAGTCACACAAGGAGTTCCTCAGGGCTCAGTCCTCGGCCCTCTTCTCTTCTGTATTTATATGCTCCCCTTGGTCATATTATTTGTAGCTATGGACTGGGTTATCATTTTTATGCAGACGATACTCAACTCTATTTCAATGTTAAAAGTGCAATTTCATCAGAGTTTTCTCAGCTCACAACTTGCCTCAGTGAAATTAAAACCTGGATGGAGCAGAACTCTTTAAAAACAAAACTGAACTCCTGAAAATTGGGACTAAAGTGCAACTTAATAAAATGAGCTCCTTCCCAGCTCATCTTGGCAGTGATCTCATCAGACCTGCCTCTACTGCAAAGAATCTTGGTGTCATTTTTGATTCCTCCCTTTCTTATTCCACCCACATAAATCACATTAAGAAGCTTTCTTACTTTCACCTCCGTAACATATCCCGTGTTCGCTCCTTCCTCTCCTTTTCTAGTACTGAGAAACTTGTCCATGCTTTTATCACATCCCGCATCGATTATTGTAACTCGCTGGCAGGTGCCCTTCTAATCTTCTATCACAGCTCCAGCTTATTCAAAACTCGGCTGCAAGAGTCCTTACTCAAACCAGCAGCAGTGAGCACATAACACCCATCCTGCTTCACCTTCACTGGCTCCCTGTGTCTTACAGAATCAAATATAAAATCCTACTAATAACCTACAAAGCCTTAAATGACCTTGCACCAAACTACATCAGTGACCTTCTATATCACTATGTGCCTGTTTGCCCACTAAGGTCCTCTGATTCTGATAATCTTGTTGTGCCCCACACTAATCTACACTCCATGGGTGACAGGGCCTTCAGCTCCATAGCGCCCAGACTCGGGAATGACATATCGAGATTAATCAGGTAAGCTGACTCCATGAATTCTTTTCAAAAATAGCTCAAAACTCATCTGTTCAGGAAGGCTTTTAGCTCTACTTGACTTTATTACCCTTCTCTCAGTTTACCTCTCTGTCAAGATGCTCATGTAACCTGTGTGTGTGTGTGCTAGACCATCAATTATGTTGTCTGTTAGGCTTTTCTCTGAATTTACTATCTTACTGTTCTTTATTTATTTATCTGGTTTAGTACAATGCTATATACTGTATACCCTGCCATTCTTTCTTAAACTCTGTGGTGTCTTGAGCATGGGAAAGGTGCTATATAAACAAAATGTATTATTATTATTAGAAGGGAGAAGAGTTGATGGTGTTATGTATAATGAATATAAAAGATGCCTTTTTAAGGTATTTGTGTTTAATACATCTTTTATTTCATTCTGGCACTTGTGGCACTGTGGTTGTGTCTGGGATTTAGGGTCCTGCAAAGCCCCCTACAGACCACAACCTCAAACCACGGGCTGACACTGTGGTTTACTGCCTTTCCTCAGACCTCAAGATCGTCGGCACGAGAAGCCATGATGTCACTTCTGGCTTCAGAGACTTGGACTAAACACTTCTGCCTAGGAAGTTTTAGACAGAATACAACTGCTGCCACACAGCAGTCAACACACCTGCGCCAGCAAAGACAAATTTCATTCGGAAAACTCCTTTTGTCAAAGTTAATTTTTCTCCTACAATTATATAGGGTTTGCCGTTGAGGTACCCCTAATCTTTATTTTACCCTGTCTTTCATATTTATAATATATAAAAGCCCATATTTCAGCAATTGTCATGAAGGCTCATCAACACCTTAGATGTCAGAGGAAAGCTCAGACTGCTCCATCCTCACTGGCTCCCTAACATCCTGGCAGAGCATTCATTTGGCTCCAGACTATAAGGCACAGCATATACAACCAGCAGCAATTCCTTTTAAAAATTATATGAAAAAGAGGATATAAAAAGCTTAAAAGTATTATGGAGAAGCATCATGGTGCAGTGGTTGGTTCTGATGCTTCATGAATCCAACTCCCTGGGTTCAAAACCGGAAGACCAGTGTGGCAGGTTTTCAGAGATTCCAAACTGGGAGTGAGTGAGTGCCCCTCTGAGTGCCTGTGTCACCGTGTACTGGTGCCAAAGTGCTGCCAGAGGAGGTTCAAGCAACCCACACCATGACCCTGAATTCAACTTGGTGGGCTTGAGTGTGTTCTGTTAATTATATTTTTAGACCACCTTCATTTTTTTGCCTCTGAATATTCAAAGTGTTTCTGAATGCCATTAATTTTATTATTTTTTTATGCACATATTAAAAAAGAACTCCCTGCCTAAGTCCCATTTGAGTAGCTCAGCAAAACCATCAGCATTTGCTTGAAATTTGTTTCTCCATTAAAAGGCAGATCTGGTCTCGGCACGCCTGTGGACCCTTATCTGCGGCTGCCAGCTGAAACTACTGCTCCGATGTTCGAGAGCACAAAGAGCTAGACATAAATGAACAGGCGACACAAAAGCAACATCAGATGTCTCCGATATGGACTGCTTACCTAAAGCTGTTCAAACAGCGGTGTGCCAGTGAGGAGTTGTCTTATCATCTGTCCCTCTTTGTCTTTACCGGACCCTGCTGCCTGTCACATGGCTGTAATTAAAGGGCTGAATATGTATGAAAAGCGTCATGGTGTCACTTCAGCGCTTACTTTAAGCAGCTCCTATCAGCAGGTTCTGAGATGCCGCACTTTGGCCCCCTCCTCTCTGCTTCAGGTTTTCTTTCCTTTTTTTTTCCTTCACTCCTACCCTTTAATGCGTTGCAAGCTCACTGCCCTGAAACCTGATGAGCCATTCAGCCCTATGGGAATTTCTCCCTCTTGCGTGCAAGTGTTGCATCTGTGTCTGCCAGCAGCATCGCAAGGAGACAAGGAGCTTGCTAACCATCTGCAGCCAGCCTGCCCCTGAACAAATGCGAAGAAAGTTCACTTCAATCCACCATGCAGTGCCTGTGCCGGAGTGACGACTACACTGAGGAAGAGGATGGAAAAGCTCTGCTAGCAAGACCCTATCAGGAACCTGTAAGGCATCCCATGCACGGGCACAAGTCTAAGGGCATTTCAAAGCAACTTGGAACGCTTATCTTGTAGTTTTTCTATGCCGGTCACAAAGAGGAAAACCACTGTGGAAACGGGAGAAAATTAGGCATTGCCTCTTGGCTCACCTTACACCCTGGAGTGACTTCAAGAAAAGGTCTAACTAAAGAGCCATAAACTCCACAGACACTGAAAGCAAACTTGCTTTTGGATTTTCTTTTCTTTCTTTTCCTGTGGACATCCACATAAAACAGATGTCAAAGGGGTCTGTGTGCCGCCGTGCAGACGTCTCTCACAAGGACAGCCACATCGCAGCATTTCACCAGCTGTAAGTATGTTATTTGTTTTTTAAACCATGCATGCTTTGAATTTAATTAGCCGAACCTGACCACATGAAGGTGCCAGAAAAACAAAGAAAATAAAAGAACACAACCAGAGCTCCTTCCCTACTGATCTTTAAGCGTGATTCCAAAAGACACAAGTATGTGAGTGGAGCAGAGCACCAGAAAACCATTCACAATCACAATGAGCTTGAAAAGTCTGCTTTTGTCCTTTATGAATGCCGAGGGCTAACACTTCACTCCCTTTTAAATAATGATTTCCAAACAAAAAGATGTCCAACCAGATAAGAAAAGGAACAAAGAAATCAATCTGTAGCTCATGTTCAGTTTTCTATAGCTATCAGGAACAGCGGCTTTGCCAGGCACCCATCGTCAGCTACAAAAAAATCCATGACACACGTCTTTAATTTTTTTTTTCTTTTGCCATCAGATGGAAAAGCTTGAATGTAATCCAAAATAATAATATACAGTAACAGGGGAGTCACAAAGTATGGGCATAAACTGGCCAGGCATGAACGCCTACGTTAATATACAGAGATTTGTGTCAGGCAGCTTCAACTTCTCGAATTTGGCCGCAGGTGAAATTAAGATCAGCATCAGCGGGAGAAGAGAAACGACGCTGCCTTCCAGTGACCCAAAAACCTGACTCCTGCCACACTGGGATCCTAGCTTTCCTCTGCTCACCCACAACTTCAATTTTTCTTTTCCACCACCGGCTCTGGGTCACTGAGGCTGCCTCCCATAAGCCTTGTTCCTACCTGGCTAAAATGAAATGCTCTTGATAGTGTTTCAAATGACGACATTGCGTTTAAGTACAAGATCTCAAAGATAAATGAGGAGAGACAGAGAACTTCTGCAGATGTAACACAATATGGAATGAGAATGCCTGATCCGAAGGAGAATTACTGCTAAAAACAGGGTAGTGCCAGCAGAAAGGTGAAAAAGGACATGAAGAAGGGGAGTTTTGAATGACTGTGTCATCCAAATAAGAAAAGCCAAGCTGTGAAAGGAAGAGGCGTGTAGCAAGAGGGGCTGCCAAGCCATGTCAACATATTATTATGGCTTAAGAATATTAACACGTTATTACAAATTAGAGCATTCAAGCGTTTAATTAGTACTGGAATCTGATCAAGTGGAGATGAGCTTTCTCGACAAGACCCAAAATGTGTTGTGCCCACTTCAGGCTGTCAGTTATGCTCATTCCAAGAAATTTAAAGCTGCAAACAGAATCCCCTTTGCTGTCAATGGCACAGCGGTCTGCCTTCTGCGGTCTATGATCAGATCCTTGATTTTGTTAAAAGTAAGGGTGAAATTGTTTTTCAGTCAGCAGGTGGACTTCTTCAGAATTAACCCAGATTGCACAATGTTTGAGGTAAGAAAGATAGAAGGTAGCGTGCTACTCACTAATCAAGGTGCTGGAGAGCTAGTGAGCAGCAAATGCAAGCGAGAACTTCATGTGTACTCTTCACCTTAACAAAAGGACAAGTATCTGTGTGTGCGCCTGTTAATGCTGACAGATAGATAGTAACAGAGAGTACTCTCAACAGAGAGTAACTGCTGGGTTGACAGAAATCTGCTTATCCATAATAATAAAAAGACTGTCTCTGTGTCTGTCTCCAGCTAGTTGCAATCACTGTTATACTTGAGTGTGTGTATCTACTGTATATACGTGTATATACACACACACACTCAAACATAAACAAACAAAACAAAATGTGTAAGACATGAAGGGTCTGAATACTTTTCTAGATATATATATATATCTCTCTATTATAATAAAAAAAAACCTGGGATGAGATGAGAATTTTTAGCCTGGGACAAGACGAGACTTTTTCAGAGAGATACTTTTATGTTCCATGAGACGAGACTTTTTGCCAAGAGATTTAACCATGCCTGGGGCCATAAATAAAAGACAAAGAGTAGATGACGAAGTAGAACGTCGTAAAGAATTCAAAAGCGTTGGCGCGATACACATGCAGAGCAGGTTAGAGATAATGAAAGTACTAACATTCGAAAGTCTCAAAAAAATTATAGTAAAGATCACATTAGGGCAAACACATGGAAATTATTAATCAGTGAAATAACGGAACAGCGAAAAGAGATCGAATATATTGTTCGGATTTAAAGTTTAAGTTGGAGACTTGTAGATCATCTAATTCATGTTGCCAACAGGGAAAAGTAGTGTTTCTTCCCAATGAAGAGGCGTATCCACGAGAATTAAAAGATTTGTTATTTGGTGAAAGTGAAATCCACATATGAGAGCAGCTAAGACGCAAAGCGGCTGGTGCGTAGTGCAGGCCGGGGGGTTGGTGAGCAAAGCCCCCTAGTATATCTTTAATAAAAGGACACACGTGTTTTTCTATCTGGTTGCTATGTCTCTGTTATATGCCATTTGGTATGTAATTCATAAAAGCAGTGCAATATCTGTGATGTACCCTCTGTTTTAATGAAAAATGCAATACATTGTATAACTACATGCATTACTACATTCTGTAGAGGCTGGCCAGAACACAGACAGGCAGACACGTTCATGTCACCCACAACACGTATATTTACAACATTTACAGTGCTCACAATCCCCAAAAGTCCCTCAAAGTCCTGGCCAACACACAATAGTGCCTTCTCTCTTCCCTTTTATATTTCCCCGGATATGCTCCAGGTGTGTTCTGGCAATCTTCCACTGTCACACTCCAGTGTGGCGGAAGTGCCGGCTGCATCCCCAGAAGCACTCGGAATGTCCCTGCTCCTCTTCCCCCCAGCACTTCCAGGTGAGGCAGAAGTGCTGAGGTTCAGGGCTCCAAAGGCCTAGGGATGCCCCCTGGCGGTGACCATGGGCCCCTAGAGGGTTGAGCTTCAAAGCTCTGTACCCATGGCCCCCAAATGCACCAGGGCAGTCGCCCCCACATGGTCTGGGGAAGGTGTAAGCCCTCCTCCAGTCCTCCTAGGCGTCCCAGCCGGGTCGCCCCCCCAGCCATCTCTGACAATTCTAATAGGATTATGCACAGCAAATGTTAAATGCTGAAAACTTCTAACAGAGTGGAACTGGCAGAAGTCAGGTAATCCACCTAAATTAAAGTACCTCTGTGTTCATCCAGTTGCCGTATCTCTCACTGTAATATGGCATTTGGTTTGGGATTTGAAAGAGCAGTGATATTGTTTGTGATGCACCATCTGTTGGAATGAAAAATGCAATACATTTTACTACTACATCCATTACACAACATATTCCAGTGGATGGTGAACTACATATCTTAATACTGAATACGTCCAACAGAGAGTAACTAGAGGATGGACAATAGTTGGTGCGCTGCTAACTTTACAGCGGAAAATGCTAAGATCCATGTTCATTACTTAGATGTCAACCCATCTTAAATAGCTAGCAAAGAAAATAAAGATGAAACTGCTTGTGTATACCAATTCCCATGATGCCCTGTGGGGTTGCCATATAGTGATTAGGGGAGACAATACCCTGTGCACACTGTCACCTGCCTTTTGAGCCCGGTCATCCTTTACAACACCTACATACAGTGGTGTGCAAAAGCATTCAATCCCCTTGAAAGACTTGTACACATATTTATCCATTAAATATTTTGAATGTGAAGTCTTATCCTGCAACAATACATTTCCAAAGTCAACATAAACCATTTTCTGTAGATATTTAGCTGAAGAAGAAAACCTCTAAAGTTCATGTTTGCCTAAGTATTCAAGCCTACACATGAATGGTTTGTCGAGAGCCCTTTATTGCTGCAATAACAGCCTTAATTCTTTTGAGATTAGCATGTCCCAGTTGCATATTGTGATTCTTCTCCATTCTTCTTGAAAGAATTTCTAGAGATCCTCTAGGTTGGTGGGATGGTGCCTCTGGACAGTAGTTTTCAAACAGTGCCACATATTCTCCATAGGGTTAAGATTAGGGCCATGACTTGGCCATTCCAAAACATCCACCTTTCCGTATCTGGGCCATGCCAATGTTGCTCTGGCCTTATGTCATGTTGAAAGATTGAGTGTTCTCTTGCGCTGTAGGTTCATAGCAGACTAGAACAAGTTCTGCTGCAATATTGTGTGGTATTTGTGTCCATCCATTGCCCCTTCAACTCTGACAAGATTCCCCGCCCCAGCACATGGAAAACATTTGCATAGTGTGATGCTGCCACCACCATATTTCACCATAGGTATGGTGTTTCGTAAGGCATGGGAAGTGATAGTTATATGCCACACATACCACTTTGATGTCTGGCAATAAGGTTCTGTTTTGGCCTCATTTGAACATCACATCTTCCCCCACATCTTAAGTGAGTCTTTCTTATGCTTTGTAGCAAATGCCATACATGCGTCTATGTGGACCTTCTTATGGAATGACTTCTTTCCTGCTGCCTTCCCGTAGAGGCCTGTTTTATGGAGACCTCTTGAAATTTTGGTCCCTTGTACCGTCATTCCAATTTCAGCCAAAGAACTTCTGAGAGTGACAGTTAGATTTTTATTTGCCTCACTCTGATGTTTAGTTTGGAGAGACAGCCTGTTCTAGTAGGAGTCTGGGTGCTGTGATGAACCTTCCACTTTCTAATGATGGACCCAACAGTGCACAATGGGACATTCATACTCTTCAAAATGTTTTGTAACAATTTCCTGACGTGCATTTCAATGACTTTGTTTCTCACATTAGCAGAATGGATCCTTTGTCCTCATTTTTCCAGTGATTGTCCAACAAAGACTATGGTCCTTAGAAAGGGTGCATTTTATACCTAGACCTAAAGGACTCAAAAGTAGTATCTAATTTTGCATAAACATGACTGTCACCTTTTTGTTGTTTGTGATTTTTTTGTCCTTTGTGTAAACATGGAGCTTCCAAAGCACAAGGTTTAAATACTTATGAACACACTAACTGTAGAGTTTTTCTTCTTCAGTTAAATATCTACTGAAAATAGTTTATTTGGATATTGGAAATGTATTATTACAGCACAAGAGTTCACATTAAAAATACTGAATGGATAAATATGTGCAGAAATCTTTTGTCATGCAGAAAATTATGAGGACTTTCAAGGAGATTAAATATTTTTGCCCGCCACTGTATATGTTACACATACACTGCACATATACTGTATTTTGACCAGCAAAATATAGATTTTATGAATTCTGTGTGCTGCAGTAAAAGTCACTTCACATTTGGGCACTCCGCTTATTAAAGAGTTGTGGCTGTACTGGTACCACTGCATATAACACAGGAACCAACCCAGGATGTGAGGCCAATTCCACACAGCCTCACTCACATCAGGCTAATTGAGAGTCATCAGTTCACCCGACTGGAGCACACAGAGAAAGCCATTGCAGGCAGAGAGTGGCAGGGCCAGAAGATAAGCTTTGTTGAATCTGAAACACAGCCAGGATGACCACTGTGCAACCATATTGCCTGTACATAACCTGGTACAAACAAGCAAAAAGAAAAAGAAAGTAAGAAAAAAAACACACATAGAAACAAACCACACTGCAAAATCAATGACACCAGACTGGCGCCAATGCAAGTCTATAAAAACTACACTTCAGCTACTCCGCACTCTAAGTCACTAGAGCAAGCAGTCGATACGATTACAGGTGTACTGCTGACTTCTGACTCCCTCAAGGTTCACTGTCTAATATTGACAGAGATGTGGCAATTGCTTTTCCAATTATTATTTTTTTTCTTATATGGCTATTAATCAGATTACAACAACAGAGTGCTGTAAACTTACTTACCTTATAATATACCTCTAATCTAAATTGCTTCACCCCATTACAAAATGTCTTTGTAACACCTCACTCACTGCAACTGCTCTCTTACCTTTAGCCAAGTCTGTTATAAATCTTTTGTGTGTTTAAGGGGGTTGTTGCTGCTGTTTGTTATAATATTTCTTGAGCTTCTCTAAAAACCTACATTTTCCACCTGGGACAACAACAGCCCTATCTACCTGCATATCTGTGTATGTAAACTGTAACAAAAGACATAGGATGCTATTGGAGAAAAACTCTTATCCAGACTGGCAACAAGCATGGCAATATACATGTATATAAAACTGATCATTTATTACATAATTAACTTTAAGGGAGGACTGAACAAACAGAGAAATGCAAAGAAGCAAAAACAGTTAAAAGAAAATAAAACCTTGCAGCCAATCATAGAGTAACTCTGAGGCCTTGAATTTCACAGAAGCTGGCTTACCCATGTGCATCTCTTCAAACAATCCTGACCTCTCCCTCCAAATCACTCAAGCCCTAACTCACCCAAGTTCTGACTCATATGGGAAACTTTAAACCTCATCTTAGGTTCTCTAATCCTGGCACTGGAGAGTGACAGCAGACTGCATATCACTCGGCAAAGGCAAGTAAGACTTTCACTGTATACATGACAATATTGACCCTATTAACCTAGAAACAAATAACAAATCTGTATGCCTTTAAGGATGGACTTCCTATAAATATATAAACTTACAGGGTCATGAGAAGCTCAGCGGCTTACAGGGCCCGCATTTTGGGGCTAGCCATCTCTCCAATTCAATATCAGACCTGTTAATCCTGGGAAAGTGTGCTGCTCTCTATTAGGAGGGCAGAATGGTTTTAATCATTCCCCAACCTTAATTGTCCTCATTCTCTCATTATAAGGAAGGGCAGCAAACCATAGCACCTGTGTGTATATATATATATATATATATATATATATATATATATATATATATATATATATATATATATATATCTATAATAATAAAAGGCAAAGCCCTCACTGACTCATCACTAATTCTCCAACTTCCCATGTAGGTAGAAAGCTGAAATTTGGCTGGCTTATTCCTTACAGCTTACAAAAGTTAAGCAGGTTTCATTTCGAAATTCTACACGTAACGGTCATAACGGTCGATAACGGTCGACAACATCCACCATGTTGAACTTTCTTATTTATGGCCCCATCTTCACGAAATTTGCTAGGCAGCTTCCCTGCGCTAACCGAAACCGATGTACTTACTTATTTCGATGGTATGACGCCACTGACGGCCGCCATATTGAACTTTCCAACGTCACTAATTCTCCAACTTCCCGTGTAGGTAGAAGGCTGAAATTTGGCAGGCCCATTCCTTACAGCTTACTTACAAAAGTTAAGCAGGTTTCATTTCGAAAATCTGTGCGTAATGGTCATAACGGTCAACAACGTCCGCCATGTTGAACTTTCTTATTTATGGCCCCATCTTCTCGAAATTTGGTAGGTGGCTTCCCTGAGCTAACCAAAACCAATGTACATACTTATTTCGGTGGTATGATGCCACTGTCGGCCGCCATATTAATTTTTTCAAAAGTCTTTGTTACTTATGGGCCCATCTTCAAGAAATTTGGTACACGGGTTCCCAACGCTAACTGAATCCTACTTACGTACATATATCGTCCATAGCCTGCAGCTCGGTCACCGTGTGAGGCGGCATTGGGTCCCCCATCCCAACGCCTCCCACGTTGTTGGCTGCCTGCCTATATAAGGCCATCCGTCGCTCCAGTCTCTACATTCCCTTCCTTGCTTCGCCACGGGATTCACGTCTCCCTACTGATAACTACAGCCTTTTTGTTTAATCCACGGCTTCTCCGCTGTTTTATTGTTTGTTTATTACAATTATAGTTATTGTGTAGGTATTTTACACTTACTTTACATTGCTCAGGTACCCATTTCCTTTATCATTCCAACCCCCATTACCATGTCTATCGAGATGATCACCATCGATCAAAGAACTATCACTTACCGAGTGGTTTCCATGCCCGGAGATACCACCGACCTTTTCCATTCTCTTTGTTACATATTGCACGGCCATATCAGGCTCAGTCTTGATATCCAGAGGAACATTGTGTCTTATGTATTGAATGACTGGGACAGGTTCAAGATGCGGACTGATGAAAGTACAGGAGATAATTATACTACACAGGAGCACTATAAGAGCGAAATGCTTAAGCCCTTCACCTATGGTTCTGCATGTGAGTTGATGAATTGTTCGGTTGTCGCTTTCAAGTGTACCGAAATGGCCAAATATTTTACACCTTTCGACAACCGCCAATGCCTCTTAAACATCTTAGATTCACAGGTGACAATTTCAGTAGTGGACACTTTGATGTTTATGAATATTTAAACTTTCAAAAGCTGGATGTGATTTTATCGCTGAAACCGGTTGTGTGCTTACAGCGCTTGACAGATGCTGAATGTCACTTCAATACAACAAATCCTGCAAATACTGTCATAATTGAAACAAACCATGAAACTCAAACCGAATATGACAGCAGCAATCCAAGCTGTGAGATTTGAGACAAGATTACTGTTCACATGGCCAACTCTAAGTTGCATGCTCAAGAGTAAGCTCAGCGCACAGCTTGGTCATGTTACAACCAGAGGGCCGAACTGACAACATGGTATACAAAGAGATCCTTAACAAATAATTATTGGTATATTTTCCCTCGGTTTAAAAGGGTTACATTTTCTTTTTAATAAAAATTTTAATGCAGTACTTCGCCGCTGCGAAGCACGGGTATTTTCCTAGTATATATATACACACTGACACAGTATACAGTCATATGAAAAAGTTTGGGAACCCCTCTCAGCCTGCATAATAATTTACTCTACTTTCAACAAAAAAGATAGTGGTATGTCTGAGTACTGGGGTGTTTTCTGAACAAAGATTTTTAGTGAAGCAGTATTTAGTTGTATGAAATTAAATCAAATGTTAAAAACCGGTTGTGCAAAAATGTGGTCCCCTTGTAATTTTGCTGATTGATGTAACTGCTCAATACTGATTACTTGCAACACCAAATTGGTTGGATTAGCTCGTTAAGCCTTGAACTTCATAGACAAGTGTGTCCAATCATGAGAAAAGGTATTTAAGGTGGTCAATTGCAAGATGTGCATCCCTTTGACTCTCCTCTGAAGAGTGACATAATGGGATCCTCAAAGCAACTCTCAAAAGATCTGAAAACAAAGATTGTTCAATATCATGGTTTAGAGCACGGGTGTCGAACTCCAGGCCTGGAGGGCCGCAGTGGCTGCAGGTTTTCATTCTAACCATCTTCTTAATTAGTGACAAGTTTTTGCTGCTAATTATTTTCTTTAGCCTAAATTTTAAATAATTTGACTCAGACCCTTTAGTATTTTCTTTTTCCTTAATTAGCAGCCAAATAATAGTGAGACACAAAACAAGCTGCCACATGACCAGCTCAATTGTACCCATAACACAATATTTGAAAATAAAGAAAGGTGAAGGTCTCAGTAAGGCTTATCTCTCAAGTCACCAAAACATTTTGATGATGTTCTTAGAAAAAACAGAAAAATCAACAAGTTTTGGAAATGTCTGCTGTGGCAGAATGAGAGCAGCAACAGATCACAGAATTAAATAACAGGTTAAATTAACAGCAAGAATCAGCTTCTCATTAAGAAACTGGTTGGAGCTTGAAATTGGCTGGAGTTTGCAGTCCCAGTTTAGCTGGTCATCTGTTGTCGTGTTTCAGATCTCATTTCTGTTTGGCTGTCATTTAATGAAGAAAGGAATACATTAAGAGGCATGAATCCTTAAAAACAGGGCTATTAAAATGAAGGGAAAACAAATTTAATTAGCAGTGGAAACTGGTCACTGATTAGGAAAAGGGTTAGAATGAAAACCTGCAGCCACTGCGGCCCTCCAGGCCCAGAGTTCGACACCCCTGTTTTAGACGAAGGCTACAAAAAGCTATGTCAGAGGTTTAAACTGTCAGTTTCAACTGTAAGGAATGTAATCAGGAAATGGAAGGCCACAGGCACAGTTGCTGTTAAGCCCAGCAGGTCTGGCAGGCCAAGAAAAATACAGGAGCAGCATATGTGCAGGATTGTGAGAATGGTTACAGACAATCCACAGATCACCTCCAAAGGCCTGCAAGAACATCTTAATGCAGATGGTGTATTTGTACATCGATCTACAATTCAGCACAATTTGCACAAAGAACATCTATAAGGCAGTGTGATGAGAACGAAGCCTTTTCTGCACTCACGCCACAAACAGAGTTGCTTGTTGTAAGCCAATGCTCATTTAGACAAGCCAGATTCATTTTGAAACAAAGTGCTTTGGACTGATGAGACAAAAATTGAGTTAATAGGTCAAAACAAAAAGCGCTTTGCATGGCGGAAGAAGAACACCGCATTCCAAGAAAAACACCTGCTACCTACTGTCAAATTTGGTGGAGGTTCCATCATGCTGTGGGGCTGTGTGGCTAGTTCAGGGACTGGGGCCATTGTTAAAGTCGAGGATCAGATGAATTCAACCCAATATCAACACATTCTTCAGAATAATGTTCAAGCATCAGTCACAAAGTTGAAGTTACGCAGGGGTTGGATAGTCCAACAAGACAATGACCCAAAACACAGTTCGAAATCTACAAAAGCATTCATGCAGAGGAAGAAGTACAATGTTCTGGAATGGCCGTCACAGTCCCTTGACTTGAATATCATCATGCTCAGCAGCCATCAAATTGAACTGGAGAGATTTTGTATAGAAGAATGGTCTAAAATACCTTCATGCAGAATCCAGACGCTCATCAAAGGCTATAGGCGGCATCTAGAGGCTGTTATATTTGCAAAAGTAGGCTCAACTAAGTATTGATGTAATATCTCTGTTGGGGTGCCCAAATTTATGCAACTGTCTAATTTTGTCATGATGAATATTGCATATTTTCTGTTAATCCAATAAACTTAATATCTCCGCTGAAATACTACTGTTTCCATAAGGCATGTCATATATTAAAAGCCAATGATAAACAAAAATCCAAAGAATTAAGAGGGGTTCCCAAACTTTTTCATATATATATAACGGCGTTTTCATTTGATAGCCATGCTTCAGTCAGCTCTCTAGGACTTTTAGTATTAGCCCTGAATTTTTTTTATACATATAACTGTAATCAGGGTGAGTCATGTATTATGTTAACATTTGAATGGCGGAAACAATTTATTCACAAAACATACTTCATATGTGCAATATGATTAACAGGAATGTCTCAACCTGTTCGCCATCATGATCAACACAAGTACCATACGTGGCACATAAACTGTACAACACAAACATACTCAAGTATAATAACCCATCAACTTTCCAATCCATTTATCAACAGACATACATAATAGTTGAAACAATTGCATTCAATAAACAAACACAACTTTACATACATTTAATATTTATCAACAAATGTTTTTTATCCTCGCATCTCAAACACAAGCAATTTATAGAGCATATTAAGGTATTGGCCATTCACTTAAATGTTGCAGGTGTAAAGTCCCTTCAGACAAGTGTTCTCTAAACCACAGACAGTGGCTGTTCCTCTGAGCCATCACACACCTCCAGAGATCTATTTCTTTGATAATAGAAGTTTTGAACACAACAACCTTATGCAGGTGACCTTGTAGCCAACATCGCTCTTCTGTGAAGCCAGATGTAATCAAGTGGTTTTAATGTCATACCATCCACACACAGTTCTGCAGCGTATTAAGCCCCCATAACATAACAGCCACATTTCTTCATTCTTTTTCTTCTTTACAAACATTGTGTCCTAACCCCTCTGCTGACAAGTCACAAAAGATGGATAGCCTCCTGTGATCTTGGCCTTGCATCACTAAACACACAAAGAAAAACCCTCAGTGAGAAACTATTTCCACTTTCTTTACATACACATTCAAAGCTGGGTGGTACGGTGGTACAGTTCATGTCTCAGGTCCTCCCTGTGTGGAGTTGGCATGTTCTTCCAGTGTCTGCATGGGTCTCCTCCCATGGTCCAAAGTCATATATTTAATTATGACTGTCACCTTTTTGTTGTTCTGACTGGACACCACTCTTACGACTGCCAAAAGCACAGCAGGCAGTGATCAGGAAGGCACAAGGAAGTCCATCCATGATGGAATAAAGATTTATTGTACGTTTATAGGGACCTACTGTTATTACGAGTATCAAGTCTAGTTACCTCCTTCCTTGCAGGAGCTAATCAATAGACAACATGGTGGTACTCTCCACTATCATGATTTGTGAGTAACTGCCATACCAACTCACAACTTCTGTCTTCCTTAACTGAAAACTCTCACACAAATATGTTGCTACGTACACGACATTAGATACTGGTAGTCTTTGAAGGAGAAACCTTGATATCTAGATGCTTCTTATAGGTTGAGATATTGGAACAGCTTGTTATACAACATGTCAAGGTCCATGGTGGTGAGTGATTTTTTTTTTTTTAATATAACAATGGCTGTGTGGGTGCGTGCTAGTGGAATGCTGTGTGGTCACAGAATGTTCAATGAGGAAATTGGCTGATTGCTAGATCATCAGCATAGCCATTCCTCAGTGACGCTCTGCATGTCGTAAAGGACAGCAACTACATTCACAAAGTATAAAAAGAATTGGAGTAGGACAGAGAGGGAGAAAAAATGGGAAAAGACCAAGAGAAAGGAAAGAATCATGTAATCCAGCCACTGTGGTGAAGTGGAGGCAAGGAGGTTGGGAAGCCCCGCAGGCAATGCGAGGAATGGTGTTTCAGGGGTGGGACGTTCCTGTTAAGCACTGGTAGGAGCAGAAGCAGCTGAGAAATCCTAGGATCATCCTACAGATGCCTGAGGATGGTGGTGGGACAATGGAGTCGTACTCAAAGCATCCCGGTGGGTACAGCAATAGAATGGCTGACAGTGTCTGCCAGTATACCAGCCCTACTGAGAAGACCCAAAGGGTTACCAGGGGAGACAAATGTAAGAAAGATGCCCTTTGCTGTGAGAAAGGAAAAGAAAAGACGATTCTGACTGTGCTCTACTCTTGGAATTTAACCTATTTATGGAACTTATTTATTGATTGTTTTAACCTTCACATGCACTTGTTTTTTTGAATTATTTATTTGCAGATTTGTCTGCACTGTACTACAGACACTTTGCTTGGCATAAAATGCTTGACGCACTTTTGCAATTACCTTGTTTTTTGTGTCCTTCTTGTCCAAGTCCATTCTCAGTTGTGACTATCAATATCACAGGAGACGGAAGATGCCAAGGTATCACATAGCGTAAAAAACATGCTTGATGGACTGAATGGTCTCCTCACGTTTGTCAAATTTCCAATATTCCTATGACTATATGTTAAAGAATCACTGGGAGCGGATTTTAATTTCTAGATGCATTATGTGAACAATACTCATCACAATATAAAAAAAAAAATTCTACAAAATAAAATTGCTTTTGTATAATCATACAACGCTCACCCAGTTCTGTGTCAAAACATTTTTTCATTTTGATATCCACTGAATATACAAAATGCAACAAATTTAAATAAATCTATCTTGCTGTAACAGAAACCCCAAAACTTAAGCATTTTTGTGGAACAAATTCATGAAACGCTGTGGGGCTTTCCTGCAAAAACAATTTGTTGATAAGCAAAGCAATCTAAAAATTTCACTGATCAATTAATTGCTCCACCATCTTATTATTACCTTGCATGATTGTTGCCAACCAGCAATTGCACTTTTCTTCTTTCTAATGCTATTTTGACACAAAGTAAAGATATCGACCAGGAAGACTGCTTTGCTGTCAATCAAAATCCTGTAAATGATTTCCAACAGCTAATGAAGGCAAAATGTCTGTAGCAGCCTGACACATTTGGATTCTTTTTAATGAAAAGGCAATTATATAATTAACTATAATTAAAATGAATACAAATTGATCATAAGACTTGGAATGGTAAGACAGAGTTACATAAAGTTCTTCTGTTGTACACCACACTTCATATCCTTCACAGTTATGCAAATAGGCGATTCTGTCAAATGGGGATGATAAAACTGCACGTAGCATAATGAATCCTGGGAGTGAGAGGTGGACAGGCTTACAGGGTCCTTATTGGCTCATGTACAGGGTACAGTAAAATTTCTACTAATCAAAAGCTCTTCAGTGCCACAATTAGTAAGCACAACTACCTGACCTCAAAACGTCTGTCTTTCTTACCAGTTTATAGACAGGAAATTATGCTGGTTCAGTGGTGCCAGGTCAACAATCTCACACTTGATGTCAGCAAAATCATGGTGCTGGTCAGAGGCAGAAAGAAAGCAGAAGACAGGCAAACTGATTTCTTCATCAGAGGGGAAGCTGCTGAGAGGTTCAGTGACTTCAAATTTCTTAGAACAACCAGAACTCACTGACTGAAGTGGGCACAACACTTTGCACCTCTTGTCAAAAAGACTTAGCAACATCTATACTTATCCAGATATCTGAGGACAGTTCACATTTTTAAATCAGTTAAAATGAACCTCCATAGGGGTACAGTGGTGTCCATCCTTATTGGATCCTTAACATCCTGGAATGGCACCTGCTCAGGTTAAAAGACTTAAGCCCGGCTGATGGTGGTGAAAGAGGCACAAATTATTAGCAGCACCCAGATGCCTTATATTTAAGTCATGTATGCACATAAAGGCAAATAGGATTAAAGACATCAGACATACTGCATCACCACTGACCTTACTTCTGGCTAATGTTACAGAGCCATTGGCACATTCACCAGTGTCCATCCACAGGTCATAAGGTCACTAAGCAGTCAATCATAACAAATATTTTACCATACAAAATTCTCTGCATATATATATATATATATATATATATATATATATATATATATATATATATATATAGTGTCTGTGTGGTCAGCTGGACGAGGAAATACATTTACACATGGCCAGACTAATATAGTAGTATGTTGGATGGACCAGAAGAAGCTGAGAGTTGGAACTGGTTTCATCCCCATACGCCAGGTGGCAGTGGTCGTCGTATGGGAACCTAGTTGGGACACTCATAAAGGTGCTTGGGAGATGGAATCCGGAAGGGCAGCCCTGTCAAGATCCCTTGGGATCAAGAGGGGGCGCTGTCAGGGGATGACCATCCTATTTTTTCTAAGGCCCGAAAGTGTTTTCTAGCAGAAATGGAATGACCCCGGAAGCATTCCTGGGTCCGGCATAAAAGGAAGCCTGCTGACACAAATGGATGAGTCAGAGTTGGGAGGCAGAGGGTGACACTCGGTGGAGGGGAGGAGGAGGAAGAATAATTGATTTACTGTTTTTATGGCTTATTACTAGAGAGGTGTTTGTGGAACGTGCTTTGGTTGTGGCTGAACGGAGGCCATTGAGGGTGAACAGGGCGGCGGGGGGTAGCAATGTGGTGTGCATCGGATGGTTGCCTATTGAATGGGGGTGATTCACTACCCGCCTCTGGCCGCACCATGTTCGTTCTCAGTGGGCGGACGCTGCAGGCAGCATACTGTAGTGGAGGTGATTGTGAGGTGGGCTGGTGATGAACTGCCCATTGATGCCCCCATTCATTCTCAATTGCAAGCCTGCTTGTAAAGTTACACACATAGCAGGAAGTTGTCTCTTGTCAGTACATCAGACGTTTTGATGGATGCCTTCCTGCTGTGATAGCATGGGCAGTGCTGTGCAGAAGAGCTCATCTTAACCTTTTGTCTTCACCCTTCAAGAATGTCTCTATACAAACCCACAGTCCCTATCTCATATGTAAACCGGGGTCTGCCTGTAGCCTCGCGGGACCCGTAAATAGTTACTTCTTGCAGAGTTACACTCAGCAAGATGGCCGAAGAGCCTGCCAGAAGAGTCTGAACTCACACAATCACAAACAACAAGGAGATGTCAACACCATGGTGGTTTCATATTGTTTATGGATCTCTACCCACAAAGCCTATTCCTTCCCATTGTACTATGTAAAGCTGACTTTACTGTCGTGATTAATTCTTAGGTTTACAGCAAGAATTATCATCCCACAGGGAGATGCCCGATTAGAAACAATGCCTGGGTAACTCATGGAAGTCAAATGTTCTTTTTCTCATATGGAGGAAACTGATATGTGCCACAAAACTACACCTCATACTGTTTGCTATATCACAACCAACATACAGCCAGTGTTGCTAGAAGGGATTCAAGGAATCAAGACTTGGTTTATCAAAGGGGCTTAACAGGAAAGGCTGCCATTTTTAAATTTACAGGATTGAGTATTGAAAGACAGAGTCATGATGGCAAAATATAAATACAATTATAAACCAGGCAGCACATCCTCTTTTTAACAAAACTGCATTGAGGACAGCCAACGAATTATTCAGCAAGTGTGTGAAGAAACACTACGGGGCCTCCTTCATGCCTACTGCACCATGCCTTTATACTGCCACAGTGGGGTTTCTTGCTCATCTTTAGCCAATAATTCTTGTGTGTGTTCAAGGGGGTTATTGTTGTTGTTATTGTTTGTTATAACATTTCTTGAGCTTCTGTAGAAAGTATAATCGATTCACTCTTTCATATAGTGCCCTTCTCATCCATTGATCTTTCTACACAGAACACCAAACGTTTGGAACATCTAGTGCAAAAAGTGAAGCAAGTGACACGACGCAAACTAGTTTTGCTGCTTGAAAGTACAAAGTTCATAGTATAACACCATTTAACTGCTAATAAATTCTGAATTATTTGATATCCTTGACAATAAAAAATGAACAATGTAAAAAGATAATAAAATGAAACATCTACAGCAACACCCACCACCACAAAACATCAAGCACACATGAAGAGGCCATCCAAGAAGGCAGCAATGAACACACAAAAGGTTAGCATGAAGCGGGATGTTTGATGGCGCACTGCAATTAACCACGCAGACGTTTTTAATTTATGGCTTAAAGGAAATTGCGAGCCACACCGAGTACAGTACAGAAGGGTACGACAGTAAATAATTACCATTGTGGGGTTATAGGATTAATTAGAAAAGGTGTTCACTGCCAACAGCAAATGAAGTAAATTAACATAACAAATCAGAGCTTTTATATCTCTGGGGGAACGCAAAAAAGCACAAGGTAAGTCTAAGCAGAATGAAAAGAAATCACAGAAAGCATGAATATGCAAGTCGGCATGAAGCAGGAGAGGTGCTGGGTCATTCGACAAGGTCTTCAAAAGAGGTCTGCACAATAAGCACATTGCTGGTAACAAATTCAGGCAAGCCATTTTAGAATGAGAGAATGGCAAATTGAAATGATTTTATAGACAGAGCCTGAAGTCTGTTGTGCAGCAGCCCCATCATTTCCAATATGTCAGATTTTTCCGAAAACTGAAACCATGATTATCTGTCAGCTAATAGCTTAATGACAATAACAGTGCTAAAATAAATAAAATTTCCTTAGAATGCATACTTTTTACCTGATAAAACAGACAGAAATATTTAGCCACTAGCCACTCTATCTGTCATAGACAGGTAGTAGAATCACTTAAAAATATTTGCGATCTCTTGCCCTGTGTGTCTCTTCCACGCTTTTCCTCAGTATTTGCGTGTGTGAACGTCTCTTCACTAGAGTTCCCACTCTCAGGTTTGTTCCCATAAAGCCTGCTTCTCAGACCCTGTCATAATGTTCGAGGTGCCTTTCTCCGTTCCCATCCGCTTTTATACTTTTCCTTGTGTATCTCACGCTCGCACTTCCACTTTCATCGTGTCGCCAATGTCAAACTGAGCAATCAGACTGGACACACACAGATCATAGTGTTTTATCATACAGCAGATAATACGACAATAAAAAAAAATTTAAACCTTCTCATAATTGCAAATTGTTTAATTTCTTCTGTAATGTCCTTATTTGAAACAAGGTTTAATTAAAGATATTTCTGATCATTTGCCTAACAAAAAATATTCTTGCACATTGATTCGATTAACTGATATTGGCAGTTAAACACGGTTTAAATGGAAATGCACATGCACTTATAGGTTTTAATCATTTTTAATCATTAATTTCACTACAGCTTTTTTGCTGTTCAAAGATTATTATTTATTATATTGGTAGTTTTTTTTTCCAGGGTACCAGTTTGAGGTGTAATTATAAATATGGATTACCATTTTAATTATGTAGTACTTGTTTCTTACAAAAGCTTGGACTTTTTGACAGACATATAATGAACACAATGCAAACCTTTTAAAAAGCCACAACTCTATCAAATGTTTACAAGATGTTTATCAAGAGGATCCAAGGCTGGCATGCTTAACAAGTGTACAAGTTCCTAGTTGTGTAATCTGCTATCTTCAAGTCAACAAGATCAGCAGCTGCAGTCCCCCAACTTGAAGTCACGTAATGTGCTGCCAGCATAATTCATACCGTTTCTGATTCCCTCACTGGAATGGGGGAAGCCTGGTGTGACTTCTGCCCCACTCACATCAGACAGAAAGAATAAATAGCCACATCAGTTCAAGAAGACATGGCAGACAAAGGATGCTGAGCTCTGAGTATATTATGACCTGTGACGGTAGATGGCAAATTTGAACAGTTCTAATTAAACTATGACAAGTCAAAATTACATAAACCATTTTCAGCTAGTTCAGAATTTAAATGGAACATATCAACAGTTATGTTTGCCGAGTCAAACTGGGAATTAGAGAAATTTACAATTAAATATTGACTATTCACAAAGCAAATTAGATATCTGTCAATAATGAGGGGACTTTTCCCACTGATTTTTAAGGAGCTTTCATTTGAGATATCAAATTATATTTTACCACTCCAACATCAACGCAAAGATGTCTGCAATTAAAATCTATTAAAATCTGAATAGTGCAGTTTGTAATTTTCACTAATTAAAATTAAGATTATGGTTGGTAACATTTTGACTGTTAAAACTGTTAGATATCAAAACTTACATTTCAAAGATCTTCACCAATTCTGAATTAAAGATACTGCATCTGTAATTGTAATCTCTGCTGGATACTGTAGTGTGTAATTAGAGATGTCCATAACTAAAAGCTTCATGCAAGTCCAGGGAAATGGCTGGCAGCTTTCAATAATCAAAATGGAATTACCAGAATTAAGAACTGGAATTAGTAAGCAGCATTAAATTTCCAAATAGCTTATCAACCAAGTGCGCATGCTTTGAGGATAATGACTTAATTCAAGAAATGTGCCCAAATTTGATTAAATAAACTCTGTTATTTTTAAGCTCAGTAAAAATGTGTGTGATGTTAACATAACACTATTTTTTTTTATTGGAGGTGTTTCACAGAAATTATCAGGCCACTATATAAGGTAAATACAGTCTATATGCTTATCCTTCAGAAAGTATTCAGACCCTTTCACTTTTTTTCAAAGCATGACAAAGCGAAAAAACAGATTTTAAGAATTTTTGTAAAAGTCTTAAAAATAAAAAACTAAAATATAAATAAATAAAACTGAAGAATTCAGGTCCTTTGCTATAACACTTGAAATTGGCCTTAGGTGCATCCCATTCTAATGATCATTAATTACTGAGATGTTTCTACACTTTGTTTGGAGTCCACCTATGGCCAATTCAATTGACTGGACATGATTAGGAAAAGCAAACAGCTGTCTTCTAATGGTCTACAGGAGAGCAAGAACCAAGTCATTACTTTGAAGAAATCACCTAACAGACAGAACTGTGTTAAGCCACAGATTAAGGAAAAGCTGCAGCACTGAAGGTTTTCTAAGAGCACAGTGCCCTCCATAATCCTAAAATGGAAGAATAGAACAACCACAACTCTTTCTAGAGCCAGGCACCCAATCAAACTGAGCAAATGAGGGAAAAGAGCCATGCTAAGAGAACTGGCCAAGAATAGATTCTCACTCTCAATGAGACCCACAGAACCTGCGTGGACATGACAGAAACTTTCAGAAGGACACTCCACCGATCTGAGCTAAAAGGCAGAATGGGCAAAAACACATGAAAGCTCTCTTAGATTTGGCAAAAGGCGCC
Organism: Polypterus senegalus; assembly: GCF_016835505.1. Taxonomy (NCBI): domain Eukaryota; kingdom Metazoa; phylum Chordata; class Cladistia; order Polypteriformes; family Polypteridae; genus Polypterus; species Polypterus senegalus. The sequence continues at coordinate 67,771,151 of NC_053171.1, read as the reverse complement.
AAAATGACTCTTAGACCGTAAGAAACAAGATTCTCTAATTTGGAGAAATGAAGACTGAACTTGTCTGGTCTCAATTCTTAGTATCATGCCTGGATAAAACCAAGCACTACTCATCACCTGCACAATGTTATTTCAATGGGGTGGCAGCATCATACTGTGGGAATGGGGACTGGGAGAGTAGCCAGAGTCCAGGAAAAGTTGAAGAGAACATAGTACAAAGATAACCCTAATCAAAGTCTGATCCATAGACAGGGACGAAGGTTTACCTTCCAACAGGACAAAGCATAAGCATCACCAGAGTAGCTCAGGAGCAAATCTGTGAATGTCCTTGAGTGGCCCAGGCAGAACCCAGACTTGAACTCAATCAAACATCTCTGAAAATAGCTGCCCATCAAAGGCTTCCATCCAACCCGACAGGGCCTGAGAGGATCTGCAGAAGGGATGGCAGAAAATTCCAGTATCCAGGTGTGTGAAGCTTGTCACATCAGATCCAATAATATACAGTGCATCTGGAAAGTATTCACAGCACATCACTTTTTCCACATTTTGTTATGTTACAGCCTTATTCCAAAATGGATTAAGTTTATTTTTTCCCTCAGAATTCTACACACAACACCCCATAATGACAACCTGAAAAACGTTTACTTGAGGTTTTTGCAATTTTATTAAAAATAAAAAAAACTGATAAATCACATATACATATGTATTCACAGCCCTTGCTCAATACTTTGTCGATACACCTTTGGCAACAATTACAGCCTCAAGTCTTTTTGAATATGATGCCACAAGCTTGGCACACCTATCCTTGGCCAGTTTCGCCCATTCCTCTTTGCAGCACCTGTCAAGCTCCATCAGGTTGGATGGGGAGCGTCCGTGCACAGCCATTTTAAAATCTCTCCAGAGATGTTCAATCGGATTCAAGTCTGGTCTCTGGCTGGGCCACTCAAGGAAATTCACAGAGTTGTCCTGAAGCCACTCCTTTGATATCTTGGCTGTGTGCTTAGGATCGTTGTCCTGTTGAAAGATGAACCGTCGCCCCAGTCTGAGGTCAAGAGCGCTCTGGAGCAAGTTTTCATCCAGGATGTTTCTGTACATTGCTGCACTCATCTTTCCCTTTATCCTGACTAGTCTCCCAGTTCCTGCCGCTGAAAAACATCCCCACAGCATGATGCTGCCACCACCATGCTTCACTGTAGGGATGGTATTGGCCTGGTGATGAGCGGTGCCTGGTTTCCTACAAACGTGATGCCTGGCATTCACACCAAAGAGTTCAATCTTTGTCTCATCAGACTAAAGAATTTTGTTTCTCATGGTCTGGGAGTCCTTCAGGTGCCTTTTGGCAAACTCAAGGTGGGGTGCCATGTGCCTTTTACTAAGGAGTGGCTTCCGTCACTCACTTCGCTCAGTTTAGATGGCCAGCCAGTTCTAGGAAGAGTCCTGGTGGTTTCGAACTTCTTCCACTTACAGATGATGGAGACCACTGTGCTCATTGGGACCTTCAAAGCAGTAGAAATTTTTCTGTAACCTTCCCCAGATTTGTGCCTTGAGACAATCCTGTCTAAAAGGTCTATAGACAATTCCTTTGACTTCATGCTGGGTTTGTGCTCTGACATGAACTGTCAGCTGTGTGACCTTATATAGACAGGCGTGTGCCTTTCCAAATCATGTCCAATCAACTGAATTTACCACAGGTGGACTCCAATTAAGCTGCAGAAACATCTCAAGGAGGATGATCAGGGGAAACAGGATGCACCTGTGCTTAATTTTGAGCTTCATGGCAAAAGCTGTGAATACTTATGTACATGTGCTTTCTCAATTTTTTCATTTTTATTAAATTTGCAAAAATCTCAAGTAAACTTTTTTCGCGTTGTCTTTATAGGGCGTTGTGTGTAGAATTCTGAGGAAAAAAATGAATTTAATCAATTTTGGAATAAGGCTGTAACATAACAAAATGTGGAAAAAGTGATGCGCTGTGAATACTTTCCGGATGCACTTTATATATATAAAAATACTTTTTTTAAAACCACGCTTATATTAAGTTAAAAAGTGTACTAAAAAGTAAAGAAATAAGTCTCTCACACATCACTTTTAAATAACAGCGTGGGCGCTTTTGCTAAGATTTTAAGAAGTGTTTTTTGAATGTTGATTAATGAAAAGCGCCCACGCTTTTATTTTACGAGTGATGTATGAGAGACTTATTTTTTACTTTTTAGTACACTTTTTAACTTAATATAAGCATGGTTTTTAAAAAGTATTTTTTTATATGTATTATTTTCAACTTTTTTAGTCTTGGATTTGTTTATTGTTTGTTTGATTTTTTAATCAATATTTTAACACTTCCTTTAATATTTCTATCCATTACTAGCGCCATCTATTGGTGAAATCTTTAACTATTCTTCATATGAAAATGTAATTTCTTAATTAATATGGATTAATTGATCAATAAGTGAAACTGATTCTTGATTCATGTATTGTCATCGGAAGTCAATAAGTGTGCAAAATTTCAAGTCATTTGAACAATAGGAAGTGGGTTAAATATCGATTACAAGATTTGTACCAGACACCAAACAGGTGAAGTTAAAATAAGCATGGTAAAAAGGCTCCAGGCTGGAATCGCTACCCAAGATAAGAGAGGTAACCAAGAACCTGGTGGTCACTCTGACCACCAGAGAACCTGTGTGGAGACAGAAGCCACCCCTCAGTAAAAAAACATAAAAACCCACTTGGAATTTGTAAAAAGACACCTGAAGTGTTCTCAGTCTGTGAGAAACAAGATTCTCCAGTCTGGCAAAACCAAGGTCAAACTGTCTGGCATCAGCTCAAACCATCATGTCTGAAAGAAAACAGGCACCACTCATCACCTGTGCAAATGTCATTCCAACAGTGAAGCTTGGCAGTATCAGGCTGATAGGAAGCTGAAGAGAGATATCTTTAACGAAAACCTGCTCCAGAGTGCACTGGACCTCAGACAGGGCCAAAAGGTTCACCATCCAACAGAACAAAGCAAAGACAACACAGGGGTGGCTTAGGGACAAGTCTTGGAATGTTTCTGAATGGCCAAGACAGAGTTCTGAGTAGAACCTAATAGAACATCTCTGTAGAGATCTGAAAATAGATGTTCACTGACAGTCTCCATCCAACCTGACCAAGCTTGAGAGGATTGACACAGAAGAATAGCAGAAAATTACTAAGTCCAGGGGCCTCATGTACACTGTGTGCACAATTATTAGGCAAGTGAGTATTTTGACCATATCATCATTTTTATGCGTATATTCCAACTCCAAGCTGTATTAACTTGAATGCTTATTGGATTTAAGCACATCAGGTGATGTGTATTTGTGTAATGAGGGAGGGTGTGGCCTAAGGAGATCAACACCCTATATCAAGGTGTGCAGAATTATTAGGCAGCTAGTTTTCCTCGGGCAAAACGGGCCAAAAAAGAGATTTAACTGACTCTGAAAAGTCAAAAATTGTAAAAAGTCTTTCAGAGGGATGCAGCACTTTTGGAATTGCTAAGATATTGGTGTGTGATCACAGAACCATCAAACATTTTGTTGCAAATAGTCAACAGGGTCGCAAGAAACGTGTTGAGAACAAAAGATGCAAATTAGCTGCCAAAGATTTGAGAAGAATCAAACGTGAAGCTACCAGGAACCCATTATCCTCCAGTACTTTCATATTCCAGAGCTGCAACCTACCTGGAGTGCCCAGAAGTACAAGGTGTTCAGTGCTCAAAGACATGGCCAAGGTAAGGAGGGCTGAAACCCAACCACCACTGAACAAGAAACATAAGTTGAAACGTCAAAACTGGGCCAAGAAATATCTGAAGACAGATTTTTTTCAAAGGTTTTATGGACCGATGAGATGAGAGTGACTCTTGATGGACCAGATGGATGGACCTGTGGATCAGTAATGGGCACAGAGCTCCACTCCAACGTGGAGGTGGGGTACTGGTATGAGCTGGTATTTTTAAAGATGAGCTAGTTGGACCTTTTGCATTGAAGATGAACTCAAAATCAACTCCCAAACCTACTGCCAGTTTTTCAAGACACTTTCTTCAAACAGTGATACAGGAAAAGACCATGATTTTTATGCAGGCCAATGCTCCATCACTTGCATCGAAGTTCTCCACTGCGTGGCCAGCCAGTAAAGGCCTTAAAGATGAAGGAATAATGACATGGCCCCCCTTCCTCATCTGACCTAAACCCTATCGAGAACTTGTGGGCACTTCTTAAACGCTAGATTTACGGGGGAGAAAAACAATAAACCTCTCTGAAGAGTGTCTGGGAGGCTGTAGTCACTGCTCCACAAAAAGCTGATCGTCAACAGATCAAGAAACTGACAGACTACATGAATGGAAAGGCTTATGACTGTTATTGGAAAGAAGGGTGGCTATATTGGTCATTGATTGATTGATTTATTTTTTTTGAAATGTCAGAGATGTTTATTTGTAAATTTTGAGGTGTTTGTTTATTATTCTCACTATAACAGATGAAAATAAACAAGTGAGATGGGAAAATTTTCATTTTTCCTTTAGTTGCATAATAAATCTGCACACTAATAGTTGCCTAATAATTGTGCGCACATATGTATTCCCCTGATGATGTTCACACTCACATTTCCGTTGTGAAACATTCAGGTTTCAGGTTTATTAACATTTTGATTTGACTGATAGCACTGTGTTTGTTCCATATTAAAATTAATCCTCAAAAATACAACTTGCCTAATAATTGTGCACACAGTGTATAAACGGTGCATATGCAAAAAAATGTTAAGTACGCCCGTTTCCACACTCACTTCGAGATATATAAAAACTAAACTTGGAGTAAAGCCACACACATTCTCACGCCAGCCTTACCCTGTGCATAAGCAAGTTTCCACTCTGTTTTGCAAACTGGTGGCACCCAGCATGAAAGCAGTGCTACTGTTCCTGTGTGGTTTAACATTCTTTTTTAGATTCACATCCCTGAGGCCGTGCCCAAAAGTTTTGAGAATGACACAAATATAAATTTTCACAAAGTTTGCTGCTTCAGTGTTTTTGGATCTTTTTGTCAGATGTTTCTATGGTATACTGAAGTATAATTACAAGCATTTCATAAGTTTCAAATAATTTTATAAACGTAAGAGAAAGCTTGTTTAAAAAGCACAGTGATTCACACACATAGAGTACATACAAGAATACACATAATATGAAGCATTTAACGTGCTACTTTAGTTACGATGGGATCTGAGAAACTCTCGTAATTTAACATTGATTTTAAGATTAAGTTTACGACATTCTACTTTAATGACAAAATAAACTATGAGATTAAAGTGGACATTTCAACCTTTTTTTCACTGTGACCCTATATTTTTTACTTGTCTCCGTACCCTAATACGGTACTATATGACACTCAGATGGTGGGCTATGACTGTGTCACTTTCTGAAATCGAACTTCCAAGCTTCTCCGCCACTCTGTGTCACTCGATCAACTTCCTTTTGTTGTTTATACCACTGCTTAAGCCAACAAATAGTACATTTTTCCTTGCCTCCACTTTGCCTTCACTGAAATTCTTTTTTTCATGTGCTTTTTCCATTATCTTTTAAACAAACACTGAACAGGGAAGGTGATATTTAAATGATCTGCATATTAAAATATGCAAAATTCTGGCAGGAGTCGGGGTGGGACGGCAGGTGCGTGCACGTGTTACTTTTCATGCTGACTGAGATTTATGGAGCTGAAATGCATGGAAGCTGGCTTACATACGGTTTTGTGCATCTGAATTTTTATGTACATATGCACATTTCCACTTTTGTCTGCACGCCATGTTTCAGTGCGAGTTCCACACACGACGTTATGCATGAGGCCCCAGGTATGTGAAGTTTGCTGCATCTACCAAGAAGACGCCAGGCTTGAATCGCTGTTCAAGGAGCTTCACCAAAGTGCTAAGTAAAGGGACTTGCATCAGTGTGATATTTCTGATATTTTATTTTTAATACATTTTCAAAATTTCTAAAATCCTGTTTTCACTTTGTCATTTTAGGGTATTGAATGTTGCTTGATGAGGGAAAAAATGAATTGAAAGGATTTTAGCAACAGAAGAAAATGCGATAAGAAGTGAAAGGGTGTGAAGACACCATATACACAAATATATGTATCTACCATATCGTTTGCATAGAGCTTTTATTGCAAAACCTTTTGCATTTTCTTCAAGTATTTTAAAATGTATGCATTCATACGCAAATTTACAGCCAACTGAGTTGAGGTTATTTACACGTATGGCTGAAGGTCATAAAAAAAAACAGGGTAAAAATGTGCAAGAAATTGCCAAAACCTGCCACAGTAATAAATCTTTAATCTTATTATTATTATTTCACAGGGCCTCATATTTTCTGACTCTTGGTGGGCCCTTTAAGGTTTGTTTTGATCAGCACTGATCCATGTGGCTAATTCTTACATGTTTGGCCCACACCGTCTTCATTACACCAGTGTTTAACAACCTGTATGGTCCTGTGACCGAGTTTTCCCTTTTGTCAGTTCACTAATGACCAACCAGCTGCAACTGCAAAGCACCCCCTTGGTGAAATGAGCAAAATCAGGGTTTCTCTTTTGTGAAGCAAGCTCATTTTGAAAGAGGGAAACATATCGAGCAGAGCTGTCAATTGCTTATGTGATCCATCATGACCCACTTACAAACAAACAACGGCAACCCACAATATGACCCAGTGGTTGAGAAGCACTGCATTACATCGACTCAGCATGCGAACGCCGAGACTTGAATTGTGCTAGTCCATATGGGAACACCTACCAGTGACCCACAGCCAACTCACAGAGGCCCAGTCGACATGGACCTGTATGCTTTGTGACCAACATATGACCAAATGGCCAGTACAAAAAGGAGCAGTAAGTTGGAACATGACTGTATTTGTGAATGTGAACACCACTGGGACCTTTTCAACATGATTTGTGTTATGTCAATAAAAGTAATAGTTTCGATGGAAGGATGTTGAATTAGTTGGATAAAAAAAACAGAACATACAAAGATGTTTGGTTTATGTAAGCTGATTACACTTTCTTGATTTTTTTTTTCATTTTAAAATGCAGAAATAAACTACACAAATCGGATGGCCATGTTTTGAATGAATTAAAGATTCTGTGTAATGAAAAACTACACGAGGACAACATGGTGGTGCAGTGGGACTGGCTGTAATGTGCTGCTCACCAATAACTCTGAAATAAGCCTGCTGACATCCACCACTCAGGCTCAGACCTCTAATTCTTTAAAATATTTTGCAAACATAAGAGGGGGCCAGAGATTTGCATGACAATACCAGACTGATGGTAATTATTTTACACCTATCCCCCCTACAAGGCGCAATCAGCGTCCAAACCAAAAACGTTTGCCGCACAATGAGACGTGACGGCCAAGTAAATTTGTCTTGTGTTTTTCTTTTTTTTGATCTTTTATTGAATGTATTAAAAACATATAACATTCCATACAATCAAGTCAAAACTTAACAAAAACAAATGCAAATCAACACCCACCCATGAGAAAGAGAGGAAAGGCAACAGACAGAGCAAATCTTTTAAGAGTAGTAAAGAGAGAAAGGAGTCTTTTCCCCAATATACAGTAAATACTTATTCTAAAATATTATTGATTATATCCTGCCAGGTTTTAAAAAGGTTTAGAACAGATCCTCTGAGAGAATTTGATTTGTTCCAGTTTGAAATAGTATATAACATCAGTTACCCATTGACTTAAAATAGGTGATTATAGGATAGGATCTTGATGATATTAAAATAGGATCTTGCCCTGGAAACATTTTGGACAATTTTAAATGAGATAGATGTGCTTGATAAAAGATTTTGAGTTGAATAATTGAATGCTTTGCACATATGGAGCTGCACTGAATTCTGTCCGTGGCTGCCTTCCACTCCATTTCTGAAATATTGAGTGAGAGATCCTTTTCCCACTGTGCTCTGGGATCTTTAAAAGGAAGGGATATTATAGAAATGCTGAGTCTTTCTCTTTTTGAACCTGTGTTGCCACAACACTTCAGAAGCAACAATGTGAGGTGAGATGCTCACTGTGCAATGCAGGAACTTCTGAGAAATTAGCTTCTTGCTGCTTGCCCTTCAATACTCACTTTCCTGCTGCTCATTAACAGATCAAGCCCATGAAAAGGACAAAAAAATGCTTTCTGCCAACTGCCAAAGCACCCTCGGCAGGGTATGTGGCCTTAAAATGGAGAGTCTCTTGGAAAGAGCTATTTATACGAGTTGCTCAGCTGGACAACATGGCACATTCAATCAATCCAGAGCCACGATTGCCTTCCTTTATGAAAGGACAGGGACTGACATTAACCTGAAGAGCCTGAGCAGACCATTTGTGTTCATACCATCATGTTTAAGTTCTACAGTGTCTGATGAAGCACCAGCTTGATGTCGTGTTTCAGCCTGGGTTTCTATGCCTCTTGTACTGTATGTCTGTTTAAGATAACAGTGTAGATTATTTAGTTTCTAAATGTTGTGGTCACCACAACAGTTTAAGAGTGCAGTTTACTTTTCACAAATACCTGACACAGACTTCCTATTGCACCCAGGTCTGTACAAAACAACATTTTACTCTTCCTGTCTCCTTTGTCCTTCTTTTCATCTTCCTCTTGCTTCACTTCTTTTCTATTGTACTCCTCGTCCTCAGGCTTGTCTACCAGCTTCCACCAATCCCCTGAGTAGAGAAAGGTGCCTTTTTTAATACTGGACCTGGCGAGCAATTCTGGAGGCGGGACTGCACATTAAGGAAGTCCCTCCTGGACAGAAAGACCCCAGTCGAAATAATGCAGTTGATTACGAGCAGTGCCCCCGTGCAACACTCATGGCATGCAGCTGAATTGTACTTTGGAACAACAATACTCAGATTGTCCTATTAGTATGCACATAGGTGTTCCAGACCCAGGGAGATTGGGGGGAGACTGCAGTTCTGATAGCTATTCTCCCCCTTTCCACCCCTTTTATGGGGGTTTAGCACAGATACAAAACACACCAACTTAGTCGGGAGATCGGTTCAACCAGACCATCTGCTACAATGTCAATACATCTTCTTTTAAATTCTGTGTGTTTTGTGGGTGCTCCCCACAAGAGGCAGGGCTACCTGTCCATCACTGCAAGGGACTGCCCTTAGCCTTCCCTACAAAGGCAGAGGAATATCGACTGTCCCTTGAGGTTCATTGTGAATATGCGTACGAGTTATCCTTTGCCTTTGTGATATTCGGGACTTTTGTGAGCTTTTGCTCTGCTTTTCACTTTGTGTCTTGCATTAGGACTGTGATTGTTATTTAGACTGCCTTCCATGTCTTTTGTGCTCCTTGCATCTTATTTTCATTACATAGCATTTTTGTTGCTAATACATCATTTTAAAAATAGAAATTCTTTCTTGCCCTCTTTTGACTAGCCAGGGTATGACAGTTCTCACCACTCTGTGCTTTGGACCATTCAAGACTGTGACACTTGGGCTAAAACATGGAGATTAAGGTGTTAAGAATTCCTTCATTTTAGACAATCGTGTTGCTTAGGTGAGGCCCAGCTTTCAAAGAGTTTGGAATGGGATGGTAATGTTACTGTACAAATTTCAAGTCCTGCAAACAAAACCATAAGAGTCATTAGATTTAATGAGATCATCATATGGACTAATAGAGAACATTTATAGTAACACCCTGCGCATTCAGCCATTACAGAACGGAGGTGGGACACATGGAGAGAGAAGTTCCCGAGTGTGTACACCTTCTCCTTGTATGAAAACAAACTTATATAATTCTGAAATCAATTTGGATGACCTCACTTGCCTTTAGACCTGTCTATTCACATGACATCTCTAAATTTTTATATCAGCACAACTAAGCACATATGTGAGGCTCTTGTGCAGACTGTGTAGCAACTGAAGACTCTAAAATGTAGTGTTAGAGGATGTATTTATTTCATTTAGTTTAGTTTATTTTTGCCTAGCATTCTGCACTAAGGGGGCGGCACGATGGCACTGCTGCCTCGCAGTTAGTTCGCTTCTCAGGTCCTCCCTGCGCGGGGTTTGCATGTTCTCCACAAGTCTGCATGTGTTTCCCCCGGGTGTGTGCTTTGTGTGTGTGCGCGCCCTGCAGTGGGCTGGTGCTCTGCCTGGGGTTTGCCCTGTGTTGGCTGGGATTAGCTCCAGCAGGCCCCCATGAACCTGTCGTTAGGATATAGTGGCTTGGATAATGGATGGATGGATGGATGGTTCTGTATTGAGTGCTCACAGTGATGTAAGAAGTTCATAGACAAAATGCAAATATCATTTTATGAATTACTAATTACATAATACACACACATAAAGACACTGATTAGTTTAAACACAGTTCAAAACTGATTATCCTGCTTAGCATTATGTTTACTCCCAGAAAAATTCCAAAAATATTGAGTTTTAATCAAAAAGAAAACATGTTATTACATCTAACAATAACAGAAACATGTTACTATCAAAACTTCAACGTAAAGACAGTAGAAAAGATGTGTCTAAGGTCCATGGCTGCACTGATGCACATTTAGTACACATCTTTTGTGTGATATGTTGAAGTACTCACCAACGCACTGCCCAACGTCACAATCAGGACAGTAGACGTGGGTTTCTTTGTGAACTTTTCTTACATTTTTTCTGTTGCTTGCACATGTCAGGGTAGAACATCAATGCCCGATCTGCACAATTAAAGCACCCCTTGTGTTATTGTAGGCTACTACAATGCAAGGATTAGTGACTTCCATATTTCTATTGACACAAACACAGTCAACAATGCTTAGGGGCCTAATGTCTTGCTTGTCCTTGCACTCGGTCACAACCATTTTGCCTTTTTGTGACACAGGCACTGTCACACAACATTGAAATTTCACCTGACCAAAATCACCAGATGTATCCTGGAAGTTTGGTTGTACAGTGTTGTATCAGGCATCAGTATCACTCTCCGTGTCAATGTCTGATGGCCAATTCATGTCATCATCACAATCACTCAATACGAACAATGGTTCAATTTCAGTTTGTCCTAATACTGCCTTTAAGGATTTTCATTTCCCATTGTGTTTTCAGAGGTTCCGTCCCACTCATGAATATTGATGAGTCACATTAGAGCAACAAAATGTATAGAAATAGTCATGATTTTTTGCAGTTTGATATTTTTCATCCTCTAGATGGTAGAAGAATACTGTCCTGAGCATTACTAAGGCTTAAAAATGTAAAGCGGGTCATTACATGTCACCATGACTGTAACTCGCAGTTAACCGTAACTGCATAGAATTACAAGTCCAAGTCACACGTGAAATTAACGCCAAGGAAGTTAACGTAAAATGGAAGGTAAAAATATCTGTCCATTCAAATTATTATAGATAGATAGATAGATAGATAGATAGACATGAAAGGCACTATATGAGAGACAGACAGATAACACTTTCTTTGTCTGCAGGGGAAATTTGGCATCCACTTAATTACCTCAATCCACATGATGCAAACAGCATTATTAGCACTGAGCCTGCACTAAGTGAGCGTGTCTCATTAAGAGTGGTTGCTCTGCGTGATGCTGGTCAAAAGTAGAAGGTGGTTTGGCTTTTGTTCACATAGTGCATTATCAGTTTTTAGAGTCATTATTGTTGCATATAAAACAGTACAGTGAAATTCTTACTTACAGTACATGTCCTAATCTAATCCTAATCTGGTGTGTCTACTAACATATGCATATCCTCATTTATGGCGTTCTTCAGGGTTAATTTATTATCTATTCCTTATTTAGAGTCAGACTTTAGTGTTCCTTTAATACTGCATTAATGCACCCCTTGATTATCAATGGGACGCTCTGTGCATGGATTCATTATTTTGATGTCATTTTTAGAAGTGTATCCCTCTGTCCTAGAATGCTAATTTTAATCATGTGATTTGAAAATGCTGCATATGCCAGAGTTTGTGAAGCACCAGCATTGCTCAAGTACATTTTGTTCAATACATACAATAATCTTGCATTTTTGGTTACATCAGCACACAATACTGCTGAAATTACAGCTTTATGTTGGGTAACCTGTGTGCTGTACAAATTATATAACTACTATAACTGTTTGAAAATGCACACTTTTTTAAATACATAACATTGCTTATGCCAACATGTAATTTTCACCCACCATGTTTGCACACAATACATAGCATGGATGTCTGCAGTTTACAAGATAGAACAATATTTTCCATGACCGTAAATTATAGAAAAACGTCCTTCACACAACTTCTTTTTACTTTATTTCCTGGTACATTAAGCCATTATGCTGCCATCTCCAAATAGGCGTGCATGCTGATTCATCCCCATGCCCTTTGGATCTTCTGCTGTGGGATTACATCACAGTAAGGCACTTCCTTCAGGTCTATTTGCATCTGATGGCACATGGCTCGTAATATGACTGCATGCTTGATGATTTAATAATAAAACATTAATAAAAATATAATTAAAACAGTATGCAAATTCAACTCTTTTTACACATGCTGACTCTTAACTGGATGAGCAATCACACCACCATGTCTGACAGGCACCAGAAAGATGGAGATTGAAATGGCAGACCTATAGCTGACCTTGGAAGAAGATAAACTGCTTGGACAAGGACTATTTTCCAAAAAAATACTTTATTACCAGTTCACTTGGATGGTATTTTTACTGCTTAAATCAGACTTCCATTTCATCACAGGTACACAATTCTGACAGGCTGAAGCCATTTCAACAGTGCTGTATGGCAGGGCTATTCAATTACACATTTAGCTGGGCCAGACATTTTCAGTGGCCAGTAAGCAGCAGATAATGACAACATTTAAACCAACACAAATGAAAGTACTGAAAAACAAGTAATGTTTACTCATTGCTTCACTTTTAAATGTGGTCACATCTGATCAAAAGTACATAAAAAAATAATACAAAGCTATAACAGAACAGAATCTGAGATAGTAGCAATACGTTTTTCCACTTTTGAAATAAAAAAATAAACATTTTGCTTATACCTGACTGAGGCACATCTCAAAGCGCATAAAAACAAAATAGTGCACAGTATTAGCAGTAACATTTGTTTCCCTTTTGAAATAAAATAAATATTTTGGTTATATATAACCCAGTCATATCACAAAGTGTATTTAACAGAATAAAAAAGATCTATCAATGCTATCAAAGCTATCAGTGCACAAACCCATAACAAGTGATAACAGTGACTAACACACATGAATACGACTACGGCACACTGAGAGAACAGAAGTTCGTTTTAAGTGACCAAATGTTTGATGATATTGTGATGTGACACTTTGTGAGGGATCAGGGCACCTCCCTAGGCACTACCAGTGCACCACAAGGAACCGTTTCTAGTGTGGCATGCCAAATAAAAAGCCAGTCGCCATTTTGAAGATTCTCCCAGTTCCTGTCTGTCCTATTTGACAGGTCATCACAGTATTTCAATTTCAATTCTTTATTGTCATGTGTACAAGTACAATGAAATGCTTACTTGCAAGTGCCCATGCAGACAGTGAACAAGGACAAAAAAAAAACCACACACAATAAATAAATGAATATAATAGGTAAATAAATAAAACCAGAATCCTAGGAATAAGTAGAGACAGTGGCAGAAGTATATGTGCAGGGAGTAGTGGAGGTGACACAAGGTTACTGTTCATGAGTCTGATTGCAGTTGGGTAGAAACTGTTCTGAACCTGGAGGTGCGCGTCCAAATGGACTTTAGTCGCTTCCCCGATGGGAGGAGGGTGAAAAGTGACAGTGCAGGGTGGCTGGGGTCCTGCCTGATACGGTTCACTTTCCTGAGACAGCATGTAGTGTGGACGTCATGGATTATTATGTATTATAATACATAATTATGATTATAGCATTATAAACTACTACTACTACCACCACTTCTGCAAACACAACAAGATGCATTGTGGGTTGAATGTTGCTAGGCTATATTTGCGGAGTGTTGCCTTCATGGTCTGTACTAGAGAGGGAGCAAGAGAGAGAGAAAGAGGTTAGGAGCATATGTTGGTCACAGTGCGTTGCCACTACTGCAGGAATTTTTGTGTACATTTTTGAATGCTTGCGAAATGTTCTCTGCGTTTCTGGTGGGACCACATGTTGGGCCACTCGCAGGTTGCTTCTAGGTGGCATGTGGCCCACAGGACACCATTTCAATAGACTGGCTGTGTGGCTTTTGGTTTGCTTGTACCTTATTTTTAAGCTTTCAGGGCTTAAGGCCACATCACATCAATTTTTCCATTTCATTTACATGATCTTAGTGAGTCAGAGACACTTGAAGGTGCAATCCCGTGAAGTTCTGTCCTCTAGTCTGACAAACCCAGCAATTTACTCCATCTACACTATGACACACACTCATTAGATAGATAGATAGATAGATAGATAGATAGATAGATAGATAGATAGATAGATAGATAGATAGATAGACAGACAGACAGACACACACACATCTGGAAGCATAGTTCATAATATGCTACAATTTGGAATAAGGATTGCAGGTGTTTTGGACCTTACAAACAGAAGAGAAGCTTGTCTGTAGGATGTCTTGTGTTTTATGCTCCACGACGGAATGGAAACATGAAAAAAAGGGAGAATGCAGCTGAACTTGCTGTACTTGTCAACTCTTTATAAACCAAAGGCTCCATTAGGCAGCACACTATTAGCTGTCAGAAAGCGGGGTAAGGAAAACTGGTCTGGAAGGTTGACACCAGTTGCTAAATGTGATATGTCCAGCAATTTACAACTGTGACATTGCCCAACGATGAGATCAGCAACTGCAGTCGTCATGTCTGACAAATCCAACAACTAAAGAGTCACATTATGTGATGTCAGCTTTAGGTGTGTGAACTACTGTTCAGTATCGATACCAGCTTTTAAACATTGGTACCAGTGCCTAGGGGGTTCTCAAGCAAATAACGGAAAAACTCTAAAAACTGCCAGTCTTACTCCAGCCTGCTTCCTTTATGAAATCGTAAAGTTGTGATCAAGTTAAATAAATGCATTGCAGTGGGGTCCCCAATGAAGTTCCAAAATGGAAGTTTTTTCCACAATTGGAAAAGGCAGTGTTGAAGGAATAGGGCAGGGATAGAGATCAGAAGACAATTATCTCAGGTACTACAACTCACAAAATCCTGGTACCACACCATTTTAAAATTTTTTTTTTTTCTTTGTGATTTTCCAGCATCAGTATAGTGTGCAACCCTAGTATGTACAAAGCAAGCAAGCAATCAAAAAGTAAAGGCAGGAGTTCTGAGTTCTTAGAGAACAGGGTAGTTTTAAGATTTCTGCAAAATTGCTTTGGTAAGGAAACATCATAACAGATCTGGATGTGAGGTGTCAGCAGGAGGAGGATGAATATCTAGTCTGGGAAGCCAGTGTGGCATAGTGGCTTGGGTGCCAGACTTTTAATAAAAGGATGCTGACTCACACTCACCATGCAGAAACTAGGCAATGTGCTTAAATGTGAAAAATATATGCATATAATTTTGATGGATCCAGATCTTGTAAGTCACCTTTCATAAAGGCAAAAGTGCATCCTTTAAAATGACATTCCTCCTTTTGGGATCTCACAGCAGATGACAGTGTAAAGCATGCAACCAGAAGTGTGAATGAATAACTTCAATGAAAAAGAAGGATATGACGGAGACAATTGAACAAGAGCTCAGCACTGACACTTGGCCTTCATCACGATTACAGAATTAGGCCAACGTCCCGCATGACAAAAGGTCTGCTCAGCTGCATATATCAGGATCTTACAGTCATTAAAATGGGCTTTTCTCACTGTATTTCTCACGGCTGTTTGCTGACTTGCACCTGGTGTTGCTGGGTTAGGTTCAGTCTTCCTCACACTCCAAAACGGATTTAGAAATAAACGCACACAAGCCATTTCCTTGGTTTTACAGAGTCATTATTGCCACGTGTACAGAGTAGAATGAAACTGCAACTTACAGTACATGTGAAATATTCAAAGAGCTGCTGAAAATAAGAAAGAATTTTCACAAAGTAACACACTTATGAAATTGCATTTTCTTTCAAACAAGCGCCTGGCTTCCTAAGATGAGGATATTACATAAGTATCTTCCTTTTCAAGAGCAAATTGCAATGGAAAACAATAGGACAACATATCCGTTTAGCAATGACAGCCCAAAGATGAACGAATGACATTTACTTTGGTGTCATGATAGAAAAACAGCAATCACACAAAATAAAACATCTGGCAGAGAATATTAGATTCTGGCCATCAATTTTTGTTTGGTACAAATATTATTAGAAATTGAGGAGAAACAAAAAAAATGTAGGTGTGAAGAATTCACAGATTTACAGATTTCAAAAAACATGTCAAAAAATGCCAGGTGAGGTGTGAACCACTGCCACCTGCCACTGCTGTAAATTTACAGAATTTTGGCTTGTCTTCAGTCAGATGGCAGTATAAAGACACTGTTATTGGTCCTCCCTTTTTCTTTAAATTATGTAATTATTTCAGAGTTTAGCCAAAGTTTTTAATTACTCAACCCTTAATAGCTTTGAATATGCAACTCATTCTGCTAGGGCGTGACACTGGAACTGAATAAGTGTTTATTTAATACAAGCTGTGCTAATCATCTAAGGCGGGTCGATATCTACTGTAAGTAATCAGCGTAGACCTCACATCATAGGACTTTGGTTGTTCATGTGGTCTACTACAATAATACACACCTGAGCGGCAGCCATTTCCTCTTCGGATAGAGCCACCTGCTTTACCTGTTTCTCATTAAACTGACCGAATCTACTGCCATGGTGGTTGTCATTCATTGGCCTGGTTCAGTGAATCTAGCCAAGCCACGCCACGCCACTGTTGCTGATGTATAACATCGGACAACTAAACAGGCCGATTAGCCCCATTTTCATATTTTTCAGACGCTTATTTGGAATTTGTATCATCATTTTTAATTTTGTTGACCGTTCTTCTACATGTTTGCCTATTTTAAAATTTCTCAATCTAACCCTAGCAACCAGACAGATACACAGACACACACACACAAAGAGACGCATGTCTTTTTAATAAGAAGGATTTTAATTAGTGTACTTTACTTTTCTAAAAGCTGACTTTATGCATTTTCTATTAGGTTCTGCTTTGAGACACAGCTTCACAAGTCTACCATCATTTGAATTCATTACAATTGTTGCACTGGACACAGTTGCCTTTGCCTTATTAAATAAATATGGGACAATACCGCTTTATAAGACATGGGTGGTGTGAATGTAGTTTATTACTAGGAAACAGTCAAGCGCTTTTGACATGCTACGACTATTAAAAGACTTGGTTTCGTTTACCGCTGCTTCATTACACGTGAAGCAGTCAAATTAACTTCATTAAATTAACACATTTAGGGGTTGTGTTAAAAAATCTTAACCACAGACATTTTTTAAGTATTAATTAAAATAAATTAAGCATTTTCTGAGGTTTGTTTTCTGATTTAGAGGACAGAGTTGTTCCTGTGGTTTTGGAGTCGCTTCTATACATCTTAGCGTCGTGTAATCTGACACTCAAATATATGAATAAATAAATAAACAGGCAATGTTTTTAATATTTATTTATGGACAGATGTATTTCCTGAACCTCCCCTCCTGGCATACAGACAACCACCAAACCTTCAGCAACTAATTGTCTGAAGATCCCTAAATGAACCAACAGAAAATAGCACATCTCCCTGCCTACAGAAAAGATGTAAAATGTGTGCCCACATTTACATACAGACCGTATAGTTATACCACACCGCCGACTTGAACATCACATAAAGGGATCATTTTCCTGCAGATCATCTAATGTGGTCTACCTCATTCTCTGTATGAAATGTCCTGACACTGCACTCTATGTGGGAGAAACTGGACAAACATGCCACCAGAGAATGAATTTCCACAGGTTCCACATTAAACGTGGCAATACAGATGTTCCTGTAGTGGGTCACTTCAACAGCCATGGACACTGTGAGAGGGACTTAAAGTCACAGTGCTTATGGGCAACTTCAAAACACGGCATGAGAGAAAAGAATGAGAAGTTAAACTCATGTTAAAATGTAATACATTACAAAATAGCTTGAATCAAGACAAGAGTTTTATGACCAGATATGAGTATTGTTTACATCTCCCAGAATGACACAAACAACCTGTCTAATGATCCACATTGTTTTAAAAAACTCATTACAAACTTCAAAAGACTTTGTTTGCCAGTTATCTTATCCAAAGATCTTGACCATACATTGTTCTTCTCTCTCTTTTTAAATTGCCTAGCCTGAATGAATCTATTAATTTTTTACATATAAGATTTCTCATTTAAAGATTTACAAATATTGTTTCTTGTCCTAGAGTGTATATAAACACAGGGGACTCCAGTTTCTGTATTACATCTTGCCTGAAGAAGGGGCCTGAGTTTCCTCGAAAGCTTGCACATTATAATCTTTTTAGTTAGCCAATAAAAGGTGTCATTTTGCTTGGCTTTTCTCTATATACATGTTTGAGTAAATCTGCCTTGAACCTCTTGTAAACTGTACAAAATGCAGCTGCCCGGCTTCTGACGAGATCCAACAGGAGGTCCCATATTACCACTCCTCCATTGGCTGCCAGTAGAGATTAGAATTCAATTTTAAAATCCTGGTTCTTACTTTTCGAACACACCATGGCCAGGCCCCTCAGTACATTAGTGACTTTGTACATCATCATATTGCCAGTTGAGCCCTTAGATCCAGGAAACAGTGTTTCCTTTTTGTACTATGCACCAGACCAAAGTTACATGGTGATTACACTTTTTAGTCTGATGTGCCGAGGTTATGGAATAATCTTCCCTAAGTCCTGTGTCAGACATATTTCTCTGATATACACCATTTGGTATAAGATTTGTAAAAGCAGTGTTGACATTTGTGATGTTCCATCTGTTTAAATGAGAAATGCAATGCATATGTCTCTGTTATACGCCATTTGGTATGTGATTGGTAAAAGCAGTGTTAATGCTTGTAATGTATCAAAAGTTGTAAAGACAAATGCAATGTATTTTATTACTAAAAAAAAAAAAACTTGTGATACGCCATACGCTGGAATGACAGAGACACATAGACAGACACTCATCTTTTTTATTAAGGTGGATGTTACGCAGTTTTCTCTATAACTGTCTGTAAATTGTGCTACTCGTATCATTTTTTATCTTTTTTGTAGCAAGTTCACAATTACACTGGTTTTTGCTGTTTTAGTTCTTAATTGACAGGAACCTGTTCTGTTATTGGCTCCCATCAATAAATAGTGGACCTTTAATGCAAGCCTGAAAGAACAAGTTAAAAACAGCAGAAGTGATATAGAAACGGTTTAGGGACAGAGTGGTTACGCCACAACAGTTGTGTAAACACTTTGATGTGTTCACAATACATTAATTACTGCATTCTGATATATTAGAAAGGTGATTTGTGAAAAGGGCCTTTGTCTGCTGTTGCCATGACACATACTGCTTAAGAGATAACAAAGAAACCAATCTCAGATAAGAGCCCACTATTCCATGGACAATACATGATAAGTGAGTGAAGACTAATAACAGGAGACACAGGGCATATGTCTCAAAAACAAAATCCTCACAAGCATGTTTTCCCTTCTGCAGGGAGATTGACAGAGCAAAGGGAAATCTTTTTACGGTTGGCTCCTTGTCTTGCACCCAATGCGTTTTTTAAACCTCAGTTGGAAATGCCCAATTTGAAAGTTGATGGATGAGTGGATATAAATGTATTCCTTGTATTTATTCCTTCCAAACCAGTGGTCCCCAACCTTTTCTGAGTCCTGCACCCCTAGAAAATGTTTACGGTCGCATTAACTACAAAAGTAATATCACATTTAAAGATACAAAAGTCAAATTTCAAATTACGATCCACAAACTGAACCACATTCAGCACTGTGGGTGAACAAATTGAAATGAGAAAAACAAGGAATTACCTCAGTACATAAAATTTAAATATAAATTGAGCAATTTACATTTAATCCTTTAAATGTGTCCCTCGTGAACACAGATTGACGATCCGGAAATTGGGGAATACTGCAAAACATTGAAATGACACATGATAAACGATCAAGGGGTTTGAAAGATTAGGATTGGGACTGGAGATCCCCGTGAAGCAATGGGTGCCGGCACAATGCAAAGCAATGAAACACAGTTGGTGAGGTTGGCCCTCCAATATCACTTGCACTACAGTTCAAAAACAGACGCGCCTCACAGTTAAAATTGCTGTGATACTGCCCAGACCACCAGCAGGACAGTGTAAGCAGCAGGTGTTGCATCTAATTCAGTCCCATTCGTCTCCACCCCACCAGCAAAAATGTCTATCAATCCTCGAAATCAGTGACATTTCATTAACACTAGAATTACCAAAGCCCATGAAAAAACTTGTAAACCCTGCCCACCTTAAATCCGTTTGCACCTCTCCATCAGCGTCTTTTGTCTTGTAAATGTGTCGATAAGCCCAAGCAGCAAGCAGCCTACTATCCCATCCTCCCACCGCCACAGAAATAGCAAAAATTACTCTCCCAGCTCAAGCCTTGTTTATCTGGGAGCCAGGAACCTTTTTCTACACTGTGTCCGTATTTTTTTTTCTTCTCCGTGGCCCTAATACCCTTCCGTAGTACCGGGAGCTGTATAGTGTAAATAATATATCGCTATTTGGAACACATGCATTTCATGTGTGTTCCATTCCTACAAAGATCTGGGTAAGTGTAGCATGACAGAAATGTTGAACACATACGTAAAAGACAAACTTTTTTCATGAAGTGTATAATGTGTGAAGACTGAAGTCCAAATATCAAATAAGCACTTTCACAAAATGTACAAATATAACAGAACAAGTGTGCTTCTATTCAAGAGTATAACCACAGAAAAAGAAATCGGGTTAGTGTACTTCGGTGTCATGACTGCTTTGGTAGTACAGCAGTAAGAACTGCTGACTCATAATCAACAGGTCGCTGGTTTGAGTCTTGCCACATCACAAAATAAACGTTTTCAGTAGTGAGCTGCTCTTATTGTTACTATTATACAATAAAAACATACATTTCATTTGAGTCTGTAACAGCTGGTGTAAATGTAAGGTACTTGTAAGGGTTAGCATTTTTTTTTTTTTTATTCAGTTTTATTCTCTCAGTCATATTCACGCTCCCCACAATCTGACACTGCTGTTTTCAAATAAAGACATGCTATAACAGCGGTGAACTTGGATGAGAACGGGGGTTCTACATCAGAGAAAGAGAACAGTAATTCAAGTGTTAATAGCAAAACTCCCTTAGTCAACTGTAGAGAGTCCGTTACTGAACACTGTGAGAAGACCACTTCCTGGCGACGTCATCTCAGCAAGTGGGCAACCTCGCTCTTGCTCTCTCTATCATTCTCTATTCATGAAGAAAGCCAGGTCATCACTGTCTTTATTCAAAGACCAGGTGGGAGGAAAGACTAAGGTGGACCAGAGACAGCTCAACATTCCAAGACAGACAGCCACCTGCTTGTAAACATATTGAGACTAGATGAACCATTAGTTCAGTTGTAATAATATATTTTTCACACTCATTTTATTCTGCTTATTTAAATTGTGGGCATAATAAGAAGTATTAAGTTAACTTATACATGAATCCAAGTGCAACCTTCTCTCCTGGCTGTTCTGGTGATCTATGTTATTGCCTGAGATCTTAGAAATAAAAGGGAATGTAACATATGAGGGCTATAGCAGGGATTTGGGGCACCTTGTTCAGGTCTACATAATAAAAGAGTACAAAGCAGAGAACAGGGTTACCCAGGGACACTACAACGACAAAATAAATGGCTTAAGAATTGGTTTTGGCAATGGGTCTGGTGTCCTTCAAGCAAGTGAAGGCAAACAAGTCAGTTTTTACTGCATGAGCACCAAACTGATAGGTCCATGTCTTACAGCTATTGTTACAGATGAATACAAGACACTCAGCAAATATTATCTCCAAATAAATAATCTGTCCCAGAGTGAATTTTCTATACAAACAAATAAAGCACTAAGCAACCACTGATAATGTGCCATTACAAAAAAACAAACAATCTGTTCTGTTGAATAGCGTTGTCTACATACAGTAGATAAATGCACATCATTCATCTTTATACGGTAGCAAGGAGACCTGTGAAAAAGCAGGAATTAACCCAGGATAAGGTTGAGGGGATGGTTTTGTGTTGTTTGCCTGAATGTCACCGTGGTGAACACTAAGCACAACCTGGCCAAACTGGGATTAATGTCAAAAATGTAACGTTACTGCACAACCGCACAGAAGAGCATTAATGGATTTAAGTTTTGTTTTTCATACTGGACACACATGCAATATTGAAATACTTTCAGCAGATACTGTTGGGAAATCCTGGATTATGCTGTTAATGGTTGTTTTTGTTAAGCCTTCCTGAATTTGCACTCTAAAACTGACTAAAGGAAAAAGTAGCAAAGCCAAACATGATGCTTTTGAAGAGCACAGTGTGGTCAGCCACTACTCCCCCCAGGCATACCTTGAAAAAACATGCTGCAGCTCCCTATGTTCATGCAGTCTTCTCAATAATTACTTTAGAGGTGAGTCAGTGTCAGGAGTGCCTTACCTCAGCTTTGCCTTTGGCATGCATTCTGCCAGTAGCCCTGCCCATCTGCATCTGTTGTTAGGGGATGTTGTGTGGTGGAAGAGGCAAAGGCCTATAGATAGATCTGAATGTTTAGTGTACCTTGAAATCTTACCTTTTTAAGGCCATAATGACTTCTGGGTAATGCAGTGTCAAAAGATGGCTTTTGTCCCCTGCTTGGCCTGTGGAACCTGCTGAGAGCCTCATCACTCGTTGCCCTTATGGATGAGAATTGTTATTGAGAATTTGCACTGTGTGAGTGAGCCTTTCTTTTAGATCAGCGGCACTAACCGCTGCACTACCCTGCAGTCCCAAAATTACTTCAGTGGTGTAAAAGGTTCAGTTTCAAGTGTAGAAAGTAACAAAACAAATAACCAAGCACAATGTGGTTTATCTTAATGGGAAACGATAAATCTGTCAGGATGCATGCTAGTCATTTACTTTTAATTTACTAACCACACTACCTGTCAGGTAATACATTATTTAAAGATATTTGTAGTTTTTTACTTTGTGTATCTTCTGACTTTGCTGACGATGCTGTGATCTTTGAAGAGTCAATGGAGGCTCTGATCGGGGCACTCGAGAGACTGAGCGAGGAATCTGAGTGTCTGGGCTTGCGAGTGTCCTGGATAAAAACCAAGATCCAGGCCTTTAATGACCTCTTGGGCACAGCCATCAGTAGTGTGTCTGTTTGCAGAGAGTGTGTTGACCTTGTTGAGAGGTTTACTTACCTTGGCAGTAACGTTCATGTCTCTGGTGACTCTTCCTATGAAGTCAGTAGACGGATTAGGAGAGCATTGAGGTCATGAGGTCGCTGGAAAGGGGTGTGTGGCACACCAGATATCTATGCAAAGGGACGAAGGTCTTTAGAGTCCTGGTGCTTCCTGTCTTGTTATATGGTTGCAATACATGGACACTATCTAGTGACCTGAGACAAAGACTGGACTACTTTGGTACTGTATCTCTCCGGAAAATCCTTGGGTAATGTTGGTTTTTGACTTTGTGTCGAATAAGCGGTTGCTCATGGAGTCCCGAATGAGGCACATTACCTGCATTGTGAGGGAGCATCAGTTATGGCACTACGGCCATGTGGCGCATTTCCCCGAGGGTGATCCGGCTCATAAGATCCTCATTGTTGGGGACCAGAGTGGCTGGTCCAGGCCAAGGGGTCGCCCACGTAACACCTGGCTACGGCAAATAGGGGGTAATTTCCAGAGTGTAGGACTGGACTGCATGTCTGCATGGGGGGTTGCCAACCAGGATCCTGAGCTGATTCGACGTGTAGTGGGTACGGCAACGCAAAGTACCAGTGCATGCTCCCCAACTTGACTTGACTTGTATCTTCAGCTCCTGTCCTCGGCATCCTCCGGTGTCTGAACCTCTCTGTACCGGCACTTCGTATCTTGAGCATTTTCTCGTTAAGCCAGCTTCTCAGACTCTGACAGCTTGCTCACCTCCTGTTCATCTTTGAGGGGACGCTCAGCATGCCTCATACTGATTTATTTCTCTTTGTGTGTCTTGCACTTCCTCTTTTGTTGCAACTCAAAAGTCAAACTGAACAATTAGATTCCTCAGAGAGACTGGACACACAGACCTTACTGTTTTGTTACATAGTAGATTTTAAGCCTTGAAAACCAGAGGTAAAAATGATGTTTACTTACTACTCCTTAATGTTATGAACTTGAGAGTTCGGATTTGTGTTACCCCAGTCATGCTATACTGCAATACTTCTGCATCTTCTTTGATATTTTCATATCACTTCCACAGTTTTTATTATGGATAATATTCTGCTTCATCTACCATGCAGAGCATTATCCAGAAAATTCAAATGGGCAAAGAACTTCAGAGGTGAATTCATTGCTGCCTTAAAGGAATGATTTCTGACCACCAGGTGCAAATCCACCATATAACACAACACTACTGTGTGTCTTTGCCCCATCCCTGCAAGCAATCTGATTGGTCATTTTGATTTTTAGTCTGATTGGTCAGTCAAACACATTTGACACAGGAAGCACGGAGCAAGAGAGGATGGCACAAATGAAGTTATCAAGGAAAGGTGTAGGAGGACTGCGGAGAGTCGCTTTCAAAGATAGGAAGTATTCACAAGCTAAAGATTGCTGTTTTCACAATGGGTAATTAAAGCCCATCCGCCAGTGGTGGTAGTCAAAAGGCAGGCTGGAGGCAAGCAAGGTGCCATGAAATGACAGAGTCTGAGAAGCAGGCTGAACCAAAACTCAATTGAGCTAAGAAAGTACTGGGCAAGAGAGGGTGAGACACACAAAGATACAGAAGAAAGGTGTGAGAAGAGCGCTTGAGGGTACACAAGGCAAGAGAAATCAAATATCTGTAAATTGTATTCTATTAACTGTTTTTGACAGATAACATAGCAAGTAAATAAATCAAAGAACAATAAAAGGATAATAAACACCTTGCCATAAAAGTTTAACTTCTTAACTGAAAACTATGAGGATTTAGAAACTTGTGGCTATTCTGCTTCAGGCTGACTGTTTACACCTGACCAATTAGGCCATTTGGCTCCAGTCACGGCCCTCCATTCTCTAATACAACTCGATCCTTATTTTAGGATGTCAGCCATGATCACACACAATTTTCCATGCACTGAAACATTAGTGCTTTGAAATGTTTTAGTACAATGACTTCAATGGATATTCTGTTGTGTTTTCCCACACCTTTCAGATCTTTTCCTGATCTTTCATATTGGCAGGAGGATGTGAACAATGAGTCAACACAAACACCTACGTCTTCTGCAGGGTTTATTTAAAAATATCTGAATGTGTAGTTTTACTAAGTGTCACTATTGCTAGAAACAACTGCCTACAGAAGCTTATCCAAGCCACTTAAAAACAAAAAAAATGACTGCACTATTTGGTCTTTATTTAGCAAATATACAGTAAGTGGCTTATATAAATATGACTTTGCCATTTTTCAAAGGTACTGCATTAATCTGCAAATCAAGCACATTCTTGAATTTTTTTTTTCTATACAAATATCACTTCACTATTTTGCAAATACAAGTGACTTGGTACGATAGCATGTGGTAAAGCAAGTTAGGGGTTCATGGTAGTGTGCGGTTTTATTAAAAACAGTGAGCCAATGCAGACCCCATGAGTGTAACTGTGCGGGACGAAAGCCACGCAGCCGTGAAAGACATAAAGAGGGAATGAGCTAAACTTCTTATATAATACGCTACCTTGGCTGTTCGTTTGTCTGTCCAGGATTTTAAATCACCTGTAGCTTGCAAACTGTTTGAACTATTGACCTGAAATTTGGTACATATATACTACGTGACGTCTACTATCCACTTTCGGGGTGATGACTGACCTCCAAGGTTATTCCTCTTTTTTTTATTTTATTTTATTGTAGAATCAACTCTAGGCAGCAGGGCGGCTGTGCGGCACATGTGTACAGGCATCGTTCTTATCCCAATCACCTTCCCCTACCTCTTCATATCTTAAATCATTTTTGTGGCAGTTTGAAGACTTAAGTGCCAGCTTAAGTGAAAAATTAAAGAAAACATACTAAGAGATTGCAGCACAAACACTGACTTAATCAGTTTTAACGCGAAAAGATGCCGACAAAAGAAGAGAAGAAGCAGGGCCGCTAGGGTGGAGAAAAGAAGAGCTGCTCAGGAAGCAGTAAGCACATCAACCTCTGAGCAAACGAATGCTAAACGTACAGAGAAAGAGGATGAAAACTAGGAATGCTCAAGTCAAGTGTATTTACTGCACATTATCGTGCAGCACGCCGTTACTAGTAGCACATAATGTGTATGAAGACAGTTAGTGCAGCTGTCCAAAAGATTGTTTGGCACACCTCCACTCACTAAGGATAAACGGGGTCTGAGAGTGAGAGATTGAGAAAAGGAGACCAACAGAGTGGAGGTGATTCAATAAAGTGGGTGCAAAACATCAAGATTGAGGTTGAGTCAGGTGCAGAGCATCAGAGAGAGGAGCTGGAGATCACTCCAATGAATTGTGCAATGGATGCTGAGGGAAGGTGGTGGGACAACAAAGTCAGCGGTCCCCACAAGATACATGCATGACAGATAGATAGATAGGGGTAGAGCCTTTGTAATGTAGGATTTTGCCACTATTCACTATACACTTTTGTAACGGGTTGTCCCCCGACGTGTATTCTGTTTTTGAGAATCACATCTGACCCTGCCAGACAAGTCACAAGGTAGAGAAAGCAAATGATAAAATATATCCCACCCCTTTTAAGTAAAACTTGCTTTTCAAAACATACAAGCTCAAGTAATAAGACATAGTAGTACTGAATGTAGTACAAATGTAAATGCTGTGTTAAAAAAAAAAAAAACACAAAAGCACAAAAATGAAAATGGAAACATTCCTTAAACTAGAGTTAGGGATGACCAAAGGTGCATCCTAAAAATGTAGACTATACTTGGAATAAGCAGAATCTAGCGTCAAGTCTGGCAATCTCTGTTATGCTCTTATAAATCAGCCTATAAACCTTATTATTTTTTTAAGATTGTAAAATACTACCCAAGGTTCATGAAAGCTTAGTCTCACAATTTCCCTCCCAGTTCCAGACACAGCTCTGTAGCACTCTGCCCACTCCTAGACGCTCCCAGCCTTCACCGCGGTAATTGCTGATGCCTTGATATTTTTATGTAATTGTCCTTAGTCAATAATCCAGCTGTTGACCCCAAATCCATTATACTGGCTTAGATGTGCAATTTGGTGTTTCATCTTCAAAGTTTTAGGTCATTAATCCCCATTGGCATTAAAATCAAACCTCTGCTCACATGCACAACCTGTGATATTTCAGTGGACAGAAAAGCATCACAACTTAATCCTTGATGTTTTTCGGTTCAAGCACGGCAATGCAAAAGTTCCAATGTGTGAGTGACTTCATGTAGCACTTTACTGCTAGGAAATAAGAAGAAACAGCTGAATAGCTTCAATTTTAGACTACAGAATGGACTTTCAGCCTAAAAAGATAGCAGATACGGGGTATGTTTACAAAAGAACATTGAAACAATTCCACTTATTAGAGGAAGAAAGCCGAAAAAGACACCAGCAGGTAAGAAGAACTCATTCTGTATACACGACAATAAGGAACTGAATCATCCACCATCCCACCCACCTATTTACCCATCCATCCATCTTCAAACCTGTTTTTCCTGCATAGGGTCACAATGAAAACGGTGCCTATCTCAGCAAGCATCAAGCGCAAGGCAGGAATGTTCCCTGGAAGCCACACTTACTAGGGCCAATTTAGCTTTGGCAGTTCATTTACTCTGCATGTCTTTAGAGTCTGGGAGGAAACCCACATTCACACGAGTAGTACATGCAAACTCCACAAAGGGAACACCCAGGAAGTGAGGCCTGGTCTCCTTATTCCCAGGCAGCAGCAGTACCATTGCGTAGCATTGACAACTGGGAATAAAACAAATTCTTCTCGCCCAGTTCACAATTTTCTTTGCAGGGAGAGGCTTTACTAACTACAAGTTCGTCTTTCGCACTCAGTTTGGTTAGTAACAACATCGGCAAGCGGGGAGATCTTTGAAGAAACACATGAAAAAACTTTCTGTGCACATCCTTAGCATTTACTTTATGAACACATTTACATTTATTTGATTAGTAGACACTTTTATCCAAAGTGACTTACAGAAGAGGTCAACAATCGAGAAACACTGGGAGCAAGTGTGACAGGACAAGTGGACAAAACTGATTAGTGAAGTGCTCAGAACAAAATACAGGTGAGTTACACTTCCTAGATTACAAAACTGGTTAGTGTCACTTAGATAGAAATTCACCAAAAAAGGGAGTGTTAAACACATGGAGGTAGTCAGCATTTCAAATTAAGGTGGGCAGCTTGTACCACCAAGCAGTAGCTACACACGAAAAAAGTCTGGCTTGAAATTTGACACCATGCAGAGGTGGCATCACCAGATATTGTTCAGCAGAGTGGCCAAGATTAGACGTCACAAGTGGCTCCATATATATATACACTCACCTAAAGGATTATTAGGAACACCTGTTCAATTTCTCATTAATGCAATTATCTAATCAACCAATCACATGGCAGTTGCTTCAATGCATTTAGGGGTGTGGTCCTGCTCAAGACAATCTCCTGAACTCCAAACTGAATGTCAGAATGGGAAAGAAAGGTGATTTAAGCAATTTTGAGCGTGGCATGGTTGTTGGTGCCAGACGGGCCGGTCTGAGTATTTCACAATCTACTCAGTTACTGGGATTTTCACGCACAACCATTTCTAGGGTTTACAAAGAATGGTGTGAAAAGGGAAAAACATCCAGTATACGGCAGTCCTGTGGACGAAAATGCCTTGTTGATGCTAGAGGTCAGAGGAGAATGGGCTGACTGATTCAAGCTGATAGAAGAGCAACTTTGACTGAAATAACCACTCGTTACAACCGAGGTATGCAGCAAAGCATTTGTGAAGCCATAACACGCACAACCTTGAGGCGGATGGGCAACAACAGCAGAAGACCCCACTGGGTACCACTCATCTCCACTACAAATAGGAAAAAGAGGCTACAATTTGCACGAGCTCACCAAAATTGGACAGTTGAAGACTGGAAAAATGTTGCCTGGTCTGATGAGTCTTGATTTCTGTTGATACATTCAAATGGTAGAGTCAGAATTTGGCGTAAACAGAATGAGAACATGGATCCATCATGCCTTGTTACCACTGTGCAGGCTGGGGGTGGTGGTGTAATTGTGTGGGGGATGTTTTCTTGGCACACTTTAGGCCCCTTAGTGCCAATTAGGCATCGTTTAAATGCCACGGGCTACCTGAGCATTGTTTCTGACCATGTCCATCCCTTCATGACCACCATGTACCCTTGTACTACTTCCAGCAGGATAATGCACCATGTCACAAAGCTCGAATCATTTCAAATTGGTATCTTGAACATGACAATGAGTTCACTGGACTCTTTGGGTTGTGGTGGAACGGGAGCTTCGTGCCCTGGATGTGCATCCCACAAATCTCCATCATCTGCAAGATGCTATCCTATCAATATGGGCCAACATTTCTAAAGAATGCTTTCAGCACCTTGTTGAATTAATGCCACATAGATTTAAGGCAGTTCTGAAGACGAAAGGGGGTCAAACACCGTATTAGTATGGTGTTCCTAATAATCCTTTAGGTGAGTGTGTATGTATGTATGTATATATATATATATATATATATATATATATATATATATATATATGTAGGTGTTGAACCACTGACTACTCTGTAGGCAAGCATCAAAGATATACCATACATGCCACCAAAGAAAGCCAATGCAGTGATGAAAAGAAATGAGTGTCATGGACTCACCTGAGCTGGATGAACACCAGATGCGCTGCTGTGTTTTGAATCATCCTCCTGTCAGCAGTGTCGCACTAGTGTATCCGTGACAAGACAAAGCCTGGACCACGGGTGGTGCTGTACACTCTGTCAGATAAGGCCTCACAGAACACCCTTGAACAGTTCAGTGAATAACCCACAATGGCTGACTGCTCTTCATCCCTACTGAGAATGGATTCCCTTCATAAATTCCAAAGTCCAACTGCCCAAACCTCGATTTTGAATGTGGGGTACTTGATTTGATTGTTTGGGTCATTTCATTCATGTTACTTATATCATGCATCAAAAAGCCATCACAAGTCACAAAGTGTGCATGCTAATGTTAAACTATATTCTTAATGCTCTAATTTTCTGGTGCTTGCAACAAAACTCCCAGTCAGATGAGTGATTAATATTTAGAATTGCCAATAAAATGATACAAGCTTTAAGGTAACAACAGTGTGCACTCACACCAGCTTTAAGTGATCCTGCCCGGCACTTAGTGCTGCAGGTAAAGGCTATGTCTCCCCAGCTATGCAGAAGTTTGTTCTGAAGAAGAGCAGTTGGCCTTAATAAAATACCTCAATATCTATGAATATAAAACATTTTTTTACCGTTACTACCCATTAAATCTTTCTAGTTTGTGACTTTGTAAATCAATTAATCCTTACTTTATATGCAGTGACATGAAAATGTATTTGCCTTCTTTCTGCTTTTCTCCGTTTTTGCTTATTTACAACAGTTGCTTCTGATCTCCAAACAAATGTAGCAGAATGCAGCAGAATACAAAAAGGCAACCCGAGTAAACACAATACATGGTTTTTAAACATTTATTTGATTTATTGAAGAAAAAAAAGGATCAAATACATAATTGCCCCTCTAAACTTAATACTAGGTTGTGTCACCTTTAACATCAGAAATGGCACTCAAACTCTTCAACTATGAACTGCCACAACATCTCATGGGGGTTCAAACTAGGACTTTGAACAGGCCACTCCAAAACCTTGTTTTATTTATTTTTGGCCATTCAGTCTACAGAACATTAACCCAAAAGATTTAAGGATAATCAAGGTGTTTTCTGGCAAATGTCAGATTAGCCTTCATATTGCTCTGTTAAGCAGTGGCTCTGCCTCCCTCAAGGATTCCATTTCTATTCAGTGTCTTTCTAGTGGTGGAACCATGAATGCTGGCATTAACTAACCTGAGAATATATTCCGTTTCTAAGATGCACTCTTGGGAGTCATTTCATTTGATCAGCCACTCCTGGGTAGATTTACTACTGTTCCAAGGTTTAACCCGTTTGGAGATGATGGCTCTCATGATGGTTCAAATGAAGTTCTATCTAATAGTAAAAGTAAAAGGAATAGTATGGTGGCATGCATGGAGGCAGCGTCTCTCAGCTCTCTGTTTCGGTGCTTGGTTATGTTAACGTGTGTGTATTTAACATATGGGTATAGCCGTACAGAATGCTTAATATTTGGAATACAATGTCATATGGACATTACAAACAGTTATGAGTAGATTCACAAAATAATAACGAGATGTAGCAATACTTCTGCATTTTCTTTGAGATTTTCATATCACTTCCACAGTTAGAGTTTTTATTGCCGATGATATTCTGCTTCATCTACCATGTAGAACATTATCCAGAAAATTCAAATGGGCAAAGATCTTCAGAGGTGAATTCATTGCTGCCTTAAAAGATGGATTTCTGACCATCAGGTGCAAATCCACCATATAACACAACACTACTGTGTGTCTTTGCCCCATCCCTGCAAGCAATCTGATTGGTCAGTTTGACTTTTAGTCTAATTGGTCAGTCAAACACATTTGAGACAGGAAGCACGGAGCAAGAGAGGATGACACAAATGAAGTTATCAAGGAAAGGTGTAGGAGGACTGCGGAGAGTCACCTTCAAAGATTGGAAGTATTCACAAGTTAAAAGATTGCTGTTTTCACAATGGGTAATTTAAGCCCATCCGCCAATGGTGGTAGTCAAAAGGCAGGCTGGAGGCAAGCAAGGTGCCATGAAATGACAGAGTCTGAGAAGCAGGCTGAACTGAAACTCAATTGAGTAGATAAAGTGCTAGGCAAGAGAGGGTGAGACACACAAAGATACAGAAGAAAGGTGTGAGAGGAGCGCTTGAGGGTACACATAAGGCAAGAGATATCAAATATCTGTAAATTGTATTCTATTAACTGTTTTTGACAGGTAACATAGCAAGTAAATAAATCAAAGAACAATAAAAGGATAACAAACATCCAAGTTCTTCTCCTATTGATTTCTAAACAGTCCCAAGTCCTTGCAGTAAATGTTTAACTGAAAACTATGAGGATTTAGAAACCTGTGGCTATTCTGCTTCAGGCTGACTGTTTACACCTGACCAATTAGATCATTTGGCTCCAGTCACGGGCCTCCATTCTCTAATACAACTCGATCCTTATTTTAGGATGCCAGCCATGATCACACACAAGTTTCCACGCACTGAATCATTAGTGCTTTGAAACGTTTGAGAGGTGGCACAGGCGGCGTCAGGAGTGCAAGTATAAGTCAGGATGCCAGGAGGGCCTACGGTTTAGACTAAGGAAGCAGGCGCATAAACCCCTGATACAGAGCATCTTCCTCACAAACACCAGACTCATCATCCACAAATTAGACAACGTAGCATTATTGATGGCTGCAAACGTCTACGTTTGTGAATTATGTGTAATGATCATTAGGGAAACATGGCTGCACCGGCATATCCTGGACACTGTAGGGCAGCTGGCGGGCTATACCATCTATCACTTTGACAGGAACAGAGACTCTGGCAAGAAAAAAATACGGGGGGTATTTGTGTGTATATAAACAATGACTGGTGTACAAGAAGAAAGATTTAATACACACACTCACCTCATTTGGAAGCAATAACAGTTTTATGCAGACCTCACTATCTGCCAAGGGAGTGAACAGTAGTGATCATTACTGCTGTTTGTATCCCCCAGTATTGCTAACATTAGCTCAGCTCTTACCTACACGATATGATCAACAAGCATCAACAGGCTTATCCTGACAGAGTACACACTGTAGCTGGTGATTTTAGTCAAGCATATCTAGAGACTGTGCTCCCCAAATTTGTGCACTATGTACAGGGCTCCGCCACAGGGAAGAACAAGCTGGACTGTGTTTATTCCAACTTAAAGTATGCTTACAAAGCCCTAACTCTCCCACATCTGGGCTTGTCTGAACGTCTCTCAATGCTCATCATCCCAGCATACACTCCCCTCCAGAGGAAAATCAAGCCAACCACATTAACTATCAAAAGCCGGCCTGAGTGAGCCTTCTCACAGCTGCAGGACTGTTTTGCATACATAGCATGGTCCATATTTTAACAATTAGGCTTAGAGGACCTCACAGAAGCTGTACTAGGCTATCTAAAGTTCTGTACAAATGGTTACAGTGGATAAACACATTACAAATCGGTCATAACCAAAAACCAGAAATGACCAGTGAAGTTAAGTCTCTGCTGAGAACCCGAGACATATCCTTCACCTCAGAGGACATGACCCAGTACAGAGTAGCAAGAGCAAATCTGTGATGAGGCATCAAAACTGGCAAGATGGCCTATAAGAGCAAGGTAGAGGCCTGTCTGACACATAATACCTAATGGCAGGTGTGGCAGGGATTATAACAAATATACAACTACAAAAGCAGTACATGTGTGCTAATCTGTGCTGATGCCTCATTGGCAGGGGAACTAGATGTTTTTTTGCTTGCTCTGAAGCAAAGTGGTCTCGCAAAGACACTCTGCCCCCGCCAACTCCCAGCTGGGACATAATCACTTTTCAGGAACTTCAAGTGAGACAGGTGCTCAAGACAGTGAACTCGAGGAAAGCTGCTGGACCAGACAGCATACTTGGCATGATACTTAAAGCTTGTGCTGACCAGTTAACAGGAGTCCTTACTCAGATATTTAATTTGTCACTGACACAGGCCACCGTTTCCCAGTCTTAAGACAGCTGTTATCATCCCTGTCCCTAAAATGTCAATCATCAATAACCTTAATGACTACAGACTGATTGCATTGGCGTCAAGAGTCATGAAATGTTTTGAAAGATGTATTGTACAGCATATTAACGCCAGCCTCCATGCCACCTTCATTAGTTTGCTTATAGATAAAACAGAAAACCCCATCAATACAGCAAGAAAGAGCCATCTTGAACACTCAGAGACATATGCAAGGATGCCATGCATCGTGTAGAGCTTGGCATTTAATAAAACCAACCCTAGCATACTAATCGATAAGCTGCATAACCTGACCTTTTCCTATTCCTTCTGCGATTGGATAAAGGATTTCCGCAGTGAAAGCCCACAAACTGTTATAATTGGCCCCAACAGCTCCTCCACCCTCAAACTGGCTCTCCTCAGGGCTGTGTACTGAGCCCACTTCTCCATGCCCTATGCATTTATGACTGTACATCAATTACTCCTGCAACACTATCATCAAGTTCACTGATGACTGTGGCAGGTCTCATAAGCCATGACAATGAGTCAGCATGCAGAAACGAGGTGAGGAAGGTGTCAGTGCGGTGCTCCAGAATCAATCTCTGAATTAAAATCCACAAAACTAAAGAGATGGTCATTGACTTCAGGAAGCACAGTGCAGAGCCAGTCCACTCTACATCAATGGGGACCTGGTGGAGAGGGTCACTTCCTTTAAGTTCCTGGGAACGTACATCTCTGAGGACCTGGCTTGGACAGTAAACACTGTGGTGGTGGCCAAAAAGTCCAAGCAGCAACTGCATTTCTTGAGACTTCTCCAGAAAGTGGACATGAAGAGAAAGCTGCTGTTGACCTTCTACCGCTTACCATACTATATCTCAATGTGGTATGCTGGCCATACAGCTGCAGACAGGAAAACTGTTGATGGATGGATGGAGTGTGGGGGAGGAATGATTTCCTCAGTCTGTCAGTGGAGCAGGACAGTGACAAAAGTCTGTCGCTGAAGCTTCTCCTCTGTCTGGAGATGACACTGTTCAGTGGATGCAATGGATTCTCCATGATTGACAGGTACCTGCTCAGTGCCCGTCGCTCTGCCACAGATGTCAAACTATGCAACTCCGTGCCTACAATAGAGCCTGCCTTCCTCACCAGTTTGTCCAGGCATAAGGCATCCCTCTTCTTTTTGAAAGAAGTTGTTCATCAGGTTTGCTTTCTCTCTGTCTCTCTCAGAGGGTAATATCCACAGCAGAGAAAATCAATGGCTGCTCTCTGCCCTCCCTGGAAGATATCTGCAGTGTCCAATGCATCCACAGTGCCAGGAAAATCAACTTACAGGGAAAACTTCGGGGTTGGTGGCAGGACTGGCACTCCAGCCAACATAACAAACCTCACACTGTTCAGTGTGGTGCGGAGGTGTCACCCGCTGCACTCGGGTCTCAATCCAGGTGGTTCATCGTGTGGTGGTTGTGGCAACATGCTATCAGCACATGCGCCTAACGTCTGCTCTCCATCCTGGTCACTTACTCTTCATGCTACTGCCTTCCAGCATGCGATACAAGAGCATTTAAAGTAGAACTAAAAGATTTGCAGATAGTTTGTATCCTTGAGCCATCACAATTTTATCTTTAAAAACTCACAGAACTGTTAGAATATTTTCCCAGTATGTACAATAATTACTTAAGTGGATAATAATTTCTGCCCCTTATTTATTTTGTATTTATTTATTTGTTTTTATATTAGTTGTTGTTGTTTGCTGTTCTTGCACCATTTGCAGATGTAGCTTTTACAATTTCACTGTGCTGGTACAATGACAACAGAGACTTTCTAACATCTGTCTATTAGATGTTCAAGTCCTGTCGATTAGATGTTCTATTAGATGATTCTAACATCTGCTTTGTAACCTTTTCCCGACTGGCAGATTTCAATAACTTTCTTTTTCGGGTCTTCTGGAATTTCTTTTTATCAATGCATGATGTGTTGCTTTGTTGTGATCTTTTAGCAGATTTCACATTCTTGGAAATGTCCCACTGGTGTGATGTTTAGATTCGATCATGGCTGGGTGTGCCTAGTCTCATTTAACCTGTTATCATTTACATTTAACTCAATGCTTGAATGAGTGAGTAGGGGGCAATTACTTTTTCAAATGAGTGAGATGGGTGTTGGTGAATGTTTTTCTTTCACTAAATCAAAAAAAACATTTAAAACTTTGCATTATGTTTACTCAGGTTGTCTTTTGTATCATACTAAATTTGTACAGACATCAGGAACAACTACTGTAAGTGTTGAAACAAGCAAAAAAGAGGAAATCAAAAAGGGGGTGAATAATTTTTGATGTGAATGTGGATAACTTTACAGGCATGCTATCAAAACCAGGTTACAAAGCACAGATTTCAAATCAAGAGGTTCATACGGTCAATAGTGCCACATGTACCGAGTCAAGTGAAGTTCCTGCTGATCAACCTACAATATGTTGCTACACACCAGTGCAAATATGAATATTTGTACATACAAACACATACTCACTGACAAACTAAATAACCAAATCATTATTTCAGGTGAGAGAGAAGGACATGACGAATACTGCCACCACCACGCAATGTCACAAGCACAACGCCAGGACATTTTGCTGGCTGTCACCTGCCAAACACAATCTCTGTCACATTCACACAATCTAACAGGAATGAGCTAAGCGTTAGCAGAAACGATCAAAATGCTAACAACTGTCACTAAGAAATCACTAAGAAAATAAATCTGATGTGCCCAGGAGATAAGGCTGCGGTTTTATTTTAGGAAATAAAGAGAAAAAATTTGATTTTTGTTGAAAAATGAAAGGCCTCCATGCACTTGAAGCAGGAATTTGTACGAGAAAAAAACAAAACTCATTATCTCTGGTCAAAATCAGCACGACTTCTGGCACTTTCCAGAACTAATAGTTGAGCCAAGGCTTATTGGGACAGGCCCATAGACGTACATCTTCAAAGATAGACATGAGTGGTCCAGTTGTGTTCAGAGACCCCTAAAACTTGAAGTTGAAATTCTGATCATGTTAGAACTCATACTTAACTGTACCTCTCGTCAAGACATCTGGAAATGTACACCTCAGTGTTAATGTTTGCAGTGCACCATTTATGGGAAAGTATTTTGTAGTGACTGTAGTTTTAAAATGCATTGCATGTGTCATTCTAACAGACGGCCATTTGCTGTAATGCATTTAATTACTATAAATACAATGCATATGCCTTTGTAATATGCCATTTGGTAAAGGATTCGTAAAAGCAGTGTTAATGTTTTTGATGTGCCATTTGTTGAAATGAAAAATGCAATGCAATTTATTACGACAAATGTTTGTGATGCACCACCTGTTGAAACGACCAATGCAATGCATAGGTCTCTCTTAAATGCCATTTGGTATGGGATTTTAAAAGCAATGCTATTGCTTGCGATGTGCCATCTATTTGAATCATAAATGCAATGCATTTTATTACTGATATGTTTGTGATGCACCATATGTTAGAATGACAGAGACACAGCAACCAGACAGACACACAGATACAGAGACACACAGACATGTATCTATGTATTTTGTTGGATATCAGGAAATTTGCAGCAAGGCAAAAAAAATAAATCGCACACGAAAATAAGTACAAAACCCTCAGTGTAATGCAAGATACAAGTAAAAAAATGTGACTCCTTCAATAAGCAAGCAGTTGTGAACCAGAACTGGAGAGAAGAGACATGCAACAACTTCACTGAACGAGATGACGCAAACACTTAATTATGGAGTGGGTGGGTGATTTACAGGAAGGGCACAAGTGGTACTGCACAGTCATCAGACTATCACTTCAAGGTACAAGTAGTCCAAAGAGATGCCTCCAGAATGAGCCTTTTATGTAAAACTCTGACGGCATTTGTGTTGCACACAAGGTTTGAACAACTAGGTGTGGTGCATTCACTCACCGATCCTGTTTAGTTCTGCATGTAGCCACTCAGTTACAATGATATGAAGATCAAGAAATAGAATATCAAACCCAGGAACCCATCACAAAAAAAATGACATGTAATGGGATGGTGATGGTGCAAAGTAGGGGAAAGTAGGGAATGGACTTATAGGTCCATACTGTTTGATCAGGACGTCTTCATAACAAAAATCTCTTTGTCAGGTTGGGCAGCAGCAGCACTACATTTTATGGTACAAAAACAGAATTTTTATATACTGCATTGAACAGGCAAATAAGCAGATACCACAATGCAACGTTTCCCCTTGTGCTCCGAGATACAATCCTCCAGTTATCGCTCACACTCACTTTGAAATGGACTACAACTTGAGACAATTCTATGTTTCATTAGTGCAACAGTCCCTTTCTCAATCAGCCTAAGCTTAACTTTCACATTTAAACAGATTTTTTCATTTATGACCCTCTCCAAACCATCTCCAAACCAAAGTTCTTCACACACATAGTTACTACTGTCCTTTTACTTTCAAGCAAATCTGCATAGGCAACAAAATGAGCAGACACAATGGACAACCCGCAATCCTCACACCTGTGGCTCTGCCCACCAGATGCTCAAACTGTGCACCCCCAATACATAGACGAGTAGCATTCGCACTCCACCGCTTTCTCACTTTGCTGTGGTCTGATCTTACTTTGACAAAGTTAATGTACAACACCTGGGAAGGAGGCTGTAACTGTCACACGACGTTCAGTCCCTTTGACCCTCAGTCACAGCTGTGACTGCTGGCTCTGCTAGAAAACTGAAACACTTTGAAAAGCACAAGTGCAAATCCCTTCAGTATGCAGATGATTTCTCCGAGAGCACAAATCTGCTTCCCATGCAAACCAGAAGTCTTATGGGATTGACCTGCACTCACACCTGGATGAATACTTTAGATAACAATGCTACTTCAAATACGCTATATGGCCAAAAGTATGTAGACACCTGACCACCACACCTGTAACAGCTTGTTAGACATCCCATTGCAAAACCATGGGCTTTAATAGAGTTACCCCCAATTCCACACACCCCCACCACTACTTTACAGTTATAACAGCCTCCACTCCTCTTTCCCCAAGATTCTGGCGTGTGTCTGTAGAATTGTTTTCCCACTCAGAAAAAACAGCATTTGTGAGGTCAGGTACTGATGCTGGAGGAGAAGACCTGGCTGTTCCAATTCATCTCAAAGGTGCTCAGTAGGTTTGAGGTCAGGGCTCTATGCAGACCACTCAAGTTCCTCCATGTATTTATGGACCTAGCTTTGCTCACATGGACACAGTCATGCTGTCTTTCCCAAACTATGGCCACAAAGGGGAAAGCTCACAGTTGTCTAAAATATCTTTGTATGTTGTAGCATTAACAGGGCCTTTCACTGGAACCAAGGCGTCGAGCCGAAGCCCCATCATTATCCCTCCTCCACCAGCTTTACAGTAGGCACTAAGCAGTTCAGAATTTAGTGTTCTCCTGGCATCCACCAAACACAGACTGGTCCATCAGACTGCCAAATAGTGAAGCAGGATTCATCACTCCTGACGACACGTCTCCACTGCTCCAGAGCCCAGTGATGGTGTGCTCTACACCCCTTCAGCCAACACTTGGCATTGCACTTAGTGACCTTAGGCTTGCGTGCAGCTGCTTGGCCATGGAGAGCCAGTTTAAGATGATCCTGATGCACACCTCTTGTGCTGATGATGCTCTAAGAGGCAGTATGGACCTCTATTATGAGAGGCACCTCAGACAATAGGCCATTTTTACACTGTGTGCTCGGTGGCCCCGCTCTCTAAGTTTGTGTGGTCTATCACTGTTGGCTGAGCTGTTGTTGCTCCTCAACACTTCTAATTCACAATATGGGCAGTCGCAGTAGACCAGGGCAGATCTGGCACAGCAGAAACTTCACTTCCTGACTTGTGGCATCCTTTGACACATTCAAAGTCCCTGAGATCTTCTGTACGATCCATGCTACTGCCAATGGACATATCAGGGCCATGTGTTTGATTTGATGAACTTGTTGACAATGAATTCACTCTTTTGATGGGGTGTCCACATATTTTTGGCCATCATTTTTTTTCTTTCTCACAACCACAAATTCTCTTTGGCACAACAATCCTTACAGCTACTGTATATTCAAACACACTTTACATCAGCCCAATCAGTAAGTGAAAAACCCACAAAAGCAACAAACAACAAGCATTTTAGAGCAATTGAAGGATCCACATACCTGCTGAACTTAGCAGGACATTGAAATCGGCACCTCGCTGTAACGGGACACTTTCCCCAAGATTTTCCTTTTCCTCCGCTTCATAACGATCCCAATTGGAAATGAGCTTCCTCTTGGAAAACACACCTGAGTAACCGTCTTCTTCCTTAGATTCCTCACCATTTTCACCTTCTTCTTCTTCTTCCTGTTCAACATAAATAGAGACATATATATGCCTATATAGATGTAAACAGTATATCTACATACACACTACATTTTCAAAAAAAGACCCATTTGGACATATAGTATAAAGGCATATTTTAAACAAACAGAAGACAACACCAACATTATATGATGTTAAGAAACATCATCATGAAGTTCAAGTTTCTTGTTGTGTACAAACAAATTACTTGCATGTCTTCTCAGAACAGGGACAAGGATACAATACCAACAAAGGTACACACATACACACACAATTAAACACTGAATGCAACATATACCATTATATAAAATATAAACAGAAAAAAGTCTTTATATATGGTAACATGTTACATGCTCATTAGCACAAGACACAGGAAAATAACAACCCTATAAACTGAATATGTGTGCATGTGTGTCATTGTATATATGTAGATATACTGTATATATGAGAGAAACACAAACTTATTTTTCATATTACATATATATATATTATACACACACACACACACACACACACAAACACTAGCATAGCGAAACAGCAGTTTATTAAAACAGGCAAAATGGTACAATAGTAACATTGTTTGTTTAAACCACCTTGTGTGTTCCCGCCCTCTTGTGGATGGCTGATGACCTTACACCCAGACAAGGATGCTGGCCTTTTTACATATACACTAGCTGTGCTATCCATCTAAGATGGGTTGAAATGGAAGTAATCAACATTCCCTTCAGTGTTAACATTTGTAGTGCACCATCTACTGGAATGTATTTTGTAATGTATCAAGTAATAAAATGTATTGAATTTATCATTTCAGCAGATGGTGTATCTCAAACATTTGTAGTGGTAAAATGCATTGCATTTGTCATTGCAAAAGATGGCACATCACAAAAATTAACACTGATTTTATGACTCCCATACCAAATGGCATGTTACAGAGACGTATGCATTCAATCGGTCATTCC
Organism: Polypterus senegalus; assembly: GCF_016835505.1. Taxonomy (NCBI): domain Eukaryota; kingdom Metazoa; phylum Chordata; class Cladistia; order Polypteriformes; family Polypteridae; genus Polypterus; species Polypterus senegalus. Next base: position 67,729,815 of record NC_053171.1, on the reverse strand, counting down.
AACTGATGATAAAAACAAACATTTGCAGTAATAAAATGCACTCCGGTTGTTATTCCAACAGGTGGCATATCACTACTACAAATGTTTGTAATGTGCCATGTGTTGGAATGACAGAAACACATAAGAAGCAGATGGGCACACAGACAAACACACAGACATACAGGCACTTGTCTTTTTATTAAGGTGATCAAAGTGATTTTTGTCCATTCATCAGTTACTGTCTGTTGGACTTATTCAGCGTTAAAGTTTATAGTGCAGCGTGTCTGTCTGGTGTGTCCTCTTTTATACACCATTTGGTATTGGATTCATAAATGTTTGTGATGCAACATCTGTTGGATAACAGAGACAAAGCAACAATGTGGACACAGAGGCACCTATACTATTATTAAGGTGTATATATATATATATTTATATATATATTCAAGGCATTCGTTGTCTGAATCACAATCTGACTGTATGGGTGGTTACCTACCAGGTAACGCTTAGGGCGAAACACGTGTTGCATACTCTTTGCATTATTTGACAGTAAAACTATTTCAACCATATATAGACAGTGGGTACGGAAAATATTCAGACCCCCATCAATTTTTCACTCTTTGTTATATTGCAGCCATTTGCTAAAATCATTTAAATAAATTTTTTTCCTCATTAATGTACACACAGCACCCCATATTGACAGACAAAAAAAGGAATTGTTGAAATTGTTGCAGATTTATTAAAAAAGAAAAACTGAAATATCACATGGTCCTAAGTATTCAGACCCTTTGCTGTGACACTCATATATTTAACTCAGGTGCTTTCCATTTCTTCTGATCATCCTTGAGATCACCTTCATTTGAGTCAAGCTGTGTTTGATTATACTGATTGGACTGGATTAGGAAAGCCACACACCTGTCTATATAAGACCTTACAGCTCACAATGCATGTCAGAGCAAATGAGAATCATGAGGTCAAAGGAACTGCCTGAAGAGCTCAGAGACAGAATTGTGCCAAGGCACAGATCTGGCCAAGGTTACAAAAAAAATCTGCTGCACTTAAGGTTCCCAAGAGCACAGTGGCCTCCATAATCCTTAAATGGAAGATGTTTGGGATGACCAGAACCCTTCCTAGAGCTGGCCGTCCGGCCAAGCTGAGCTACCGGGGGAGAAGAGCCTTGGTGAGAGGGGTAAAGAAGAACCCAAAGATCACTTTGGCTGAGCTCCAGAGATGCAGTCAGTAGATGGGAGAAAGTTGTAGAAAGTCAACCATCACTGCAGGCTTCCACCAGTCAGGGCTTTATGGCAGAGTGGCCTGTCGGAAGCCTCTCCTCAGTGCAAGACACATGACAGCCCGTATGGAGTTTGCTAAAAGACACCTGTAGGATTCTCTGGTCTGATGAGACCAAGATAGAACTTTTTGGCCTTAATTCTAAGCGGTATGTATGGAGACAACCAGGCACTGCTCATCACTTGTCCAATACAGTCCCCACAGTGAAGCATGGCAGTGGCAGCATCATGCTGTGGGGGTGTTTTTCAGCTGCAGGGACAGGACGACTGGTTGCAATCGAGGGAAAGATGAATGCAGCCAAGTACAGGGATATCCTGGACAAAAACCTTCTCCAGAGTGCTAAGGACCTCAGACTGGGCGAAGGTTTACCTTCCAACAAGACAATGACCCTAAGCACACAGCTAAAATAACGAAGGAGTGGCTTCACAACAACTCTGTGACTGTTCTTGAATGGCCCAGCCAGAGCCCTGACTTAAACCCAATTGAGCATCTCTGGAGAGACCTAAAAATGGCTGTCCACCAACGTTTACCATCCAACCTGACAGAACTGGAGAGGATCTGCAAGGAGGAATGGCAGAGGATCCCCAAATCCAGGTGTGAAAAACTTGTTGCATCTTTCCCAAGAAGACTCATGGCTGTATTAGCTCAAAAGAGTGCTTCTACTAAATACTGAGCAAAGGGTCTGAATACTTAGTACCATGTGATATTTCAGTTTTTCTTTTTTAATAAATCTGCAACAATTTCAAAAATTATTTTTTTTTGTCTGTCAATATGGGGTGCTGTCTGTAAATTAATAAGGAAAAAAATTATTTAAATGATTTTAGCAAATGGCTGCAATATAACAAAGAGTGAAAAATTGAAGGGGGTCTGAATACTTTCCATACCCACTGTGTGTATGTATATATATATATATATATATATATATATATATATATATATATATACAGTATATATATATATATACACACAGTATATATATATATATACAGTATATATATACAGTATATATATATATATATATATATACAGTATATATATATATACATACACAGCACAGTATATATATATATATATATATATATATATATATATATATATATATATATATATATATATATATATATATATATATATACACACAGTATATATATATATATATATATATATATATACATATACAGTATATATATATATATATATATATATATATATATACACAGTATATATACACATATATATATATATATACACAGTATATATATATATATATATATATATATATATATATATATATATATATATATATATATATATGCACACACACACATACGTACACATGTACATACACATTCAGACACACAATGACCTATAAGGACAAGACAGAGTCCCAATCCCAGACACAACTAGACCAGAGACAGTCCCAAGTTCAAATAACTGTTTTTATTTTCAACAAACACCTTATTAGTGATGTCTTCCACAATCCACATTTACAGTTTCTTTCTTCTCCTTTCCTACTTTTTTTTTCCTCCACATGGAGGGCTCCCATTGAAACCTGACCTGGGTGTACTTTGGGTGCCAAACCACTACCTCCAGGAAGCACTTCAGGGTCAGCCTGCAATAGAGGATTCAACTCTTAACAGCTTCGACTGGTGGCACCCAAAGAACTCAAAAGGGCAGCGTGATGGAACTACAATTCCAATGCTGCCCTGTGGGTGTCCAAACAGAGTCTTGCCAAAAAGGATGCTGTCAATCCAATGTACTAGAGGACAACCTGTGCACAGGAGTCAGTCTCTCACTGTTCCTCATTTCTTCTGGCCTCCCAACTGGTGAAGAGTCTGCTATCACAATGGTCAGGATGTTTCTCCATTCAGGATGTCCCTCCACTATGCTGGCCTCCCATCTAGGTAAGAGATTTCCCTCCATTGCTGCTGGGACGCTGGCCTCCAATGGGCTACCTACCACAGTAACCCTACATGTCAGTCTCCTGGCCTGGGAATGCCAGCCCTCTCTTTGAACCATGCATTATTCTGCCCGATATATGATGATACGTACATACCAAACACATGGAGTGTGCAGTTACTGTTGCAGCTATCAAGTATCTTTAAAGCTCAGGCTGCGGTTATGAGTGCCTTCCCTCATTATTTAAAATGTCTGGAGTCTTTCAATAACCACTAGACTCAAAAATTACGTTTACTCTTTTCCTTTTGTTATCTGATGATCAAAAGAAAACAACCAAAAACATCTTCCATCCATCCATTCTCTAACTCTCTTTCTCAGTTCAGGGTTGTGGGTGCAAGGCCTAAAGCTGATGTCACAATATAAGACTTCTAGTCGGGGGACGTCAAACTTAATGAATGCAGCTGCTGTTCTTGTACCCGAAGTAAAATAGCTGCTTCTCTGGATCGACAGAAGCCATTGGACAAGCAGGCAGGAGGTTCCTTTGGCATGTGTAGCAGACACTGATCCAGGACTCAGTATATGATCTGGGAGCATCTGAGGAATTCCCAGGAAAAGCTAAAAGAAGTTGCTGAGGAGGATGGGGTGGCCTGCCTTGCCCAACTCTGGGAGATGCCACCATGACCCTTCTCATGATAAACAGACTAAACGTAATGTGTCTCTAGCAGGAATCTATGATTAGTTTATGGAGGACTGAATCGTGAATGGGTTGAAAGGAGCCACAATATCTGATAGTTTCAGCAAGGCATGGAATGGGGTTCACTATAAAAGTGAATCAAAAGGGTACAGCAAAATGATGGATAACTGGACTTTTGGGTAACTTTAAATCATTTTCATGCCAATTTATAGCTGTCCATGGAGATTTTGGCTAAAGGATTAACAAGGCCACCCACTCTGTATATCATACCACAAATCAATAAGCACTCAAATTATGTAGGGCAGGATAAAAAAGAGTGAATTTTACTGATATACGACACATTGTAACTGGAGTTTATCTGATGATCTGGTAGGCCACAAGCCAGAAAGTATCAATGTGCTGATTAATACTTGCAAGTAACAATTTCTCTGTAAATGTGGCAGAAGATCCTATAAACCTAACCCAGTAGACACACTCCAATCCAGAGACAAAATCCTAGCAAAACAACATTTGATCTTCTGCAGTATAACATTAAAGATCTCAGAATGGAATGTTTAACCACCAACTTAAAGTAGACTTACCTGCATGAAGTCATCAGTGACTTGAGTCTTGACGTGAGTTGCTAGTTAATCAGGTAAATGAAGTGACAACAAAGAACAGACATTCCCAATATTTAATTCTCCACCTTAACCTCCTTGGTGTTAACCCTGAGCAAAACTCAGAATTTCTTCCAAAATTCAAACACACACATTAATGTCTGTCTTAAGTGTTTTAAGCACCACATGTCATGTACTCCCAAACAGTACATAACTACTGTTAAAAAAAAATCCTCATACACACAGGTGTTGGGTTTTTTTTTACTCCTTACCACTCTTGCCAACTGGTCAGAACATCCGCCTTTATCATCACATCACATCATCCTGCAGCCACAGATGTTTATTGCAATGGACCCCACACTTTACATTTAGAGTCTATTACATGTTATATATGCTGCTACTGCTGTGTTTAATGATCTGTGTCTATGCTGCTACAACATCTGCTGAACAGTCATTGAATTTTGTAATGTACACAACGTTTGTATGCCTGGGACAGTTTCACAGTAATGTAGCCAAATGTAACAAACAGAAATTAGTTAAACACATCAAACAGGCACGTTTATTAACGCTTGTCACACAATTATACTTTTTTTGGTGCCGGAGAGTGGCAATGAGTTGCATTCTGATTGGCAGGATGTAAGAATTTCTCTGTATGCTGAACATGTGACATTACTGACCCTATGAACCCATCTAGAATGGTGTTTCTCCATCTTTTGGGTGTCACAACCCACTTTTTCCCCATGTAAGAGTATTTGCAGTTGAAGCGCAATTGTCCGAGCTTTTTTGCCCTTGTTGAATAGTGCACACGTCACAGCAAGGGAGGTTCCCCCTTGGTAAAATGAGCACAAACATTAGAGCAGGTAGAGGGTGCATTGGTTCCCTCTTAATAGTAATAATTCTTTACATTTATACTGTATAGCGCTTTCTCAATACTCAAAGTGCTTCCACAGAGGGAGGTCCCGGGACGTAAACCCATGATCTCCTTACTGCCAGGCAGCAGCGTTGGTGAATTGAGCACAAATTTCCCCTTAGTGAATTGAGTGCAATCATCACAAGAGGTGTCCTATCATAACCCATTATCTTTATAAACAAGAAACTCGTAGCCCACCGTGACCCAAAAGTGGGTTGTGACTTAGTGCCTGAGAAACACTGATCTAGAGTACCTGTGGTTTGTGTATAATACAGACAGGAGGTGGGGTACAAAGAATATGAAGTGAAATTCAAAATAGCTCTTTGTTGTCAAGCAGGTATAGTGGGTCAGAGGTCTCTAAAGAGATCATGTGCTGCACCTCACAAGTAATAAAACAAACAAATAAAAATCAACACAAACCAACAAGTAATGTTCACTTCTTTATTTAGCTGATGTGACTTACAAATTACAGGACATTTGTTTCACACATACGCCTCACCATTGGCTGGGCCTCCCCACCTGACACTCAGGTAAATAAACTGACGGAGAGTTCTGTTAAGGGTAAGCAACACAGTGCACTGGTTGACTGGAGATGGCCTGGTTTTGTACCAAAATTTGCATCAAAGCCCTCAACGTTTACACCCAGGCTGTGGTGTCAATGTTGGAAGCAATAACTGGGGGAACTGGAGTCGGCAAAAATATACCAACTCTGACTAAATGTAAATTGTAATATAATGTGTTAACATTTTCAATTTCACATATGCTAGTTTGATTAAACTATTTTATGCTCTAACATTTTGATAAAACTACAGCTTCTTTTTTAATTCTGTAGGTTTAATGTTTGTACCTAAAAAGTAGTATAACGATTCACAATGTGAGTGATGACATGCCTTGTATCTTGTATGCTTTCAGTCATCACAGTAAGCATATGAGTCTAATCACAAACAGGGGAGTCGTAGTTGGAGGTACTGTAAATTGAGAAATCAGAGTCGAAGGTAACATAAAGTGAGGAGTTGCAGTTGAGGAGTCAGAGTCAAAGGTACCATAAATTGAGGAGTCAGAGTCGAATGTACCGACTTCACAGTCCTGCTTTACACCACAACACCTTCACCACTAGACCACACGGACTGGAACAGATTTATTTTGAAATCTCAATCCTACATTCAGAATATCAATGAAAGTCTCATGTCAGTCTTTATAGTATAAACAAAGTCATTAACAGTACAGACCATCAGTGCACAAAGCACTCTGAGTGTGCGTCGGAGTACGCTGTGAATTATGCTATCTTGCCATCCCACATACAATTAACATCCTGCAGCTTTTACTAATGTGCCGCTTTCCCAAACTACATGCACAGACTTGGCATGACTCACCTACTGTATCAACCTTTACAATACATTTCACTATGAAGTTAACAAAAATAGACAAGTTGCTTCTACATCTTCCTAACTGAGCCTTCTACACTTATACCAAATTTAAGGTGTAAACACCTACTCCATTCTTGTGGTTGGATAAAATAGCCCTGCGTGTGACTGCCACATCTCTACTTTATCCAGGCAGATTTCACTCGCCTCAGATGGAAAGCAGACAGGATTGTATTTTCTGAGAAAGCCGTCATGGGCTTGGTGTAGGTGTGTAGAATTTGAGAAAACATACAGTTAGGTCCAAAAATATTTGGACAGAGACAACTTTTTTCTAATTTTGGTTCTGTACATTACCACAATGAATTTTAAATTAAACAACTCAGATGCAGTTGAAGTGCAGACTTTCAGCTTTAATTTAGTGGATTGAACAAAACGATTGCATAAAAATGTGAGGCAACTAAAGCATTTGTTTAACACAATCCCTTTATTTCAGGGGCTCAAAAGTAATTGGACAATTGACTCAAAGGCTACTTCATGGACAGGTGTGGGCCAGTCCGTCGTTATGTTGTTATCAATTAAGCAGATAAAAGGCCTGGAGTTGATTTGAGGTGTGGTGCTTGCATGTGGCAGATTTTGCTGTGAACAGACAACATGTGGTCAAAGGAGCTCTCCATGCAGGTGAAAGAAGCCATCCTTAAGCTGCGAAAACAGAAAAAAAACATCCGAGAAATTGCTACAATATTATGAGTGGCAAAATCTACAGTTTGGTACATCCTGAGAATGAAAGCAAGCACTGGTGAACTCAGCAACGCAAAAAGACCTGGACGTCCACGGAAGACAACAGTAGTGGATGATCACAGAATCATTTCCATGGTGAAGAGAAACCCCTTCACAACAACCAACCAAGTGAACAACACTCTCCAGGGGGCAGGCGTATCGATATCCAAGTCTACCATAAAGAGAACACTGCATGAAAGTAAATACAGAGAGTGCACTGCAAGATTCAAGCCACTCATAAGCCTCAAGAATAGAAAGGCTAGATTGGACTTTGCTAAAGAACACCTAAAAAAGCCAGCACAGTTCTGGAAAAACATTCTTTGGACAGATGAAACCAAGATCAACTTCTACCAGAATGAAGGCAAGAAAAAAGTATGGAGAAGGCGTGGAACAGCTCATTATCCAAAGCATACCACATCATCTGTAAAACACGGTGGAGGCAGTGTGATTTCTTGGGCGTGCATGGCTGCCAGTGGCACTGGGACCCTAGTGTTTATTGATGATGTGACACAGGACAGAAGCAGCCAAATGAATTCTGAGGTGTTCAGAGACATACTGTCTGCTCAAATCTAGCTAAATGGAGTTAAATTGATTGGGTGGCGTTTCATGATACAGATGGACAATGACCCAAAACATACAGCCAAAGCCACCCAGGAGTTTATTAAAGCAAAGAAGTGGAAAGTTCTTGAATGGCCAAGTCAGTCACCTGATCTTAATCCAATTGAGCATGCATTTCACTTGTTGAAGACTAGCTGAAAGCCGCTGCAGTAAAGGCCTGGCAGAGCATTAAAAAGGAGGAAACCCAGCATCTGGTGATGTCCATGAGTTCAAGACTTCAGGCTGTCATTGCCAGCAAAGGGTTTTCAACCAAGTATTAGAAATGAACATTTTATTTCCAGTTATTTAATTTGTCCAATTACTTTTGAGCCCCTGAAATAAAGGGATTGTGTTAAAAAAATGCTTTAGTTGCCTCACATTTTTATGCAATCATTTTGTTCAACCCACTGAATTAAAGCTGAACGTCTGCACTTCAACTGCATCTGAGCTGTTTCATTTAAAATTCATTGTGGTAAAGTACAGAACCAAAATTAGAAAAAAAGTTGTCTTTGTCCAAATATTTATGGACCTAACTGTATAGTCTTAGATCAACAGTAATCAGAATTCGGGGAGGTTCTGGATTTAAAGCAAAAGTCATCCCTAGTTGGGACACCAGTACATTAAAATGTAGGGACTAAAGTCCAGTTTCTGGATCATTCTTTTCAGTGCTTTTTTTTTTTTTTTTTTTAACACCATTGTTCATGGGACAACTTCTAACATCAATATCCATGTTAACAGTCAGGAATAATAATAAGGAGGTCTAAAATGGTCCAACGTAAGTGTGCTAGAATTTCCTATGTCCTGACGTCTCGTCCATAGTTGATTCTCTCTCTGTGCTGATGCTGCCAATTTTGGCTCCAGCTTCTCAAAATCCTGCAGAAAAAGAAAAACTAAGGAGGTTGAGAAAGTGACTGACTGATCAGGGTCCTACGGACACAGCCATACAGATCTAAGGGTCTGGCTTTGATTCCTTGGCTTGACAACTGCATATTTTCCACATCACACATACCGGAACACATGTTATGTTCTCCAGGCATAAAGAGTAAAGATAAGAGAAGAATACTCTACAGTGGAGACTCTCGGGGGGTCTGTCCTAGGACTGTTAATTTTTCTGATATATATTAATGACAGATTCACAGTGTGGTGCGCAATTGAGTGAATTTCACAAGTGAGGGATAATGAACTGAGGAGCAGCACAAAGAAATCAAAAAGACACAGAGAAGCTTCAGACCTGGGAGCGCATGTAATTCTAAATACAAGTGAGACCACATGTGCGGTACGGTGTGCAATTCTGGCCACCATGCTCCAGTACTCTGATTCAATAATAAAAAAAAGTATTGAAATTCAATGGCATCTTTGATGCCCAATACAGTATATAATGTAACTCAATAAAAAATGTATTTAAGTAAATTGCACTTCTGAATGCATTAAAATCCTAACATTGATGGAAACGAATAATAAAAACTTAAGCAATTAAATGCAACTATTTTAAGTAGTGCAGTCCTTTGTGATAAGTAACAGTAAAAGTCTGTAAACAATAAAAAGTAAAGAAGTTCAAACCCGGTCAACGTTTATTTTTTTCACATCTATGAAAGCAGACACTGTTACTGAGGTAGTATAATGAAATGTTATGGATGTCATTAAATGTTAATCGAACAAGTAGTGCATACAGAACATTTAAAATGTTTAAAACAAGCAAATTAAAATTTGATTAAAAATAACATTAATGTGCTCTTTTGTAAATGAGTGTTCAGAAAAGTAACACACAAACAGACCACTTAAACACCCCAAGGCTCTGTGTAAATGCACATTGTACACGTTGCACTCTATGTAAATAAACTAAAATGTCTTTGTAACTTACAAATTATTTTCAACAAACACCAGCACATCGATGTGCTCATCCGTGAGGCCGTGGCGGGCTGCACATGAGCCTGAACACACACTCTTAAGCTGGAAGCACATGAGTAAATGGAGGAGCAGGGCCACTGCTTATGTAACAGAGCACTGAAAAGTAACAGTGCCTTACATTATAAAATAAACGTGATGAAATATAACTTTAAAATGGCCATAATAAAATAAAAGAAAGTTAACGTGCTACTGTAGTACACTGCACAGCGAGAGAGCCACAGAACCCCAGTGCTAAAAACGGTTACCCGCTAATGAAGAGTGAAGGCTTAACTGTCAAAAGCCAGCATGAACTGAAGGACACTTGCAATTAGGGGTGTGCGATATTGGGAAAAACAAAAAATCTCGATATTTTCTGGGAGTTTGACGATAATTCCAAGATAATGTAATGTATTATTTGAAATTATATTTTGTCATCTATAGCTTTACTTATCAGGTCTTTTTGTATTTTTAAACGTCATAATAAATAAGATCAATTTAACTTAAACTGCATTTTATAGAGGAACCCCAAATTACTCACCAATCACAATATGAAGCCTATGCCCAAAACAAGGTAGCCTCTTCCAGTTATTAATCCGTAGTGCACTGACAACGTTAGCCTCGCTGTCTGTTGTCATGCAAACCATGCGGTCTTCTCGCAGTGACCATGATGCCAGCGCATCTTTCAGACCTTGCGCAATGATGTCGCCAGTGTGATCTTGTGGGAAGTAGGATGTTTGCAAACATAAGCTTTGCAGTTGCCAGTTTTCATCAATGAAATGTACCATCAGGGAGAGGTATGGCTCGGATGTTCGGCTTGACCATAAATCCGTTGTTGTGGCAAAATGTGAAACCTTTTGCAGTTTATGCGTCAGAGTTTGGCGACACGAATCATACAACTTAGGCAGAGCTGTTTGACTGAAATATTTTCGGCCAGGCAGTGTGTACCTTGGGCCTAAAGTATTCAAAAGTTGTTTAAAACCATCTCTCTCAACCACTTGAATTGGCATCATATCTTTTGCGATGTAATTGGTGACGGCGTTTGTTATGTCACGCCAACTGTTGCTTTTCTTGTCGTAAGGCACTTTTTTGCAGAATGAGTCCGCTAAAGTTTGCCGAGTGTTTTTGTACTTGTACCTTGATTACTTTAGATTTGTGCTGGACAGTTGACTCCTTAAGCTTTTCGTATTCTTTGTGGTGGTTAGTTCGCAAATGGTGAAACAAGTTAGTTGTCGAGCTGTATTTAACGGAAACCGATTTACCACATAGTTTGCAGATTGCCATCTTTTGAGCAACATCAGTCTTTTCAAAACCAAACCACTGCCATGTGAGTGAGAATGAACCACGTCTGGCAATTAACTCAGATGACGTGGATGGCGAGGGGCTGTTTTATCATCTGGCACGGTTTGTTCACTCATTTTGAGGCAGGGAGCGATGCTAACTTGCGGCTTGCTGGACGTGCACGCCTACGCAACTCGCTTTGTGCTCGCACAGTGGTGTATACTGTTGCATTTGTGAATGAACTCTTTCTTTTTGCAAAGCGAGTTACATACTCGATAATTTAATTACGCACATCGTTAAAACAGCAATTAAGATATAATCGTAAACGATGTATATCTCAAACGCCTACTTGCAATGTATGCTGTAGAATCAATACCACAAAAAATGAGTAATGAAGTAAATATAAAACGTTACATTTGGTACTTTGCAATATTTCAGTATTTTTCACAACCCTATGATGGAATTAAACATGTCTAGTCTGAGAAGAGGAGGATGCTTTTGGGCCTCATCCAAGTCTGCAAAATTCTCAAAGGCTTTGATAAAGTAGATCAAGCAGAATCCTTTCCACTTAGTGGTGAATCACGGACTTGAGTGTGCCAGTAGAAATTAAGGACAAGAGCATTTAGGAGTGAAGCCAGGAAATGCTTCTTTACACAAACAGTTGTGGGAATCTGCAACAACCTACCGAGCCAATGAGTTGAAAAGTGCCTGGTCAAGATACTGCGACAGCTTAGCTATCAGCTAAACAAACAAGCTTGATGGACTGAGTGGTCTCCTCTCATTTCTCAAATTTCTTATGTGTCAGTGTGGATTTTCTGACCACATACGGTGATTGGGTGTTTGCATGAATGGGTCCTGCTGTAGAATGGCATCCCAAAAAAGAACTGCTTCAAAACAAGAAACTAATACAGCTGGATAAAGGTACACAGAATGTACCGGTCACAAACTGTTGTTTAAGAAGCCCATTTTTGGCAAAATTATGGAGAAGGGTCTGGCTGCAGACCGTGCACTCTCAGCCACATGAACGCTCAGCCACAACAGGAAATGCAACCAGGGAGTCGTTTCCTGATTACTAAGTTGGTACATTTGCTAGTTATAGTCTTACCATTTATGAACGATATGGGATATTCTTAATCACGTTAACATGTGAATATTCACGTTGTTTGGCTGGCCTGTGTTGGTTTATTAACATGTTTACCATTTTAACAGATCAAGTTAGCCAAGGTAAATGCTTGCCTGTTATTGTAATTACTAGCATCATGGCCGTGGTAGTGTAGCGAGAGCGCTGATATTTAGAGTGTCCTAGTTTAGTGTTCCCGCTGTTATCCCAAGGAAAAAACAATTATGCAACCATCATAACTTGCAAACATTATTTAAATTTAATGTATACTGTATTTACGTGTGAATAAAGAGTAAAATGAAAATAAAACAAATAGAACAATTTTGTGTCGTTAATAATATCAGAACTGTAATACGTACTATACTTTACTGTGAGGATGCGTCAATACTGCCAGAAGTACAAGTAAATTTTATCATTTTTTTATATATCAATAATAATTGCATAAAACACATTTACATAAATACACCAAATTTTTATTCCTGTCTAAGGTATCTTGCACACGCAAAAACAGCCAGTCAGTGGTGCAGTGACAGTCAACACCAATTCATTGGTCTGGTCCAGTTGCCCCAGATACTGACTATGAAAGAGGACGATGCTGGGAAGGCTCTGCAGGAGTACAAAGCAATGAATGCAGAGGAAGATTCACTAGTTAATAGAGATGGGGGGTATTTTCCGTATGTCGCTTAAATCATCTGAGATCAGATGCCTAATCCTGGATGAGTTAACGCCGGTGAAGCTCATCTGGGATAAGTCAGTTTTTCAAACGCAGCGGTGTAGTAGATTAGTCTAGCTGAATCTAATCATCCGAGATGAATCCACGCGCCCGCGCTGATTGAAAAGCCCATATATATTGAGTCTAGAAAACATGATCAGCAAGTCTTTGATAGGCTGTAACAAAATGACGAAAGAATGGGCGCATTTTTTTTTCTACACAAGCAGAGCAGGACCTTTTTATTCGAAGGATATGAAGAATTTCAAGATTTAATATGCACAAAGGGTAACACTGCAAAAGCAGCCCAAACCAGAAAAGACAGCTGGCAAAAAGTGGCTGACAAATTAAACGCTAAGTAGTGTGTATTGTACTTACTGAATGCAGCGTTTCATTTCCTATGTGTCAGATTAATTATTATTTCATATGTCATAATTCCAGATCAGACATGAGCACAAGGAGAACATGGGAACAGGTTAAAGTGAAGTACAAGAATATACTTCAAACTGGCAAATATTGGTATATATCTATTTAAAGAATTGTTGACATAAAGAATCATATATAAGAAACATTCATTTTAAAGCTAATAAGAAGGCAGACAAGCAAAAAACAGATGGAGGTCCACGCAGTCCAGACCTAACCCCTGCAGAAGAGTTGGCTCTCCAGCAAAATGCCCATCGCCCTGTTTCTGAGGGCATTTTTTTTTGTTGGGTCAGTTGCAGGAAATGTCATATCCCTAGAACTTGTGCCTGACCAACAAGATATTGACGAAGGTCAAATATTTGATGAAGACACTGTGTCTGATTATTTATCAGGAGGAGAGGTACATTTTCCAAATAAGTGTTTGATCAAACTCCACTCTGATCAGTCCCATGTGCCCCATTCACATTTGGAAATCCTGGGTAATGAGAATGTTAGGCTGATTGTGAGATTCTTTATGGAGCTGTGGGTGTTTTTGCCTGTGTACCTGCAATGGCATGAAACGCATCTTTTATTGTCTGCACACGCAGGTGTCCAGGAAACACTACGAAACCCCGAAGGAAATATTTCAGAGCCAAATAGACTTTACGAATAGCCTCGCAAACTGCATTTTTAGATAGATATTCCACATCGCCTACAGTATATAAAAAAAGCGCCGTTTGCAAAAAAACTCAAAGCAATACATACTGCCTGTGTGGTTGTGAGAGCCCGACTTTGCCTAGTTTGACTTCGAATATAAGGTGCTAATAAATCTTTGAGGTACAATATACCCCTTTGGCTAAAGCGGTATCTTTCGAAAAGAATTTCCTCCAGGAGCAATGAAGGATCTTGCCGATCGCGCAAAACCCTCTCTATATGAAATTCTCTTCTTATAATTTGTACACCGATATCAATTAGTAGCTTATTCATGAACGGCAAAGCCATGACTCAATGAATTCCATGCACGGGAACTGATTAAGTATGTGAGCTAATCCTTGTTTACATCATACAACAAACCTGCTCCGAGCAGGTTTGAGGATTTGGATCTGCTGCTATGACAACACATCCAGCAAGAGTTTCGAAAAACCGACAGATCCAGGATTAGGCCAAATCGTCAACTATTACATCCAGTTAAACGAGTAATCCACGTGCGAAAAATACCCCCATGATGTTCTGGCTCCATTTGGTTTTGGATTTAGCCATATGCAAGACATGCACAGATTTTTAGAAGAAATGGTGGACTGCAGGAAGTTCACTATGTACTGCTGCCTCCTTAACTAAATTAATGTTTTTATTGGTGTGTGTTTTGTTGTTGTTGGGTTTTTTTTTGGGGGGAGGGGGGTTCTTATGTATAAATAAATATATAAATATTTGATTACTAATGTGTCCAATGTCCTTTTCTCTCCACCATTTATTAATCACAGTTTGGCACCTCATGACATGTAAAGTATAGTACGTATTACAGTTCTGATATATAAGATTATTAACGACACAGAATTGTTCTATTTGTTTTATTTTCATTTTGCTCTTTATTTACACGTAAATAATGTATACATTAAATTTAAATAATGTTAGCAGGATATGATGGTTGCATAATTGTTTTTTCCTTGGGATAACAGCGGGAACAGTAAACTAGGACTCTCTAAACATCAGCGCTCTCGCTACGCTACCACGGCCATGATGCTAGTAATTACAATAACAGGCAAGCATTTACCTTGGTTAACTTGATCTGTTAAAATGGTAAACATGTTAATAAACCAACACGGGCCAGCCAAACAACATGAATATGCACATGTTAACGTGATTAAGAATATTCCATATTGTTCATAAATGGTAAGACTATAAATAGCAAACGTACCAACTTAGCAATCGGAAACGACTCCCCGGTTGCACTTCCTGTTGTGGCTGAGCGTGCATGTGGCTGAGAGTGCAAGGTCTGCACCCAGACCCTTTTGAAATTATGGGTGAGTGTGCTTTTTCACTCATTAGGAAATACCTGCATTTCACCAATAACGATGACTATGATGAAGCCAATCTCCAGCACCAAAACTGTACAAACTGTGCGACGTGCACCAGGCGATCATTAGGAATATGCAGAAGGTGTCATGTTCCCAATCATTACGCAAGTGTTGACGAAAGTCTCATGGGTTACAAGGGAAGGCTATCATGGATAGAGTATGACACGTCTAAACCCAATTCGGTACGAATCAAACTCTGGGCACATCTGGAACTTGATATTTTACACCAGTGAGGGAACCAGTTGGGGTGGGAAGTACAGTCAGTACAAGGTCACTACATCTGTCACTTGCAGACCCTTTGCTTGACCAGGGTCACTGTATAATGACGGACAGTTTCTGTACCTCACCTGAACTGCCTGACATTTTTCTTTATAGGAAAACTGATGCATATTGCACTGTATGACCAAAGCTCCAAGACAAGCCTGATGACTCCAGATGTGTGGTGCAATAGCTGTGGGGCAAAAAGGCAAAATGATTGCAATCAAGTAGAAGGGCAAGAAACATTTTAGCCCCCTAAGTACTGTTCACAGTGCAGCAGCTGTTAATGTTTGTGTCAGCAGAAATGTGGAAGCCACTAAGCTTGGTGCTGTGCCAGCCTACAATGACACCGGGGGCACACTTGTCATGTGTAAGCAACTAAAAATAGTATAAGAAAACCTTTTGAAATCTGCTCAAACAGTGCCAATGTGCATTGATGATGGTTTCAAAACATATCACATGAAGCACAAATGCTAAATCAGCAGTGGACACTAGACATGCCTTTGCTGCTGTAGTTATGTAGACATTTTGGTACTTATATGTTTCTGGGACAAAATATACAAACGGCAGAAGACCTCAGGGCAGACCCAGGACACACTGGAGAAGATTATATCTCTCAACTGGTCTGGGAACACCCCAGTATTACCCTGGAGAAGATGGAGGAGGTTGTGGGGGAAAAGCAACGTCTGGGTCTTATTGCATAGACTGCTGTCCCCAAGACCTGGACCAGGTGGTAGAAAATGGATGAATTGCTGGATATTACACAAAATAAAATTTTTTGTTGTTGAAAAAAAATCAATGCTTTTAGCTAATTTTCCTGGCAGTAAACAAAATGCTAAGGAGGCAACAAGATTTTCTCTAACAGGTCCCATGTTGCTGACATGATTACTGGAATGGGGGTTAGAGGATTTGTGACGAGATGTAAAAGATTGTGTCAAAACAGTGTGAAGGTACAAAACCGTGCAGATGTTCCTTATTCCAAGTGATGTGACGAATTAAGTATTTTGAAAAACAAACGGCAAATAAGTATCTAATGCAAGCACCAATACGTTTGGAGCAGCAGTTCCCAAACTCGGTCCTGAGGACACTCTGAGGCTGCAGGATTTTGTTCTCACCAGCTACTGTTTTCAGTTGGACTCCTAGCCTAACTGAGTGAGCTGGTACTTCCCAGTTTGTGCGTTTTGTAAAAATCCTACTGCTGCACTTTTCTGAATGCACAATAAGAGTTGCGGAAAAAATACCAGTTGTTTAAACACGATCAGATATTATCAGTGATTGTGAATCTGGTTTGGAGTCTACTGGTCTGGATACTAAATGTCTGATGGTTGTCACCCTCTGGAAGGCATCTGCTTATATTTCTCCTGTGAAAAGCTAAATGTCCCCTTTCGACAGATCAAGTCCCACCTCTCTAAAGCGTCCTAGCTACTGTCCAGTTCCTCACCGTCTTTACCACACTTACCATACATTGTCTTATTGACAGCAATAAAACTTGCTGTGCATTGCACAACGTCCAATAAAGACTGCGGGCTGTCGTGGCACCTTACCCGTACGCGGGAAGCAGCTGGGTGCCCCCTGCCCCGATGATGATGGTCCCGTCTCCCTCGGCCGCGATGATGACTGCCTCTACCCCGACCTCGCTGCCCTGCCGGCGCAGCAGCTTCCCCATCGGATGGCTGTCTCGCTTCTCCTCGCCCAACTCTGCGCTCGTGGCCACGGTTCCTAACCCTTTGGTCCATGATGTTAAAGCGATGCCGAAAAACTCAGGCGGTGACATTAGCATGTGCACCACTCCAATGAAGCTCGCCCGACGCTCAAATGAGTCCCCTGTGCTGACAAGGGCGTCTTTGCATTTGGTTCCCGCCGTCTGACACTACAGAGCTCAGTAGGATTGAAATGAACGGCGTCCTCTTAACGTGGTCTTACTAAAACAGGGTTCTCTGCTTATTTGAATAATCAATAAATAGATACATTGAGAGATCATACATGTCAAAATGTTTCTATTATTTTCGTCTTCGATATTTTACGAGATAGATGACGTTTTTCTGTCTGAGAGCATCAATCAGCAGAGAATCAAGGGTTTATTCAAATCAAGTAACATATTTTATACATTATTAAAATCATTAAGTCATCAGTCATCGTCCAACCCGCTATATCCTAACACAGGGTCACGGGGGTCTGCTGGAGCCAATCCCAGCCAGCACAGGACGCAAGGCAGAAACAAATCCTGGACATGGTGCCAGCCCACCGCACACACACACACTCACATACACACACACCAAGCACACACTAGGGACAATTTTGGATCGCCAGTGCACCTAACCTTCATGTCTTTGGACTGTGGGAGGAAACTGGAGTACCCAAAATAATAAATACTTTATAAATATCATTATGTACATATTATATTAATACTAGCTGTGCTCCCAACTAAAATCATTTAAAATCTAAGTAATCAACGTACTGTAGACCTCAGCATTAACGTTAGCAGTGCACCATCAGTGAGGGTAGGAATGTATCAACCAGTAAATCAAGAGCTTTGCTTTAACCACGATCCACCATTACAAAGTCTGCATGATTCCTGATGTCACTCCTATCCGCCTGTCAATCTATCTCTCCCTTCTTCCCTCACTCATGAACAAGACCCTGAGGTAATTAAACTCTTCTACTTGAGGCAGCACCTCATCCCCTGGAGCAGGCACACCTTTCTTTAGCACTCTTTTTTGCTTGAACTCTAGTCTTCATGACTGTTAGGCAACAGTGTTATCCAATGTACCATTTAGCTGCCCCACATCCATCTATCTGCTGAACCCACTTTATTCATTATGCTATGGGGAACAAACAGGAAGCACCCATCTCAGGAAGGGGCGCTAGCCTTTCAGCAAAACACACTTAGTGACATATGTGCCAGCTGAAAGTCCAACACTGGAATTTTTATTCATATTTTCTTATTCTTTAATAAGCAAAAAAGAGAAACAAGCGTAGAGGAATATTACAGTCATAAACATACCATCAGGTGCATGCTTGTAACATGATCCCACTTCTGAAATGTCTTCATCTCTTAATAATTCATTTTCCAAAAAAAACATAATATGGTGTCAGTGAAACTTACCAGAAAGCCACAGCCTAAAAAATCAACTCCAAAATCATAACATGAGCTTCAGCTTCAAGGACCAGAACTTAAGCATGGCATGGTCAGGCTCTGGGTGGAGTGTGCAGTGTCCCCAGGCCCAGACTGATAGAAAGGCACTGTATAATGATAGATAAATAGATAGATATGTAAGGCACTATATAATAGATAGATAGATAGATAGATAGATAGATAGATAGATAGATAGATAGATAGATAGATAGATAGAATTTTATTAGTTCCCAGTGAGAATTTGGGATTGTATATATTTTCAATTAATAAATAAATATTAAATAAATATCATAATATGACAAACAACAAATGCTTACCAGAATGTTTAAAAGGAAATAAAACTTAATAGATTCTGACTCGGCTAAAGATAAAATAAGCAGTCCTAGTCCCCATGAGGCACTATACAGGCATATTGCTGTTGGTATAAAGGAGTTCCAGGTGTGTTTCTTGACCCAACTGTCCTGAATCATTAATTGCCTGAAACTAGCATTGTTCATAATGGCACTCAGTTTTCTTTTAATTCTTTCCTTTGCTACAACCTCCAGAGGGTCCAGACTGCATTCTATAACTGAGCTTGTCCTTTTAATTAGGTTACTGATTTGGTGGGCCTCTCTTAAAGTGATGCTGCCAGCCCAGCCCAGCAAAAGGGCCATCACAGAGTTGTAGAACATGTGAAGGATTTCACTTCACTCATTAAAGGAACACAGTCTCATAAGGAAAAAAAGTACCTGCTCTGCCCTTTCATATATAGTTCTTCTGTGTTATGAGACCAGTCCAACCTGTCATTATTTTGGACCCCAAAGTTCTTGAAGGAGTGAATCACCTCTACATCCACTCCTTGAATAGTGACCAGACATAGCGGCTATTTGGTGCGATGAAAGTCAATAAGCAGCTCTGTGATATATTGCTGATGCTGAGTTGCAGACAATTCTCAAAGTTCTCCTCCTGACTCCTCTTCTCTGTCTCATGCCGCTTATTGAAACACCCCATAAGTGCAGAGTCATCTGAGAATTTTTATAAGTGACATGACCGGGTGTTATATTTTCAGTTTGAGGTGTACAGAATGAAGAGAAGATAAGACAGGCCTGTTCCTTGTGATGATCCTGTGTTGATGACATCCATATCAGAGACACAGTCCTTGAGTCTCACAAACTGTTGTCAGCCTGACAGATAGTCCATTACTCAGAACACCACAGGCTAATGCACCACCATATTTCTTAGTTTATCCCTTAACAGGGATGGTGGGATGGTATTGAAGGTGCTGGACAAATCTAAAAACATATTATCCTCACTGTCCTGCCAGCTTTGTCCGGGTGAGAATAAGCCTTGTGAAGCAGAAAGTAAATAGCATCCTCCACTCCAATCGTTGTCCAATAACCAAACTGCAGTCGGTCCGGGTGGCCTATCATAAGAGGACTCAAATAGTACAGGACCAGTCTCTCAGAGGTGTTCATGATGTGAGATTTAAGTGCCACTGGTCTATAGTCATTGGGTGAAGAGGCTCCTGCCTTACAATGCAATATGTTTTCCACAGCAGTGGAACTTTCTGAAGCAGTTGACAGAGGTCACCACAAAGCTGGTCAGCATAGGCCTTAAGAACTCAACGACTGACTCCATCTGGTCCCACAACTTTTCCTGTGTGTAGCTTCCTCAGTTGTCTTCTTACTTGGTCTTTAATTATAGACAGCCCATACTGATGGTCAGAGGTGGACTTGTCACTGGCCATTCGAAGTTTATGTGGTAGAAGTTGTTGATGTAGTGGATGGTATGGGGAGACTGGTTATTGGAAGAAGGTGGCAGAGGCTGAAAGGGTCGATTAAAAACTGTTTCAGGGTGTTACTTTTGCCCACATCCCTTTCTACCTCCTTAGCCCTGGATTGTTTGAGTCCAGTGATTATACCCAGTCCATTCCAGACATCTTCATGTAATTCTGAGTGAGTTTGTTTCCTATTTTAGCTTTGTAAGCTTCCTTCCCTTCACTCAGCCTTTTACCACAAGCTGTATCTCCTTCTGAGTCTCTTTGTCACTTGATTTGAAAGTTCTCTTTTTCTCATTCAGGAGAACTTTTACCTCCTTAGTAATCCACGGCTTATTGTTTGGAAAGTAACGCACTAGTGTTTAACTAGCGTTTCTTTAATGAGGGACTGGTTTTCACATCTTCTTTTACTTCCGTTTTCTTTTTTCATTGGCATTGACTGCCTGTCTGCCTAGTCTCTCTGCCATTCTCCAAGTTGACTTTATCTGATACTGTATGCTAGATTCCTGCCAGTCCATCATGATTCCCCACTCCTTAATCTCTTCTGTCCTCATAATATCTTCTTCCAGAGCCATACCTACAGAGTCATGGCAGCCTCAGCCTAAACATGCTGGCCCAAAAAAGTACTTAGCTAGCCAGTATCAATTTCTTTCTCTTTCTCTGAGCTAGGTCCTAACTTTGTTCTGTGGCATCTTTACATTTGGTAACATCTTCCCAGTGTGGCGGATGGCCGCCAGCCAGCATGACATCCCAGCCGGGATGCCCCTGTGATGGAAAGATGGGGGAAGGCAGCTTTTTCAGGAAATTGGCTCCCCCAAAGCATTACATGGCAGCTCCCTTGTAGTGTAGCGGTGCCTCAGATTCCCACAGGGCATCCTGGGACATGCAGTCCTGTTTCTCAGCCCTTTTGGGTACCATGGGTGCCACCAGGGGGAGCTGTGAAAGGACCTGGGGAGTCATGCTTCCCTTGCAGCCCGGAAGTGCTTGGAAGTCATGAGGACGGGAGTCCCACAGTACTTCCGGGATGATTAAAGAGTTGAGATTCTCCATCTGACCCAGAAATACTGACAAGTCACAGGGACGGAAGAACGTAAGCACTTCCGGGTCAAGAGCTATATAAAGGACTGTTGGGAACCCAGCAAGTGAGCCTGAGTTGGGAGAAGGTGGACAACGCTGGGAGGTGTGGAGGAGAAAACTATTAGTGCTTTATTGTTGTGGTTATTGTGGCTGTGGTGCTTTGGAGGCACTATACAAAGAAGACAGAAGAGAATTAAAAACCTTCTTTGTGCTTTTAACCTGTGTCCTGTGTCTGTCTGTTGGGAAAAAGGTGGGCAACAGTGCCACCTAGTGTCAATTCATTTACACCAGGTAGACTACCCTTAACATCCATCCATCCATTATCCAACCCGCTATATCCTAACTACAGGGTCTGATTGGCTGGAGCCAATCCCTACCAACACAGGGTGCAAGGCAGGAAACAAACCCCAGGTAGGGCACTAGCCCACCGCTGACCCTTACCACCATTCAATGAATTATTCTATTGCATTTGACCTAGTTCAGGACATCACTGTTGTCCACATCCCCTTCTAGCACCAGACCCCTGGATTGCTTGTCCAATAATTATACCCACTCCATTCCAGACATCTTTCATGTTATTCTGAGTGAGATTTTTATTTTAGCTTTGTAAGCTTTCCTTCCATCACTGCAGCACATCCTTCAGAGCCTCTTTGTCACCGGATTTGAATGTTCTGTCTTTGTTGGTACCACTGTGTTGACACAGAAGTTAGTCTAGCCTGTGATGCAGTGACAGAATCCCTCAGTATCATCCCCATGTCACTCGCACATCATTTCCCAGTCTGACATTTGGAAGCATTCATTCAGAGTAATTTCAGCTGTAGCTGTAACTAACATGGTTCAGATTGTGGTCAGATCTAATCAAATGTGCCACCTTTACTCCAGGTTCTTAGCTTCCACACAAAAATGTCTCATCCATCCACTGAACTTTAAGCTTATGGTAGGACAAGCTCTATGTTAGTTGCAACAGATCCAAACATGGAACCAGAATGCAGCACTTACTGTATCATGGACAACATTCATTCATACCAAGCCAATTTAGAGATTCCAATCAACCTAGCAGACATCTTAGAGATGTGGAAGGAACTTAAGAGTACCTGAAGAAGAACCCACACAGGTAAGAGGCTAAGGCTGAACAGGGGCTTCTGAAGCTTTGAGGCAGTGGTCTAAGTGCTGTGCCACCCCCAAACAAGTACCTATTTCTATACATCCTTTATATTATCAGTTCACCAACTGGTCATCTGACTTCAGTGTTACACACAAGTACTTTGAGATGTTTTGCTATGTTTGTTTAGCTTTGCTCCTTATTGATTCTTATTGCATCAATAACTTTCTTATCTCCATTATCAATGAAAACATAACATTATACATTTTTCCTGGTCATCACTACAAACAACAGGGGTAAGTAATAAATACGGAAATTATAGTTTTTGAGTGGAACATTCCTTTAAAATAAGTAAACAATTTTGAAAATGTCCATAAACGTTAAAAACTACACAAATTATTGAACAACTTTAACAAAGATGCATGACAGATCTAATCATATGATCATCACTTGCTTTGCCCACTTGTCCGTTTTTTTAAACACTGGAATCCCTGCCCCAGGTCTACCACCCATCTGCACTCCGGAGAAGGGGACAGACCACTCCCTACCAAGAGGTTTGCTTCCAAAGCCCATACTATCTGTGGATGTGATACCAGCTACATCTACCTGGTACTTTTCCACTTTCTGCACCAGCTCCGGCTCCTTGCTTGCCAAATAAGTAATATTTCAAGTCTTACATTGCCAGGGGCTAGTTCATCTTTCTTGCCTATGCCATCACTAAATTGGCATCACGCCTGATCCTCAACCTTCAACACGTTCTGCATGGCAGAATTGAGGTTTCTTCACTGAATGGCTGAATTCAGGAGAGTGTCGGAGTGGAGTTGCTGCTCCTCTGGATTGAGGAGCCAGTTAAGGTGCCCTGGGCATGTTATGAAGATGCCCCCTAGGCAGCTCTGCCTGGAACTGCTCAGGGCACATCCCATTGGGTGAGACAGACCCAGAACTCTCTGGATTGATTATATCTCTCAGATGGCTTGGGAGTGCCTGGGAATTCCCCAGGAAGAGCTGTAACCTGAAGCTGGGGGCAGAGAAGTCTGCGCCAACCTGCTGCCACCAGGAAAAGCAGTTAAGAAATGAGATGAGATTGAATCACTGCTTTTGGGTGCGATCTTCCGTTTTTGTCACTAGAAGCGTATACAGGAGTAAAATCTGAGTTCTTTCAGCAAGGATGCTTTGTCACTGATATATTCTACCACGTATCAGACATTCCAGCTCTTCTCAAGCTTTGCACGTTTATTTTCAGAAAAAATCTATCCAAGTTCCACATCACCTGACAGGTATTCTGAAAACCACTGCTGATGGTAAAACCTGACGTGCTTAAGGATCAAAACATTGCACAATATTACAAGCTGCATGGGCCTTATGTGTTAAAATAAAATAAAAAAGTCTCCTTATTCTATCTGTCTGATCCAGCAAACTAGCTGCCTTGTGTCCTCCTCATTTCCTTTTACTACTACTACTGTGTCTTTTCTTTTTGTGTTTATTTACAGAGAGCTAGTGAGCTCCAGACCATGATGACGATGATGCACGACATTATCACATTCTGGGAACGATGACCTTAAGGTTTCCTAGACGAGCAGAATTATGTCAGAGAAGCTAATGAAGAATTTGACAGCAGCCAGCGACAACATGTCAAGTCCTCAACACCTAGGCGGCCACAGACTTTGGCACATCATTACCATAGCAACTCTCAGTGCCATTGCCAGCCTCATTACAATCACCGGGAACATCCTTGTGATGATATCCTTTAAAGTCAACAGTCAGCTGAAGACAGTGAACAATTACTACCTGCTGAGCCTAGCCTTTGCCGACCTCATTATCGGAGTGTTTTCGATGAATCTCTACACGTCTTACATTCTGATGGGGTACTGGTCGCTAGGCAGCCTGGCATGTGATTTATGGCTTGCGCTAGATTATGTAGCCAGCAATGCTTCAGTGATGAACTTGCTGGTCATCAGTTTTGACAGATACTTCTCGATCACCCGTCCTCTGACTTATCGGGCCAAACGAACCCCCAAACGGGCAGGTATAATGATTGGACTGGCATGGCTGATATCATTTATCCTGTGGGCCCCTGCAATTTTATGCTGGCAGTACTTTGTGGGAGAGCGAACCGTTCGCCCTGATGAATGCCGCATTCAGTTTTTCACAGAGCCCATTATCACCTTTGGCACCGCCATTGCTGCTTTTTACATTCCCGTTTCCATCATGACAATCCTGTATTGGCGCATCTACAAGGAGACGGAGAAGCGCACAAAGGATCTGGCGGAACTTCAAGGTTCAAATTCACCAGCGGACCCCAGGACAACTAAACCCCAGAAAGTCCTTCTCAAAACCTGTTTCAATTGTAAGCAGCAGGCGAGCACTGGACGAGAACAGACCCAAACGTCCTGGTCCTCTTCTAGTAGGAGCACAGCTACCAAAATGACGTCCACTCAGAACAGTGACAACAACTGGATCAAAAATGATCAGGAGGCTTCATTCAGTGGCTACCCATCCTCTGAGGAGGATGACAGACATGTAAGCAAACCTATTTTTCAGCAAGCCTTTAAGAGCCAGAGCAATGGCCAACATGAAAGTGCAGAAAGTGAAGAGAGCAGTCAAACCCCTCACAAAGAGGATGCAAAGTTGTCCAGCTACAAAAATTCTACTTACTTCACATCCCCCACCAAATACCATCTCCAAAAGACCAAAAAAGGGCTTTCTTACAAATTCAAATCCGTAGCAAAGGACAGCAGCAAAGCCCAATGTGCCAATGATTGCTCTCAGCTCACTCCTTCTGCCTGCTCTTCAGCTGAGTCAGTGGGACAGGCCTCTTCCAAATCCTTGGACCCCAACCTGAAAAACCAGATAACTAAAAGGAAGCGGATGGTGCTCATCAAGGAAAAGAAGGCAGCTCAAACACTCAGTGCCATTCTCTTGGCTTTCATCCTCACATGGACCCCATACAACATCATAGTTTTAATTTCAACCTTCTGCTCCGAGTGCATTCCTGTTTCCTTGTGGCATCTGGGCTACTGGTTGTGTTACGTCAATAGCACCATCAATCCCATTTGCTATGCCTTGTGCAACAAGACCTTTCAAAAGACATTTAAAATGCTTCTTTTCTGCCAATGGAGAAAAAAACGAGCAGAGCAGAAGTTATACTGGTCAACAGCCCCTCGTCCATAGACCTGCTGTGGGCTATGATCTAGAGTATGCTTGAACTACTAACCATGGAAGACAAAAAAAAAGATTTTTTTTTCTTTGGGGATCTGCTTAGATGGGAATGAATGCTGGCAAAAAAAAAGAAACAATTGTGTTGGTGTGCTTGTAGCTATATGGGTGTGCAAGAAGAATCCCCCCCAATTACCATCAATCATGAATTGCTACCAAATCTGAAGTGTTTTTAAAATAACAAGTTACTATACTGCAGAGGAGCACTAATTATCTGGGCAAACTAGGATGCTAGGATAACGAAAAATAATCGCATCTACATAGCATTACATTCTCAGAAAGTTCCAGGTCATGCAAGCCAGAGAATATTCCAGCAGCACTAGGAGCAAGGAAGGAATGTAATGTCCAATCCCGCTTAAACTAACATGCTAATCTTTGGGAATGTGGGAAGAAAACTGGAGTAGGTGGTGGGACCAGGCACAAGAATCAAGCTCAGAACGTTAATTCTGTGATGGCACTGTTCCACCCATTGCATATCAATGGGCTTCAATACTCAGTATGTCATGCATATCATTATATAGTTTTATACATACAGCACAGAACAAAAGTACATGTATAAAATGTAAGGGGATGCAAATTTTATTTATGGCATAAGTTAGCTGCTTGAGTAATTACGTTAAGAAGGAATTGGGATGACCAAGTGCTTAGATAATTGGGACTCTGCGAATGCCAATAACAAGACATTCAGTTGCCAAAGAAACAGTCAGGTGGTCAAAGTTTGACTCAGCAGAAACAACAGCTGGCAGCCCATTTGGGTACCCACTTCTTGGGCTGATTCCAGCCTTGTAACAGAACTGGCTGCAATCTTCCAAACCTTGAGCCTGTATTGGAAAATATGGGTCCTGAAAATGAATGGATGGATGCACTATTGTGTTTGGGATTGTAACATATTTAGATAAAATGAAACAGCTAGTTAATAGGTGCTTAAATGATAGATGGACGGACAGAAATAGATAGATAGATTAGATAGATAGATAGAGTCCAGAACAAAAAACATTGATCAGAAGTCTAACTTGTCAATGAAGAAATCAATTCCATGAAAAAACAAAACCCTAAATCACAGTCCAAATTCAAATCAGATTCTTTTTACCAGAAAACCAAAAACAAAATACAATCACCAAATTCATAGTCTTTATCCAGATCTCAGGTAACCTGGAAATGTCCAAGGCTGACTTGTTAAATCATTACATGTATATTTCCACTCAAAGTTCTTAGTAACAAGGTGGCAAACACAGCAAAAAATGATGGTGCCAGTAGTCACCACTGCAACGGAATAAAGGTCAGGATCCACACTTTCTGCTTGGTCCAAGATTCTACATATCGAAAAATAAAATGTTCATGATGGTAGCTAGTATGCATGAATTAATTAAAGGTTTGCTGGAGCCAATCCCAGCCAACACAGGGCACAAGGCAGGAAACAAACCTTGGGCAGGGTGCCAAACCACCACAGGGCAAACACACACACACCAGGGACAATTTAGAATTGCCAATGCACTTAACCTGCATGTCTTTGGACTGTGGGAGGAAACCCACGCAGACACGGGGAGAACACGCAAACTCCATGCATGGAGGAACTTGGAAGCAAACCCAGGTCTCCTAACTGCAAGGCAGCAGTGCTACCCACTGCGCCACCGTGCCGCCTAATTAAAGATTTAGGATCTTTTATATTTTTTATCATTGTGATTTCTGGCATGAAGGTTTAGATAATTTGTACTTTTTTGACTTTTGTACTGATGCGCTCCTGTGTTTGTTACTTTGTCTCGTGGTTCTGTTAGTATTTAATTCTGACAAATTTCAGCCAAGAAGAACACATATGAATTATTAGATACTGGTCAAATCGTATTATAGCAAAAACAAAATTTTCAGAATAATGAATACTTTTTGTTGTTTTTGACAAACATTCATACAACATCATCTGTTTTAACGAAATGTAAATTTCAGTATAACAAAATTTTTTTTTAAACAAAAAAGGCAAGCAAAGAATAATAATGTGATGCAAAAAATACTTAATGCCATGCCTTCACTTTCGCTGAATCTCAGGAAACCTGCAACAGGCTGTCTCTTTCTTGTTAGAACAAAAAAATGACCGTCTAGGTGTAGGTGAGACATCATATAGCTGAATTCTGAGTCAGTGCTCCACCAAGCCTCCGTGTATATACTGTAGTTGCATTTTGTGCGGTTCTCAAAGTTTTCTTTGCGATGAACACAAAAAGTGAGAAAATTTACACTGAATGAAAAATTAACAATCCTTGAAAAAGTTGATTCTAGAATGAAGACAAATTATGTGGTGAAAGCTTTCACAATTTTTGCCTGCAACATGAAAATTCAACACAAAATTAGAAGTGTGTTTGAATTTCTATAAAAAAAGCTACATCTAACATTTCATTTTCTTTCTATATTTTAACTTGTATTTCTACCAAAAAAAAAATTTTTTTGCTGATTAAGAAGCACTGTTTTTTTATACAGGTACTATCTAGATGCAAGAAAGACAAAAAGGTGAGTCCAGGCTTCAAAGGAAAATACTGCTACTTTATTACTGTACAGTGAAGGCAGGTACAGTCTCAAGACTTCATTCAAGACAGAAGTTGTTACTTCAGCACTGAAGCACACTAAATAGGAACCATGACATGGGGGCAATCGTCCTGTTTTAGCTCCCATCTTCAGATTAGAAGAACACTAGTGGCTTCGAATTATCGTTGTGGCAGACTAGGAGAGTGTGAGGAAGAGCAGGACAAATCCCGGTGCTAAATGTTTTAAACATTGTGCGACAAGCACATTACATGGTAAGCCTGATCCTGCAGAGAACAACCAATTGCTTTGCCCTTTGTTTACTGCTTGCCAGACGCAACACAGCAGCAAGATGGAACAAGACCCTGGTCACAATCATATACATATTTCCTACATATTCATTAAAATAAAATTTCCATTACAACAAAATATTTTTATGGTCTCATGCATTAAGTTACAGTGGGATTATTACCATTTGGGTAATCAAAACGCTGGGTATTTGTTGGAGTTATACTTGCACTCCACCATTAAGATACCATAATCTCTAGAATCCAAATCAGGGATGTGGGATAGAATTGTAACATGACAGAACATTCTTAGAGCTGTTTCATCCAATTCAGTGGCAGCAAGAGCTAAAGCCTATCAAGGCAGCACTGGGACAAGGCAGGGAACAGCCCATGGCATTGCCAGCACTCACACAGTCAATCCAGAATCACCATTGTTGGTGATGTGGGAGGGTGTAGCATCTGGAAGTCTTTTTAAATGGAGTTTGTATAATGGCATCTCCAGATACCCGATGTTGGTCAATCAGAAATCTGGATGATTAGCGCTCAGAATAATCAGTCCTCTACATAGCTGGTGTTTGAACTCATCAAACATCTGGATCAAAGCTGGTAGGAATTATCAGAACTTTGGGCAATTGTCTAATCTTCCATTCATTTGGATAATTAGCATCAAAAAACTATATGGTGTTGGCTAGCCAGGCATCTGGATAACTGATGTTTGGTTAATCAGACATTGAATAGCTAGCATTTAGATAACAAGACAGACGCTGGAGTAACAAGTACTAAGATCAGCATGTATTACTGATCATCAGGGTTTTAATAATTCATACGTCCAAATAACAGATGTCTGGCTAATCCTTGTTCAGATAATTAGTGCTCTGCTAATCCACCCACCTGCTTTTGATGTTTCTTCCAAGAAGAAATCCGTGCACGTGTGTTGGCTTATCTTCATCACAGTTTATTATCTGTGTCATTGCAGACGCTGCTGAAAGTAAATACTAATTAAAGCAACCTTTTCCATAATTGTTTTGTCATAAAAAATGTTTTTGTTGAATCTTTTGTTGTTTTGGATATGTTCAGCTGCTGCAGGGTCACTCTTGCGTGAAATTCATTTCTCTATTCTTGTATTCATGTACACGGTGAAGAAGTCTGTCACATTTTTATACCAGTGACTGCTAATGTCTGCTCATGTGCATTTGGCATAGATGTACACAGATTTGAATTCTGATAAACTTTCTTTCACTTTACACATTGCTCTCATTTTTGTTTTAATTACGTACCTCCTTTTGCCCACTGCATCTAAAAGATATGTTATGATTAATGTTTAATGCAGTTAACTGCAGTGGATTCAGTGAGTATTCAGAGCTCTCACGTTTTACACATTGCAGGTGTAAAAGAACGAGTCTCAACACTCTTAAAAAGGTTTGGGGCAGCCACCCATATATTGTTCCTAGCTGCAAAAGGATTATATTGGTACAGCAATGTTGCTTCTTTGAGTTCCACAATGAATTGCTTGAGTTAGCCAAGATGGAGGCTTTTATATTTTGTAACCCAAAAGTGACGTCAGTCTGGGTGTCGGAAGAGGAAGTGACGTCAGTCTGGGTGCCGGAACAGGAAGTGACGTCAGGTCAGGCAGGTTTTCCCGTATTTGATCTGCAGAAACAACAGACAAAGGTTTAGAGCACCCCGCCACCTCCTGACCTGGCGGGTAATTACCTTCACTTGGTCCCTTCAGGTTGCTCCTAGTCGCATGTGTGTGACACAGGCTTGTGTTAAATTTATTTATTTTTTCTCTCATTAAGCAACACTTAATACCCCAAATTGAGCGAAGGATTTTAGCGTGTTTTTTTCAGATTTATTTAACACTAGCAAAATACCCGCGCTTCGCAGCGGAGAAGTAGTGTGTTAAAGTAGTAATGACAAATTAAAGGAAACATTTTGAAAATAACTTAACATGATTGTCAATGTAATTGTTTTGTCACTGTTATGAGTGTTGCTGTCATATATACATATATATATATACACACATACATACACACACATTATATATACAGTATCTAGACATATATATATATCTATATATATCTATATCTATATCTCTCTCTCTCTCTATATATATATATATACACACATACATACTGTACATACACACACACACACATTATATATATATATCTATCTGTATATCTATATACAGTATATACATACATACACACACACACACACACACACACACACACACTATATCTATATATATCTGTCTATCTATATCTATCTATATATCTATATATCTATATATCTATATATCTATATATATATAGCAAAATACCCGCGCTTCGCAGCGGTGAAGTACTGCCTTAAAAGTTTTATTAAGAAGAAAATTAAACCTTTTTAAACTGAGGGAAAATATACCAATAATTCTATGTGAAGGATCACTTTGCATACCACATTGTGAGTTCGGCCCTCCGGTTGTAACATGACCAAGCTGTGTGCTGAGCTTATTCTTGAGCATGCAATGTACAGTTGGCCATGTGAACAGTAATCCATCCATCCATTTTCCAACCCGCTGAATCCGAATAGGGTCACGGGGGTCCACTGGAGCCAATCCCAGCCAACACAGGGCACAAGGCAGGAGACAATCCTTGGCAGGGTGCCAACCCACCACAGGTGAACAGTAATCTTGTTTCAAATCTCACAGCTTGGATTGCTGCTGTCATAATCGGTTTGAGTTTCATGGTTTGTTTCAATTACGACAGTATTTGCAGGACTTGTGTTGAAGTGACATTCGGCATCTGTCAAGTGTTGTAAGTATACAACCAGTTTCATCGATAACTTCACATCCAGCTTTTGAGAGTTTAAACATTCATAAACATCAAAGTGTCCACTACTGAAATCGTCACCTGTCAATCTAAGATGTTTAAGAGGCATTGGCGGTTGTCCAAAGGTGTAAAATATTTGGCCATTTCGGTACAATTGAAAGCGACAACCGAACAATTCAGCGGCAGCCATCAACTGACATGCAGAACCATAGGTGAAGGGCTTAAGCATTTCACTCTTCTAATGCTCCTGTGTAGTATAATTATCTCCCTTACTGTCATCAGACCACACCTTGAACCTGTCCCAGTCATTCAATACATAAGACACAATGTTTCTCCAGATATCAAGAGTGAGCCTGATATGGCTGTGCAATAGGTAACACAGAGAATGGAAAAGATAGGTGCCATCTCTGGGCATGGAAACCACTCAGTAAGTGACAGTTCTTTGAACGATGGTGATCGACTCGATAGACATGTTAATGCGGGTACGGTTGGAATGATAAAGGAAATGGGTACCTGAACAATGTAAAGTAAGTCTAAAACACCTACACAATAACTATAATCGTAATAAATGAACAATAAAACAGAGGAGAAGCCGTGGATTCAATAAAAAGGCTGTAGTTATCAGCAGTGAGACGCAAATCCTGTGGCGAAGCAAGGAAGGGAATGAAGAGACTGGAGTGATGGACGGCCTTATATAGGCAGGCAGCCAACAACGTGGGAGGCGTTGGGATGGGGGACCCAACGCCGCCTCACACGGTGACTGAGCTGCAGGCTATGGACATATATATGTACGTAAGTAGGATTCAGTTAGCGTTGGGAACCCGCGTACCAAATTTCTTGAAGATGGGCCCATAAGTAACAAAGACTGTTGAAAAGTTCAATATGGCGGCCGACAGAGGCATCATACCACTGAAATAAGTACCAAATTTCAGCCTTCTACCTACACGGGAATTTGGAGAATTAGTGACGTTGGAAAGTTCAACATGGCGGCCGACAGTGGCATCATACCACCGAAATAAGTACGTACATCGGTTTCTGTTAGTGCAGGGAAGCCGCCTACCAAATTTCATGAAGATGGGGCCATAAATAAGAAAGTTCAACATGGCAGACGTTGTCGACCGTTATCGACCATTATGACCGTTACGCGTAGAATTTCGTAATAAAACATGCTTAACTTTTGTAAGTTAGCTGTAAGGAATAAGCCTGCCACATTTCAGCCTTCTACCTACACGGGAAGTTGGAGAATTAGTGATGAGTCAGTCAGTCAGGGCTTTGCCTTTTATTAGTATAGATAAAAAACAGTAATCTCCCATTAACCCAAGTATTTAGACCCTTTATTCAGTATTTAATTGGAAGCTGTTTGGCAGCCATTCCAGCCTGGAGTTTTCTTGGGCCTGATGTGACAAGCCTTGCACACCTGGATTTGGGGATTTTCTGCCATTCTTCTCTGCAGATCTTCTGTCAGGTTGGGTGGACACTGTCAGTGGATGCAATTTTCAGGTCTCCCCAGAGAAGTTCAAATAACCTAATCTAGTCCTGTGTTATCTTTTCTTTGTGGTTAGGATCATTGTTGTGTTAGAAAGTGAACCTTCAGCCGAGTCTGAGGTCCAGAGTGCTCCAGAGCAGGTTTTCATTAAGGATTTTTCTGAGCTTTGGCCCATTCAGCTTTCCTTCAACCCTGACTAGTCTCCTGGTCCCTGCTGCTGAAAAACAATCTCACAGCTTGATGCTACCTCAGACATTCCCCATCTGAGTGGTATTGCACAGGTGATGAGCAGTGCCTGGTTTCCTCCAGACCTAATGCTAATTCTGGTTTCATCAGACCAAAGGAAATTGTTTAAAGGAAATTGTTTCTCACAATCTGGGAGTACTTTAGGTGCCTTTTTGCAAACTCTGAGCAGGCTCCATGTGTCTTTTACTGAGGAGAGGCTTTTGTTCGGCCACTGTGACATAAAGCCCAGAATGGTGGAGTGTTGTAGTAATGGTTGTCGTTCTCCACACAGTTTCTCTGGAGCTCAGACAGAGTGACCTTCAGGTTCTTGGTCAATCTCTCTTTCTATGACCCTTCTTCCCTGATTGTTCAGTTTGACTAGTTGGCCTTCTCTAGGAAGATTTGTGATTATTCTAAACTTCCTTACTTTAAGAATTATAAAGCCTACTGTGCTGTAGGATTATTTTGTAGCCTTCCCCAGATCTGAGCCTCGACACAATCCTGTCTCTAAGTTCTGCAGGAAATTCCTTTGACCTCATGGCTTGGTTTCCACCCTGCTCTGGGACCTTTTACAGACAGGTGTGCATCTTTCCTAATCAGTCCAGTCAATTGAACTGGCCACAGGTGGACTCCGAACAAGGTGCAGAAACATCTCAGTGATGACCAACAGAATGGGATGCACCTGAGTCAGATCACAGCAAAAGGTCTGAAAACTTGAGTCAATAGGATATTTCAGTTTTCTATTTCAAATAAATTTGAAAAAATTCTTAAAATCCTATTTTTGCTTTGACATTCTGGGGTACTGAGTGCTGCTTGATGAAGGAAAAGTAAATGTAAATGATTTTAGCAAAAGGATGCAACATAACAAATTGTGGAAAAAGTGAAGGGTCTATAGAATTTCTGAATCCACAGTATTTATCTGGTGCATGGGTACATTTTATTGACATTCATATTTAACTATTTTTTTTAAATGGATCAGATTTGTATTTTATCTATCACAGTGTATTTTCTTACAGTTCTGAAAGACTAGAATGTGAGAAGATAGTCCAAGATGATGCCTCTTCAGTAGAGGCCCACAAAACACATTACAATGATTTCCCAAAATTTAACTTTAAAGTTACTTTTTAAAATGATGGTAGAATAGCCTTTACGTTCCATTCTTGGTCCAGACACTGACCTACAACAAGGTGGAGTTTTCTAAGAGGGTATCCCTCGAACCTGTTATGAATGACATCATTGGATGAGTGAATATGCCCTGTGATGATCCTATTTTGCACTTGATGTTGATGGGGCAGGTTTCTCACCCCAGTGAGGATGGACTGAAAAAGAAGAAAATAAAGAAGACATTATATTTACATAGCACTTTTCTCAAAACTAAAAAGTGTCTTACATACAAGAGAATAGGATGCTACGTCAATAAGCACAAATGTGCAGCATCCACCTTAATGATTCAATGGTAGCTATTTTGCACCAGTACACTCACCACTCATTAAGTACTAGGTGGTGAAGGGGTGAAAGAGACAGTTAAATAAGTGGACAGGGGATGATTAGGGGGCCAAAATTGCTATGGCAGGCAATTTAACCAGAACAATGGGGATCTCTTAGATCAGGGATCTCTTAAGATCTTAGAGAATCAGAACCTCAGTTTTCCATCTTATCTGAAGGATGGAGACAGTTTTAACATTACAGTGTCATCGTCACTGCTTACACAGAGCACAGGGTGAAGTGTCCCCTGCTGGCCTCACCAGGACCTCTTCCACCAGCAACCCAAGCTTTTACCAGATGATCTCCCATTTAAGTAAGGCTCAGCCCAAATATGCTTAGCTTCAGTTGGAGTACCTGTTCTGAAGTGCAGGTGCTATGGCGGCTGGCTAAAAGATGAATGTTGAAAACAAAATAAATGCCAGAGTGTCTAATTCTGGGCTTGACATAAAATGAGCAAAACAGAACTTTAAGCCACGTGGATCAAAATCTGAAATTCGTCCAAACTAAATTCTCAATCAGTTAATATATCAAACGTTCTCAAATAAAATGTTTACAACGACATGACACACAGACCTGAAATAGTGTAGCATCATGGGAACAATATCTCAGAACAGAAAAGCTGATAATGTGATCAAAAAGAGACACTTGACAAGACAGCAATGAAAAGTGCTAATTTTAATTTTTTTTTTTTCAAAATGACAGAGTGAAATGAACTACACTCAGATCCTGCTGCACTATTTGGTGTTGGTTTCCCTGACTGAGTTTCCTGCCATATCCCAATAACAAACATGTTCACCTAAGTAATGACTAACGGCCTAGAATAAATAATTTAGTGTATGTTTGTGAGTGTGCCCTTTGATGAAAGGGCATTCTAATCAGAGCTGGTGCAGAATGCTGCTGGCATTGGTTTTCCTTCCTTATGATCCTATAATAGAAAAACAACTTCACCCAATAAATGAATGCAATGATGGAAGGCAGCTTCAACCACGTGGGCTTTCTGAAAGGACAGACTCCTCTCTGAGCATAACAACACTGCCAGTTAACATGATCACAAATGCCATCACATCTGCTGAATGGATGGACCCAGGGAACCAACAGGAACATTTCTCTCAGGTCCTGGGACTGGTGGGGGCCCAAGATGGTCTAAAGGCACTATTAGTAACAATATCCAGAGATTTGAAACCACCATTGGTGTCAAATGAAGCCCCTGAAGAAGTTATACTGTGCCCATGTAAAAAAAAGAACCGACACCTCTTGTATTGCTTAATTGGCTTACTTGTCTAAACTTATCATGACTTACAAACCTGAGCGCACATTAAGATCTCAAGATGCCAGTCTGCTTATGATTCCAAGGATTAATAAAATAACAGTGGGAGGTTGAGCTTTTAGTTACAGGGCCCCTAAACTGTGGAATGGTCTTCCTGCTTCTATCAGAGATGCCCCTTCGGTCTCACCCTTTAAATCCCAGCTGAAGACTCACTACTTCAGTTTAGCATATCCTGACTAGAGCTGCTGATTAACTGTACATACTGCATCTCTGTTGTTAGTCATTAGCACTAAAACATAAATAACACGATAGTTATAATTGAATACTAACCCATACCTATTCTGTTTCTGTTCTCGGTACTCAAATGTGGCAATTGGTGCCACGGCCCACCTGCCAAGTTGTTTGCCTGCCTAAGGTAAAGTCATCCCTGATGGAGGATTGCAGGAATCATGGGAAAGAGGGGTCCTTTCATCGGATTGGCTGGCCGAGCAACGTTTCATCTTTGGAATGGCCAAATGGGGGAGGCAGGTTGATGGATGAGGTCTGCAGGACTCTAAAAATATCCAAATCTTATTATGTGATATCATCTACTGTTACATTCTGCTCCGTACTTCTAAAATTTTTATTATTATGCTGTATTAAGGATTTGTTCTGTTCTGTGTATTGTATTGTACTGACCCCCTTCTTTTGACACCCACTGCACGCCCAGCCTACCTGGAAAGGGGTCTCTCTTTGAACTGCCTTTCCCAAGGTTTCTTCCATTTTTTCCCTACAAGGTTTTTTTGGGAGTTTTTCCTTGTCTTCTCAGAGAGTTAAGGCTGGGGGGCTGTCAAGAGGCAGGGCCTGTTAAAGCCCATTGCGGCACTTCCTGTGTGATTGTATTGTAATTCCATACTCAGAATGAATGTTCAGAGAATTTACAAAGACGTGTGTGTTGCACTGTGGTTTTTTGCACATTATATTTTGACCATTTTAGTAAACATAAATTGATATAAAATATGAGTTTAGGCATAATGATGTATTAAGAAAGACTAAACAGTCTTGTGGTCCTGGCCCTTCGAATTGAAGATTAAGTTTTAAATTAATTTTGTAGATTTTTTAATGATTTCACAACTGTGAGAGCTCGGAAGTGGATTCTGCAGAAATAAATTCAGTAAGATAGGTCCTGTTGTTTATTACAAATGTTTTAAATGATGTTAAAAGGGTATTTTGTTGCACTTGGTTTGCAGTGCAAAATACATGTTAACATTTTGCACTTGCACTTTTCCACCAGCATGGAAAAATACAATTCAATACATTTATGGTCACTACAGTATTTGGATTCAATAATCTTCATGTGGGAAAAGGCTGACTTGCATAAATAAGCATAGCCTAATAATGCAGTCAAGGGAGGTAGCTCTTGGAAGAACTTCTTATGCTTAATGACCGAGTAAGAGTAACTCACCCGGAACGATGCTTCGGTGTGTCTGTCTGTCTTTGCTTTTGAGTTCAGCTGAGTGAAAAATGGTGGCTGTCCGATTAACTGCGATTTTAGTTCCCTCTCCTTTCTCTTTCTCAGATCGCTTTTCGGATGGAAGTCAGTTTCGTGGTTTTTATGAGCAGTTCGAAAGTGCCTTTCCATATGTTCCTTCTTTGGAATAGCAATGATAGATTGACAGATCAGACAAACGCACTTTGATTGTGACATTGTGAGAAAAAAAAATCCTCTTCTAATTCCACATAAAGCCCATACCCTCCCCAAACAATTTTTTTTAAATCCTTTTTTTAGTCAATATAAATTGGAAGGCTAACTAGATGACTTAGATAGCTGGAGTTTTGCAATAGCTCGCGCATTTGATCGTGCGTGCGGGATGACCAGTGTGTTAGTAGGAAAGAGATGATAGACTAACATTTAAAAAAAATTTTTTTTTGAATGCAGCTCGATCTACCGGTCGATCGCGATCGACGTCTTGGGCACCCCTGCTCTACGCTCTTAAAACTCCTGGTTCGGCAGCAACACTGTACTGGGTTGTGTGGTTCCTTGTAGAACAACTTCTTGTCAAAGATTCGTTTTGTTCTGTGAAGGGTTCTCTGCAAACAAAGTTGGTTCTTTGGACTTTACCGCGACGCGTGCGCAAAAAGTCAAGGGGCGCAGTGTGCTAAAAGTTGGAATGTGACGTCAGAGTTTATGTTTACTATCTACATGTGACAGAAAGCCGCTTTGCGGATCCTACGAGATCGGTGTGAGCGCTTTGATGTTTGATGAATGGTTCGATGTGGTGAAGCAAAATGCCGACATACAAATGCATTCATGGTGATTTTATATTTTATATTCAAGCGTATTCCCGATCGTAATGGCACAACACATTTTAAAAGTCTCACATACAGTATCAGAATGTCAAATTAAGGACATGGTGAAAAGGTGTATTTTGTGATTAAAGTGGTGCTAGGGTGTTGTGCTGTGTTAGCCATTATGGATGTAGTGAAAAGTCAATAGAAATGACACCTTTTATTGGCTAATTAAAAAGATTACAATATGCAAGCTTTTGAGGTAACTCAGGCCCCTTCATCAGGCAGGATATAATGATTTAAGAGGAAATTTCGACTTTAATCTCGAAATGTCTACTTGAATCTTGTAGTTTACTACTTTATCTTTAAAACAGACCATCATAAATGTCATCTTAAAACCGAACCAGGTGTTAATCGCTACCTGCTTCTGGGGCTTCCTTCTTAACTGACAACAGCAATTGCCACACAGAACACATTCAATTTACAATATTCCAACTCTCCTCACATTCCGAATCTTTTGATTTATACTTGATATCACGTTCATGATGAAATGCATTATAGTATGTATGTTACATTTCACAGATAAGTCGTTAACTTCATTTAAATAATGAACACTGATAATAGGGCGGCACGGTGTTGCAGTGGTAGCGCTGCTGCCTCACAGTTTGAGACCCGGGTTTGCTTCCCGGGTCCTCCCTGCGTGGAGTTTGGGTCCTCCCACAGTCCAAAGACATGCAGGTTAGGTGCATTGGCGATCCTAAATTGTCCCTAGTGTGTTCTTGGTGTGTGTGTGTGCCCTGCCCGAGGTTTGTTTCCTGCTTTGCGCCCTGTGTTGGTTGGGATTGGCTCCAGCAGACCCCCGTGACCCTGTAGTTAGGATATAATGGAATGGATGGATGGATACTGATAATAATTAAAACACATGGGGGTGACACGGTGGCGGAGCAGTAGCGCTGCTGTCTCACAGGGAGTCACGTTGCTGGCGTTTCCTACTTGGAGTTTGCATGTTTTCCTGCTGGGTTTCCACAGTGTGCTCCGGTTTCGTTCCAAAAACATGAAGTTTTGGGGATCTGGGGCCTCATGTATAAACGGTGCGTACGCACAGAAATGTTGAGTAAGAACTTTTCCACGTTCAAATTGCGATGTATAAAACCTACACTTGCCGTAAAGCCACGCACTTTTCCATGGTACCTCATACCTTGTTGTACGCAAGTTCTCCGCTCGGTTTTGCAGACTGGCGGCACCCAATGTCAAAGCAGTGCTACTGTTCCTGTGTGGTTACTCCTTATTTTCCTGTCGCAGCTTTATAAATACACTGAAACTAACCGCATATTGTTTATTAGTGTAATGCATCTGATTGTAATTAACTTGTAACAATATAATGGTCCAGGGAACAGTCATAGTATTCCAAATACCATAACTGCTTTAGCGTTGTTACCCTCATTGCACCTTCTTTTTTTCTTCTTTCTTCTTTCAGCTCGCTCCCGTTAGGAGTTGCCACAGCAGACCATCTTAATGATCTGTATTTATATCACTGTATCTGAGTCTGAATCACAGCAGCAGCTGATCAGAAACAGAATTATCGGTATACAGCTTCAAGGACACGCTGTCTCAGCCACGGCAAAACGTTTCAAAGCCTTTCCTGTATGGACTTAACGGTTCAGAAACAGTTTCATCCCAAGAACTTTAAACGCACTCAATCAATTGCATCTTGTAGAACGGTTTGTACTTATAAGTACAATTACCTCACTGTAAACTTGCACTACAGTTATAATATTACACAACCTGAGCCACTTTATAAAGCACGTATTTACATATGATGACGATATCATTTTTAAGATGAAATGCAGCAAAATATGTTTATTATATTATACAGATAAAACTTTAACTTCATTTAAATAATCTATATTCTTCACTGGGACTGGCGTGAAGGATAGAATAATTAAACATGTACTACGAAGGTATTTCAATGTTCCTTAAACGTTTTGAAGAATCGGCTCTCTAAGATTACAGATGGCTTAACCTCTATTACAGAGCTGATTGTGTGGCGATCGGTTACTTGGAGAAAGAAAAGCAAGGACTGCAGGGGCAGCTACGCCAATATATATTGAATATAAAACAGAAAGAGAAAATAACGACACAGCTAAAAACGCAGCGGCAAATTTCGACAAAAGTTAAACGCTTGTGTCATGAGCACGAGGCGGCTATGCAGTGTCTGCAACGGACGAGGCCATCCACCGTGCATAAGCTACCTTACTGACATTGGCGGGCGAAGGAGCCACCGATTCTTCCTCTGCCCAGTGCCACCACAAGCGTAGAGCCTCCCCGAGTACTGCTGCAATAAATCATTTCATTGAAGGTCGCACACAATCATTCCGCCGTGAAACCCAAGTTTAATAACGTGCTTTAACTCCTATCATCATGAAAATATTACCTATACAGTACATCTCAGTATTTTAGTTATTCAGAGAGCTGTAATATCATGAATGTAATGGATTCTGTGTCCAGTCGGAGGAAGAGAGCCAGTTTAAGAAGCAAGTAGTGATTCACACACATAGAGCACATAGAAGATCAAATACAAAACAAAGCATTTAACGTGCTACTTTAATTACGATGTGATTTGAGAAACTGGTTAATTAAACGATTTTAAAGATGAAGTTTATGATGTTCTACTTTAATGACAAAATAAACTACATGATTAAAGTTGAAATTTCGAGATTGAAGTTGACATTTCGTGCTTTTTCCCCACTGTGTGCCTTTTTTTTTCTCTGTACCCTAATAAGCTTTCATATGACACTCAGACAGTGGGCTACAACTCACCTTTTCTTTTTTATTTCCAGCATTGTGGCAACTTTGTGAATGTAAGCTTTCAAGTTTCTCCAAAACTCCATGTCACTCGATCAACTTCCTTTTGTTGATTATACCACGGTTTAATTAAACAAATAGTATGTTTTTCCTTTGCCTCCACTTGGTATTTGCTGAAATTCTTATATTTTCCCCCGTGCTTTTCCCAGAAGGCTGAGCTTAAGGGCGATTTATATACGACTTTATCTATCTATCTATCTATCTATCTATCTATCTATCTATCTATCTATCTATCTATCTATCTATCTATCTATCTATCTATCTATCTATTCATTTCCATATTCAAAGAGGCGTAATTCTGGGAGGAGTTGGGGTGTTACATAAAGCGCGTGCACGAGCGTTACTTTTCACGCTGATCGGGATTTATGTAGCAGAAGAACGTGGAAGTTGGAGTACGCACAGATTCCTGCATCTGGATTTTTCTGTGCGTGAGCACATTTTGGCTTTTGTGCTTACACCATGTTATAGTGCGAATTCTACGCACGCCGTTATACATGAGGCCCCTGGTGATGCTAAAATGATGCTAGTGTGTGTGTGATTGTGTTCACTTTGCGATGAGTTGATGCCCTGTCCAGGGATTTTGTTTCTTTCTTGCGCCCCATGCTTGCTAAAATGGGCACATCCCTGGATTTTTGGATTGAATTATTAAACATCCTTTTCAGAGATATTGTGGCAAGGTGTCCTTGGAATTTAATGGATGTTTCAGGCAATTTACAATACTCACCGTGATGATGTCTTGTACTGCCACCTGGTGGATTGTTCCAGATTTATGTAAGCACACCAGTATAAACAGTAGACCGCTTGCGTAGCAGTATCGTCCTCTGGAGCATGAAGTATAAACCTGGCCCTACTCTTTGCAATGTGGTGTTTTGTGCTTTTCTCAGCTTGGCATTTTGTTTGTGTCCCATGCAACTTCATATTTTAAAATCCTCACTCGTCCTGGCACAAGAGTTTAGATGCTGAAGACCCCTTCTTCAAGTAATGGCTGCTTCTCAGCCTTTCAGACTGGGATTAGTTCTCAGCTTGGCAGACTAAATCTCAGCTTTCAGCTCCGAATGAGCTTCGTTTTAGCAGGTTTCACTCCCCCTGGCCAAAGAAATCTCTCTACAGCACATTGTTCAACAGTGGTGCAATTCCACAGTGGAGCATCCATCTTCAACTGACCTTCGCTTCAGCTTGACTAATGGTATGTTTAAATTATAATTTTAGACTTTAAATATTTAAATGAAAGCACACATTTTAATATTTCAAATATTTGACACTATTCTTGTTTGATAGATAGATAGATAGATAGATAGATAGATAGATAGATAGATAGATAGATAGATAGATAGATAGATAGATAGATAGATAGATAGATAGATAGATAGATATTTCACTGATCACTTCTACCACTTTCTTTTATGTGGAATTGCTCCCTGGACACTATTTACTATTTTACTATTTGACATGGATTTTACACTCCGAGAATCGCCTATTCAAGTAGTCAGCTTAAAGCACTGAGAAGAAATACTTATAGCGGTGTGGTTCCTTATTTACCTGACGAGGTAAGAAGACGATATCGGGCAGCCGAGCCGGCGCAAAGATAAAAGATAAGATTAAATCAAGACAACTTGAAAGAAAATGGCGTTATAAACCGTCGGTGCCTTCTGTGATCCTGGGAAATGTAAACTCACTACCAAATAAGATCGAAACTGGCAGTGCTGGTGAAAAATGTCAGAACCTACAGAGAATGCAGCTTGCTGTGTTTTAGTGAAACGTGGCTAACGCCTATCATCCCAGATGCTAAAGTGGAGCTACCGGGTTTAGCACAGTTAGAGCGGACAGAGACGCAAGTACCTGTGGAAAGAAGAAAGGAGGAGGACTCGCTCTCTATGTCAATACAAAGTGGTGCAACTCAGGACATGTAAACGTTAAAATCTCCACTTGCTGCAAGGACATCGAACTGTTGGCCGTAAGTGTGCGCCCCTATTACTTGCCCAGAGAGTCTGGACACGTGATTGTTGTTATTGTTTACATCCCCCCTCAAGCGAACGCGGAGATGGCGAGTGACATCATCCATTCCGCAGTTGCTAAGTTACAAACGCAGCACCCTGAGGCACTTGTGCTAATCGCTGGAGACTTTAACCATGTAACGCTGGACAAAACATTACCTGCCTTCTCCCAGTATGTGGATTGTAACACTCGGGGAAACAGGACTATTGACCTACTGTATGCAAACGTTAAAGATGCATACAGTGCCACCCCACTGCCTGCGCTTGGGAAAGCAGATCATAACCTGGTTCTGCTTCAGCCTCAATACAAACCAAGAGTGAGGCGCTACCTACAACACACGCTCATTCAGGAAGTGGTCCCTGAGGCAGAG
Organism: Polypterus senegalus; assembly: GCF_016835505.1. Classification (NCBI taxonomy): domain Eukaryota; kingdom Metazoa; phylum Chordata; class Cladistia; order Polypteriformes; family Polypteridae; genus Polypterus; species Polypterus senegalus. The sequence goes on along the minus strand of NC_053171.1, from coordinate 67,686,124 downwards.
CAGGCTCTGAGAGACTGCTTTGGAACTACAGACTGGGATATATTGCTTGGGTCACATAGTGAGAACATTGAAGAGGCTGTTGAATGCACAACTGATTACATCAACTTCTGTATGGACATTGTAGTTCCAGTAAGAACAGTATGCTGCTATGCTAACAACAAGCCATGGGTTACAAGTGACATCAAGGGCCTTTTGAACCAGAAGAAAAGGGCTTTTAAAGGTGGTGATAAGCATGAGCTCAAGTGCGTGCAGAAGGAACTCCGAGTCCAGCTCAGGGCGGCAAAAGAGCAGTACAGGAGAAAGCTGGAGCAGAAGTTGCAGAACAACAGCATGAAGGAAGTGTGGGATGGGATGAAGATTATCACTGGCTGCAGCTCGAAGCGGGTGCCGCCATGAGACAGACGTGGAGAGAGCAAACCAAATGAACAACTTCTTTAATAGGTTTGATCACAGTAACCCACTCTCACCTCGAGTACTGCATCCTCCAACCATCCTTCTGCTGATACCAGCATAGGTGAGACATCCCCACCCACAATTACAGCAGCCCAGGTGAGCAGAGAGCTGAAAAGACTTTGTGCCAGCAAAGCAGCGGGTCCAGATGGTGTATCGCCATGATTGCTGAAGGCCTGTGCGTTGGAACTGGGGAGTCCTCTACAGCGCATCTTCAACCTGAGCCTGGAACAGGGGAGAGTCCCAAGGCTTTGGAAAACATCTTGTATCACTCCTGTCCCAAAGGTATCACGTCCTAGTGAGCTGAATGACTTCCGCCTGTTGCTCTGACGTCACATCTGATGAAGACCATGGAGCGGCTGCTGCTTCACCACCTGAGGCCACAGGTCCGCCACGCCTCGACCCTCTGCAGTTCGCATACCAGGAGAAGGTGGGAGCGGAGGATGCCATCATCTATATGCTTCATCGATCCCTCTCCCACCTGGACAGAGGCAGTGGTGCTGTAAGAATTATGTTTTGGACTTCTCTAGCGCCTTCAACACCATCCAACCTCTGCTCCTTAGGGATAAGCTGACTGAGATGGGAGTAGATTCACACCTGTGGCATGGATTGTGGACTATCTTACAGACAGACCTCAATATGTGCGTCTTGGGAACTGCAGGTCTGACATTGTGTGCAGCAATACAGGGGCCGCAGGGGACTGTACTTTCTCCGGTCCTGTTCAATCTATATACATCAGACTTTCAATATGACTCGAGTCCTGCCATGTGCAAAAGTTCGCTGATGACACTGCTATTGTGGGCTGCATCAGGAGTGGGCAGGAGGAGGAGTACAGAAAGTTAATCAAAGACTTTGTTAAATGGTGCGACTCAAACCACTTACACCTTAACACCAGCAAGACCAAGGAGCTGGTGGTGGATTTTAGGAGGCCTAGGCCCCTCATGGACCCTGTGATCATCAGAGGTGACTGTGTGCAGAGGGTGCAGACCTTTAAATATCTGGGAGTGCAGCTGGATGACAAATTGGACTGGACTGCCAATACTGATGCTCTATGTAAGAAAGGTCAGAGCAGACTATACTTTCTGAGAAGGTTGGCATCCTTCAACATCTGCAGTAAGATGCTGCAGATGTTCTACCAGACGGTTGTGGCGAGTGCCCTCTTCTACGCAGTGGTGTGCTGGGGTGGCAGCATAAAGATGAAAGACGCCTCACGCCTGGACAAACTTGTTAAGAAGGCAGGCTCTATTGTAGGATTAAAGTTGGACAGTTTAACATCTGTGGCAGAGCGACGGGCACTAAGCAAACTCCTGTCAATCATGAAGAATCCACTGCATCCACTGAACAGTGTCATCTCCAGGCAGAGGAGTAGCTTCAGTGACAGACTTTTGTCACTGTCCTGCTCCACTGACAGACTGAGGAGATCGTTCCTCCCCCACACTATGCGACTCTTCAATTCCACCCGGGGGAGTAAATGCGAACATTAATTTTATTTTAATTTTTTTTTCATTTTTATTACTATTTAATTTAATATTGTTTCTTTCCCTTTGGGATTAATAAAGTATCTATCTATCTATCTATCTACCCATAAGACATCACAAACATGTTGTATTTCATCAGCTTCTGTCTGTTGCAGTTACAGCATAATTTTCAAATTGCCTTTACTTATGATTCACTTTTTTCATGTATACACAAAGACCAAAACTGAACACAAGACGTTCACAACAGCCATGGAAGGTCATTTGCTCTTGTCAGCCTACGTGGCTAGCAAAGAGCGTACTGTCAAGAAATATGGAGGTGCGTTTGAAAACATTACTTTTAGAATGCACTAACCAAATTAGCAATGAAAATTGCAATTGAAATAAGAAACAACAAAAATAAAATGAAAAAGTCTGAATGAATGTAAGCCATCCTAATTCAGGGTGTGCATAAGAAGTGTAATGATTTACTTTATGAAGTAGAGGTATATAATAAACAAGAATAGTGTCAAATATTTGAAATATTAAAATGTGTGCTTTCATTTAAATATTTAAAGTCTAAAATTTGTCATTTTTCACCAACTGATGGATATCCATTGAACACTAGATTTATACTAATAAAAGGCAAAGCACTGACTGACTGACTGACTCACTCACTCACTGACTCACTGACTCATTACTAATTCTCCAACTTCCCGTGTAGGTAGAAGGCGGAAATTTGGCAGGCTCATTCCTTACGGTTTACTTACAAAAGTTAGGCAGGTTTCATTTCGAAATTCTACGTGTAACGGTCATAACTGAATCCTACTTACGTACATATATACGTCCATAGCCTGCAGCTCGGTCGCCGTGTGAGGCGGCATTGCGTTCCTCATCACCACGCCTCCCACGTAATTGACTGCCTGCCCATATAAGGCCATCCATCAGCAGCAATCCAAGCTGTGAGAAAACAGTAAAAAGGAGGCGTGTCAGACGTCGTGGTACATTTTCTGATGCAGCTAGACGGAAACAACGCTGTCGCTAAATACTCACAGAAAAATCCAAAAGTTAATAGACATGCTGTCGCTAAATACTCACAAGCAAATCCACAAGTTAATAGAGACGCTGTCGCTAAATACTCGCAGGTGATTCCACAAGTTCATAGATACGCTGCCGCTAAATATTCACAGGAAAATCCACAACTTAATACCGGGAATGCCTTTTAAACATCTTAGATTCATGAGTACTGATTTGGGTAGTGAACACTTCGATGAATGAAACCGGTTATCTTTACAACGATTGACAAACACGGAATATAACTTGAACACAACACATCCTCCATATACGAACCTGATTAAAAGAAATAATGATAATCAAATCCTTGATGACAGCAACACTCATAACAGTTATAAAACAATTGCATTGACAATCATGTTACGTTATTTTTAAAATGTTTCCTTTTAATTTTCATAACTTATTTAACACACTACTTCTCCGCTGTGAAGTGCGGGTATTTTGCCAGTCCCTAATAAAGAACTAAAAATCAGAAATAACATCATTTGTAATCACTGACCTTGAAATAGCCTAAAACAATACCCCACATGCTTACACTTGAGATGTCATTTTTAACCTTCTAGGAGTGGCTCTTGGAGGGCAAGGACCACCGGTAAAGAATTAAACATCAAAAATATCATCACATGTTTGATCAGCAGCTACCACATGCCTATATAACTGAACCCCATTTTTATTTGAAGTTTTGTGAAAGCGGTAACTTTGACCCCTTATAGCCCATTAGTGATCGGTTGATGTAGCATGAACAACTTCAGGTTCTTCTGAACATGTTTGCTAAATACCGTCAGGGATGCCAGGGGCGACGACCTGGCCAGGATGCCGTGAAGGACCGTAAGAGGGCGTGCGCCCACCTGGGATCACGTGGGGGCTGCCACCCTGGTTGCTTTGGGGGCCACGGGTTGAGGGCTTGGAAGCCCAACCCTGTAGGGGCCCGTGGTCACCGCCAGGGGGCGCCACGATGCCTTTGGAGCCCTGGAAGAGAAGCAGGGACACCTGGAGTGCTTCCGGGAGTACAGCCGGCACTTCCGACACACTGGGGCGTGTCGGCGAGTGATTGCCGGGGAGCACCTGGAGCACATCTGGGTGTGGATAAAAGGGGCCGCCTCCCTTCATTCGAAGCTGGAGTTGGGTGGAAGCAGGCAAGGCATTGTGTGGCCAGAACTTTGTGGGGGTTTGTGTGCACTTGTAAATATTGTAAATAGTTATTGTAAATAAACGTGTGGTGGTGGAAAAACAACATGTCTGCCTGTCTGTGCCCGGGTAACGTTCACAATACATTTATTGGTTTATTCTTTATCGTAAGAGTGTAATGTTATGCTTAAAACATGGTCCAAAATGGCATAAAAACATTTTTTGTCTAGAGGGCTTAAAATAGGGGAAAGTAGAAAAAACTCGGCCTTGAATAACCAGCTATCAAGACAGATCGGACAGCGTATCAGAAGTGGGAGATTTCTTGTACTGGTGAGTCAGAAGGCACACGACAAAAAACTAAAGTGATTTCAAAGCATTCAGAAGAATAAAATGAGCAAGGATAATAATCTTTTGTGGCCTGCTGACAATTCATAGATGACAATGAGTTCTTCAAGTCTGGGATTTCTCTGCAACCCCACCACCCCCTCTGCCCCACTAGGCACAGATGTAAAAAATATTCTCCTTTTTACTAGAATCATCAAATGCAGCGACAGGACACTGGGCCTCCCTAACAGCTCTCGTTTCATCTTTCTGAGGGTGATGACACAGCTCACCTTCACGTACACAGCCAGCATTTTCAGCGAGTAAGCAGTGCTAATTTATCACCTCAGCAAAGTTCTAGAAGAAGGTGACAAGAGTCACCATGAATTGAAGTGGTAGGTGTTGACAGTTCTTTTTAAAGTATTAAGTGTGTACGGTGTAAACGTGTATTGAAAGAATCTAAAGACCAGTGCTGGGGTGACAAAATGTTAGGAGCACCACAAATTATATCCTGCTGCTGGATCTAAGAAAGTCAAATGGTAAGATCCTGGAGGGCGCCTGGCTTTCATTCAGGCCACTTTCTTAAATAGTATCCTTTGTAACACCTTTCTTTGGCCTTCATTTTAACTGACTTGCTCTGTAATACACAGAGCTCTCAGTTTTGCCCTTTTTAAATTAACATTAATAACAACAGCTAGGTCCCATTTGCCCCTGCATATTTTTCATTTAATACCTACGTCAAGAAAGTTTTCGAAAAAATGAAAGTGGATAAGTGAAATATCAGTCTACTCTGGGCTACAACACATGCTAATGGTGCTCTCAGAGAATAAATAAAAAAATAAAATAAAAATCAACATTGTTGAGAATATCTGGAGTCACAGACGCCTTAGAATTGAATAATGGGCTTCATTAACGGCAAGACAGACAGGCGGACACGTTTCAGTCACCTACAACACGTTTATTATACATATTTACAACAAGTGCACAAACCCCAAAGTCCCCAAAAGTCCAGGCCAACAGTCCAATGCCTCACTTTCTCTTCATGCCACCTCCTTGCTTCTCCAAGACCTTGTCTTTCTCCTCACCCGACTCCAGCCATCGAATGGCCCCTTTTATAGTCACCCGGTTGTGCTCCTGGTGCCTCCTGACAATCTTCCGCCGGAACTCCCCAGTGTGCCAGAAGTGCCAGCTGCGCAGAAGCACTCCGGGTGTCCCCGATCCTCTTCCCCCCAGCACTTCTGGGTGTGGCGGAACTGCTGAGGTCCAGGGCTCCATAGGCATTGGGGTGCCCCTGGCGTGACCATGGGCCCCTACCAGGTCTCCGGGGCGTCTTGGCCAGGTTGCCCCCACAGCCACATGTGACACTTGGTAAAAGAAAACAGAACTGGGTCCGAGACCTCTAAGTTAGTTGATCATCTGTTGGCTCACTTTGGATGTTTGGTGGAGTGTAAAATGAGTGATATCGAGCATATAAGCTGATAAATATTTTGTATGGTCTTAATTTATTATGTTAAAGAGTTAGGAAGCTGGAGATTCATTGGAGTGGAAAACGCCATATGGGTCAATTTTATGGTTTAATTGTTACCTTTCTTTCTTGTCTGTTTGGAAATGCTAGGCTTGGGGTGGAAGGTCAGATTTGCCTGAGCTGTTTCATGCTAATTATTTAGTATACTTTTGTATTTGCCTGATGGGTTATTGAGGTCACAGATTCTCTTCCTTTTATTATTTGCTTGAATTTTGCAATCACTCAAATATTGTGTTTTGTTTAGCAATAACTTGGATGCCATTTTAAGTCTCCAGTTGCCTCCATTTTGTTATTCCCTCGTTACGTCTGCTTCCGTGCATTTCTAGTGGCCTGGCCTATGAAGTCATGACTTGTGCTTAACCAACATGGCGAGATAAAAGGACAGCTGGTAATTTACTACCTTATCTTGTCTGTGATTACCAAACTCTCAAAAAAACTCTTTATTATAATAATAATTCTTTATATTTAAATAGCAATTTTCTCACTACTCAAAGAGGTTCAGAGAGTGGGGAGCCACTTCAACCACCACTAATTTGTGGCATCCACCTGGGTGATGAGATGGCAGCCACTTTTGCCCCAGTATGCTATTAGGGGGTGAAGTGGTGAGATTTGACTTCTTGCTTGTTCTCTTGTCCTATACATTCTTGTGTCTCATTCTGGCTTCAGTTTCTTAATGTTCTCAGTCACTTTTTGTTTTCCTACATGCTTCTTCTGGTCATGTTCAAACGTTCATCTGCCAGTGCGCTGACCAAACAGTGTGCGTATATGTGCATTAGGAGCTGCAATGGAAGGAGCCTTGCAAGGGAATGCTCTCGCTGCCATTTTTCCAGCCTGAAGACAGCAGACCAGAAATGAGCTGACCAGAAATGATAGAGAATAACTACAAGTTTATCTGCCACCTGAAACTACACATCTAGCATTACCAGGTTGTATGGTTTCATTTGTAACCATCACTCACATTGCACGCTGCTTCCTTATAATGTAGGCATCTTGTCAATAATATGTAATTAAAAGGTGTAACTTAATTCCTGCTTGTTCTTTTACTCTGTCTAACTGCCTGATGTTACAGCTATAAAAGGGAAGGTGGAAGAAGTGCTGAACTACAGTGCCTGACAGTGTGGTACGAGTATGGGATTTAAGACTATTTCTTAAGGCTGTAAGAAAGGTGCTATATTGCGCCCGACCTGACACAGACTGGACACGGAGGCACGTATACAAATAAAGAAACTTTTATGTTCTTCAGCTGGAGGGCACGTCTTCCCCATAATCCCTTCAGCCCCAACACGGTCCCAAGCACAAACTCACTAAACAAAACACTCCTCTCTTTTTCACCACCACTCCTTCCACCAGACTCTGGCCCCTGAGTGGTGGTTGCTGGCTCCCTTTATAGGGCACCTGGAAGTTCTCTGCACTTCAGGGTGTGACGAATATGTTGCCCAGACGGGCTCAGGAGTCCCAGCTGCAGCACCCCCTGGCCGCGCCTGTGGAACCCAACAGGGCTGCACAAAACTCCAACCCCTATGAAGCCCTGGGGAAGTCCGAGGCACCGCTGCAACCCAAGGAGGCTGCCATCTAGCATCCAGGAGGAGATACTGGGTTTCCCATCGTTGCTCCCCTGGAAGATATGCTGCAGGGGCATCTCGGCCGGGCATGGGCCCCTGTCGCCTGCCACAAGGTCAATACAATAAAGAAGTGCTTCCCAATTCAATTTAACCCTCGCACCCCCTGTGACAGTTGAGGCCGATTTCGCACCCCCTTGGTTTGAGAAAAAGTATGAAAAAATATGTGGTTAATGCAGAAAAACAGTCATCCATTTTAACAAGCAGCGTATTGCACTGATACGAAATAGCCTGCCCATTTAATTATTTAGGAATGGATAGATAAATTAAGATTTTTCATTTTTCTTCCTCAATGGATTCTGGCACCCCCAGCAACAGTTCCCAATCGGGAAGCGCTGCAATAAAGTATATAAAAGGGGAAAATAAGGTCACCTGGGACCCTAACAGAACAAACAGTCTATCAATATTATTTTGATGCTGGCTAAAGTCTATGTCACATTACATGACTTTTACAAAGATTTTCAGTCATAGCCTTAACTTACATAATCTTATTTGAATCTTAGTGTAGGCATAATCTCCAGTCACAAAATACAGATGTAGATGTAGAATTCTTTATTGTCATTATGCATACACATAATGAAATTTTTTTGTTGGTAGGATTCGGCTTCAAGGCAGAATACTTAAAATAAACAATACAATATTAATAATAAAATAACTATAATAAGTATAAAGGACAGCAGCAATAAGACATCATCAAGTCCAGACTTTTCCTGAGGTAATACGCCTGCAGAGACCAATGATCTGTGTGCGTGGGTCTGCAGGGGAGGAATACGAGTGTGTGTGTGTGCATGTCTACAGGGGGGCAGGCTAGGGGTAGATGTAGATATTATGTGTGTGTATCAGCAGGGGCAGATAGACTTCTCTGGGGAAAAAGCTGTCTTTCAGTCTGGTGGTATGCTTTTTTATGTTTCTGTACTGCTTTCCCGAAGGCAGTGGTACAAACAGTCCATTTCCCGGATAGGTGAGATCCGCAGCTATACATTTGGCCCTTTTCTGAACCCTTAGAGCATATACAGAGTCCAGGTCTAGAAGAGGATATCCTACGATCCCCTGTACTGTTCTGACCATCCATGCCAAGTCCTTCCTGTCCTGTGTTGTACAGCTGCCATACTACACTGTCATACTGTAATAGAGAATGCTTTCTATAGAGGATCTGTAGAAGTTTATGAGCAGCCGAGAGGAGAATACAGCACGTCTCATTTTCCTGAGGAAGAAGAGTCTTTGTTTGGCCTTCTTTACCAGGTGAGATGTGTTCAAAATCCAGGTCAGATCCAATGTAATGTGGATACCCAATAATTTGATATTGTCCGCACACATTACAGCCTCCTCATGTATGAATATAGGAGCATGTTCTGTTCTTCTGGACCTCCTATAGTCCACAATGATCTCTTTGGTCTTGCTGGTGTTCAAGATAAGGTTGTTGGGTGAGCACCATAGTGCTAGGTGCTATATCTCCTTTCTGTAGTGAGTCTCATCATTGTCTGATATGAGACCCACCATGGTCGTATCATCTGCAAACTTCACAACCATATTTGTGGCATTGATGGCAGAGCAATCATGCGTAAATAACGTGAAGAGTGCAGGGCTGAGCACACAACCCTGTGGAGTGCCTGTGTTCAGAACCAGTGTGGCTGATGTACGATCTCCAATTCTAACCACCTGAGGCCTGTCGGTGAGAAAGAAAGGGCAGAGATTGCAACTGAACATGCCGTACCTGTTAACCCTTCGTACAGTAATGACTCCATCAGACCTCCTTTTTTTGGCTGACAGAAATAGGAGCAAGTATGACTGTGCTGGAAACGTTGTCACATAGTTGGTAAATGTGACATGCTTAGTGAATTCCAATCTTTAACTTGTCATGGTCTGGTGATTAAATCATCAGCTTTAGCTGGTGTCACACATGTGCGATTAGGAGGCAGTCAAAGAGCCTAAAGGTGAGTGAAACATCGCGAGATAGAGGGTTATCACGTGGTACTTACCCAAATCTCTTTTGGTCAACAGAACACCTGAAGAAAAATAGTTCCTCCACTTCCAGGTTCCAAAATGGCCGTGACGACGTCACTTCCGGCCAACCATGATGATGTCACTTCCGGCTCCATCAATCCACCTCACTTCCGTCCAATCATGATGACGCTGTTCCCGGTTCCTGTTTCCAACGTCACTTCCTGCCAACCATTTCCTGTACCATAATCCTGTTCTGTATAAAGCCGCCATTTTGTCAAAGAAAGTTGTTCACTGTTTTACTTTTGGAAACTCTGAATCATTTACATTCTTTATTGTCTGGATGACAATATATGGGGACGGTCCCCAAAACTTTGTTTTTGTTTGTGCTGTCTTCTTTGGGGAAGAATAAACACCACAATTGGCGTAGTCGGCTAGGATTGTTTTTCGTCTGCTTCAAGATGTCGGAGGAACAGAACCTGAATACCATTCTCAACACCATCATGGGCGATCTTCAAACCCTGAAATTACAGATGGGCGAAACAAGGACCCAAGTAGCAGAAGCCAACGCGTGCTGCTGCTGCAGGAGTACGGACGGAGGTCGCTCGGCCACCTCCTATTGCCATAACTACACTCACGGAGTCGGACGATATAGAAACATATTTTTTGATCTTCGAGCGTACCGCTAAGCGGAACGCATGGCCGAGGTCGGAATGGGCGTACCTACTGGCTCCCTACCTGAAGGGAACGGCGCAGAGAGCCTATTATGATCTAACTGAGGAGCAGGCTGCTGATTATGACGCTCTAAAGAAGGAGGTGTTCAAGCGCCACGGCGTATCTCGGAACAGCAGGCGAGAGAATGGAGGGAGTGGCAGTTCGATCCGGAGAGACCGATAAGAACCCAGGGCTTTGAAGCCTGGGGGAAAGTATGTCGCTGGCTACGGCCCGACATTAATAATTCGCACAAGATGGCCGAGCTTATAGCGTGTGAAACCTTTGTGCATGCCCTCCCTGACCATATCGCCCAGCAAGTCCGCAAACAAAACTTCGAGGACATGGACACCTTAATACAAATCACAGAGCGCCACTGGGCGGCTTGCAAATCAGGGAAATCAGAACGGTTCTCACGTCGAACCCAACAGGCACGTGGGGCAGCTCCTGAGCCCACCCGACAAGCTCCCGAGCCTGCCGTCCGTAAACGGGACAGAGGTGCTAATCTTCCCCGCTGTTTCAAGTGTGGGGAGATTGGACATCTGTCCCCCAACTGTTCCTTTGAGCCCATGGATTGCTCATTAGTTAAGGGAGAAGGGTATTGTGCCACTGTGACTAATCCTTTATCTCTTCCATATACAGGTGCAGTTATTATAAATGGCAGGAAGGTAAGAGCAATGTTTGATTCCGGGAGTAACATTTCCATTGTTTTTCGGGGGTTCGTTTTCCATCAGTGGACTAGAATAAAAACTAGTCTAAAATGTATTCATGGGGATATCCGGTATTATAAAACTGCCAGATGTGTGGTATCGGTAAATCATCACCTTACGAGCATGGCCATGGCTGTATTACGGATCCCCCTTTTCCAGTTATACTGGGTAGAGACTGGAATAAAATTACCAGCGGTAATAACGTAACTGTACCTAAAAAACATTTAGGCTTAGTAATGGAGAATACTGCTCCGACTGCCTCCACGCCATGTCCCACAGTAGCACGGACCCATACGGGTACCCAATGCGAAGGAATTGATGTCCCATCGACCTCTGCGGGAACTAGTACAGTTAACGTAGAGGACGTGGTGACTGAAACCACACCCCTTGAGGTCGCACAAGACCCAATACAAGACTTAACTGCCCAATTTCTATTAACACCATCGTCTTTTAAAAGAGAACAATGGAACGATGATTCCTTAAAAAATATTAGGAATGCAATAGTATCTACCGAGGGTTATACAACCCTGGATCCCATGCCACCGATGCCGTTCTTTGTACTTAAAAACGAATTATTATATAGAGTGGCAGAACATGAGGGAGAAGTGCGAGCGCTGTTGTTGATTCCACGCACCTTTCGGCGAAAGGTGTGTGAATTAGCACACGCTCACCTTCTAGGAGCCCACTTAGGCTCCGAAAAAACATTAGAGAGAATAAAACTCCGATTCTATTGGCCGGAATTAACGAGGAGGTCCGCGATTTTGCACTTCATGTCCGAGTGTCAACTTCGCCAGATTCCAAGAAGGACGCGAGCTCCTCTCGTTCCCCTTCCCCTTATTGATATCCCTTTTGAACGAGTCGGTGTCGATCTCGTAGGACCATTGGAACCCTCGTTAAAAGGTTTTAAATATATTTTGGTGCTGGTAGATTATGCCACTCGTTTTCCGGAAGCTGTTCCGTTGCGCTCAGCTAATACGAAAACATCGCACGGGAATTAGTAGGGATATTCGCCCGTGTTGGGATCCCCAAAGAGGTTTTAACGGACCAAGGGACTCCTTTCACTTCGGAGACGTTCAGGGAAGTAGCCAAATTACTCCGAATAAAACATCTGAAAACGTCTGTCTATCATCCCCAAACTGACGGGTTGGTGGAGCGTTTAATCAAACTTTAAAACAGATGTTACGCAAGGTAGTTAACGAGGATGGAAGAAACTGGGATCAGTTGCTTCCTCTCGTTTTGTTTGCTTATCGGGAAGTCCTCAGACCTCCACTGGTTTCTCTCCTTTGAATTATTATATGGAAGACAACCCAGGGGGCTTTTGGATATGTTAAAAGAAGGATGGGAAGAGGAGGTCCTCCCTACTTCAAATATTCTTGAATATATCGCAATTACGCGATAGATTAGAGAAAATCAGACCTATTCTAAAAGAAAATTTGGAAAAGGCACAAGCAGCGCAGTCCCGTTATTATAACCGAAACACCACCATTCGAGAATTTGTCCCGGGTGATCGTGTAATGGTGCTTGTCCCAACTTCTCATTCAAAGTTGTTAGCACATTGGCAAGGCCCTTATGAAATTAAAGAAAGAAAAGGTCTCGTTGATTATTTGGTTAAACAACCTAATCGGCGACCGACTGAACGAGTGTATCATATTAATTTGCTGAAACCATGGAAGGACAGGGACCTGATCCCTCGTCCAATCAGCCTCGTTCTCTTTTATGTCATGTGCCCACCTTAATTTTGGCCCGATTTGACATTTAAACAACGACAAGATCTCGAGACGGCTATCTTGTCTGTCCCTAAAGTTGTGGACGAGTTACCTGGACGTACTGCGCTGATTGTTCACGACATTATTACTGACCCTGGAGTGATTGTCAGAGAGAGACCTTATAGGCTCCGGAGGCAAAGAAAGCGAAGTAGAGTTGGAAATTAGACGAATGCTGGAATTGGGGTTATTGAAGCGAGCTATAGCCCTTGGTCTAGTCCAATTGTCTTAGTTTCTAAACCTGATGGGTCGTGGAGGTTCTGTAATGACTTTCGTCGACTTAATCAGGTCTCTAAATTTGATGCGTATCCCATGCCGCGAGTAGATGATTTACTTGATCGGTTAGGGAACGCTCAATTCCTAACTACTCTTGACATGACCAAAGGGTATTGGCAAATTCCCTTAACGGACTCCGCCAAAGAAAAAAACGCTTTTAGTACTCCCAGTGGACATTGGCAATACAGGGTCCTTCCTTTTGGCTTGCACGGGGCACCAGCTACCTTCCAACGCCTGGTAGACACACTGCTACGGCCCCACAATTCATATAGTGCTGCCTACCTAGATGATGTTGTCATTTATTCCAGCACGTGGAAGGATCATGTATGGCAGGTTCAAACAATACTCTCCACGCTAGCGTCTGCTGGTCTTGAATTAATCCAAGAAATGTTTTTTTGGGTTAAGAGAAGCCAAATATTTAGGCTACCTAGTAGGAGGGGGTGTTGTTAAACCACAATGTTCTAAAATTGATGCCATTTTGAATTGGCCCGTCCGATGAATAAGAGGCAAGTTCAAGCATTTTGGGATTGGCAGGTTACTATCGCGTTTTGTACCGCATTTCTCAGAAATAGCTGCCCTTATCTGATTTAACAAGGAAACGCAGCACCTTTAAAAGTGGTATGGGACATTTCGTTGATAAAGCATTCAGTGACTTAAAATTGGCCCTTACTTCAGCACCTGTTTTAAGTTCTCCTGATTTTTCTGTTCCTTTCATCCTCCAGACCGACGCATCGGCCACAGGTTTGGGTGCCGTGCTGAGCCAATGCGTTGATGGTGCTGAACACCCTGTTATGTACCTGAGCCGGAAACTGCTGGACCGGGAGACCAAGTATGCTGCGGTGGAGCGAGAAGCCTTGGCGATTAAGTGGGCTGTCACGTCTTTGAGGTACTACCTATTGGGGCGTGAGTTTACTCTGGTGACGGATCATGCTGCTTTACAGTGGATGTCCCTTCATCGGGAGTCTAACCCTCGCATCACTAGGTGGTTTTTGGATCTTCAACCTTATCGTTTCAGTGTCATTTATCGTAGAGGTTCCTTGCAAGCCAACGCAGATGCTCTCTCTCGTGTCCACGACCTCTCAGTGCAGGTCGCCCGACCCGATGGGTCTGGGCTGAGGGGGGGGTCATGTCACACATGTGCGATTAGGAGGCAGTCAAAGAGCCTAAAGGTGAGTGAAACATCGCGAGATAGAGGGTTATCACGTGGTACTTACCCAAATCTCTTTTGGTCAACAGAACACCTGAAGAAAAATAGTTCCTCCACTTCCAGGTTCCAAAATGGCGTGACGACGCCACTTCCGCCAACCATGATGATGTCACTTCGCTCCATCAATCCACCTCACTTCCGTCCAATCATGATGACGTTGTTCCCGGTTCCTGTTTCCAACGTCACTTCCTGCCAACCATTTCCTGTACCATAATCCTGTTCTGTATAAAGCCGCCATTTTGTCAAAGAAAGTTGTTCACTGTTTTACTTTTGGAAACTCTGAATCATTTACATTCTTTATTGTCAGGATGACAATATATGGGGACGGTCCCCAAAACTTTGTTTTTGTTTGTGCTGTCTTCTTTGGGGAAAAATAAACACCACACTGGCAACTCTGGTGTATCCTACAATTACGTTTTTACAGTTACATAATTAGAAATTGACTTAAGGAAAAAAACAAAGATTATCTTATGCTGCATTTGACTGAAATTCAGGACTCACAATTTCCAACCTCCAACTTGGAAAACACGAAGAAAACTCACCCGAAACTCATAATTACCACTGCCAAACTCGGGCCTAGTCCAGGTTTGTCTGACTTCAAATTATGATGTAATTCCAAAATGGTAGTGTACATTGAAAACATAATGCACCGTTGCACATCATAGGTTATGTTTTTTTATTTCAAGTATTCACTTTAAGTTAATCACCTTAATCCACAATAGTGAATATTGTGAAGGCAAATGTTAACATTACCAGAATCTATACTAATGGACTAACTGATGCTAACTTGATGCGTGCTACTGTTTGTACATTGAGCTCAGTGGTTGCTTTGTGCAGTTGTTTTATGGACTGTGAGGACTTGGGCCAAAGGTAATCATCTGTAATGTTTTACTCTTGTGTGGACTGTGGCATGAATTTGTTCCTCAATCCACAGAGTAGACCACTGAATTTTTCTCTGTATCAGGCAGCTTCAAGCAGAAATAGTACTATTCATCTCTGTGAAGAACATAATTCTTTTTTAGACATGACAATATACTTATTGCTCTTTTCTTGCTCTTTAGTTTCTTCTTTGATCCCAACTATGAAACTATTAGTTAGTTTTTGTTGCTGAAACACCAACTTTCATGAGGGCATCAATGTTTACTTTCCCACTTGGGTAGCTTGAATGCATGAATGTCACAAATGACATAATTGTGACTTCCAGCTTCTCAGCTATGACATAAGACAAATACAGCATTAAAAAGCAAGCCAAATAAAATTGAGATAAAAATGTTTGGTCCATTAGCAACAGAAATTATGAATGTAGTTGGGATAAAACCTACAGTCCTCCAGGGTTTGAATTTGACACTCCTAAGTGTGATAAAACTCCATGGCAAGCTTAATGGCCACATCTAAACTCATTTCTGGTGGAATACCCAAGGAAGTTCTGAGATGACGCTATTTTAAGCTGGGAACACATGGTGTCTTAATTGGCCCCCTTTGTTTAGTGACAGCCGTTCTTTCTTCACGTAAATTGCCTCTTTCACACCTCTTTCAAACCAGCAATTTTCTCTGTATAGAACATAAACATCTTCAGAAGAATGGCCTGCACCCTTTATATAAGTGAAGACTGTAAATACAAGTACAAATCAAAATCTAGCAAAGTCTTGGTTTTTAAAGAATTGGATGATCTTTTGGATGTACAGTTAGGTCCATAAATATTTGGACAGAGACAACTTTTTTCTAATTTTGGTTCTGTACATTACCACAATGAATTTTAAATGAAACAACTCAGATGCAGTTGAAGTGCAGACTTTCAGCTTTAATTCAGTGGGTTGAACAGAACGATTGCATAAAAATGTGAGGCAACTAAAGCATTTTTTTAACACAATCCCTTCATTTCAGGGGCTCAAAAGTAATTGGACAAATTAAATAACTGGAAATAAAATGTTCATTTCTAATACTTGGTTGATAAACCCTTTGCTGGCAATGACAGCCTGAAGTCTTGAACTCATGGACATCACCAGATGCTGGGTTTCCTCCTTTTTAATGCTCTGCCATGCCTTTACTGCAGCGGCTTTCAGTTGCTGTTTGTTTGTGGGCCTTTCTGTCCGAAGTTTAGTCTTCAACAAGTGAAATGCATGCTCTCGTTTCATCTTTCTGAGGGTGATGACACAGCTCACCTTCACGTACACAGCCAGCATTTTCAGCGAGTAAGCAGTGCTAATTTATCACCTCAGCAAAGTTCTAGAAGAAGGTGACAAGAGTCACCATGAATTGAAGTGGTAGGTGTTGACAGTTCTTTTTAAAGTATTAAGTGTGTACGGTGTAAACGTGTATTGAAAGAATCTAAAGACCAGTGCTGGGGTGACAAAATGTTAGGAGCACCACAAATTATATCCTGCTGCTGGATCTAAGAAAGTCAAATGGTAAGATCCTGGAGGGCGCCTGGCTTTCATTCAGGCCACTTTCTTAAATAGTATCCTTTGTAACACCTTTCTTTGGCCTTCATTTTAACTGACTTGCTCTGTAATACACAGAGCTCTCAGTTTTGCCCTTTTTAAATTAACATTAATAACAACAGCTAGGTCCCATTTGCCCCTGCATATTTTTCATTTAATACCTACGTCAAGAAAGTTTTCGAAAAAATGAAAGTGGATAAGTGAAATATCAGTCTACTCTGGGCTACAACACATGCTAATGGTGCTCTCAGAGAATAAATAAAAAAATAAAATAAAATCAACATTGTTGAGAATATCTGGAGTCACAGACGCCTTAGAATTGAATAATGGGCTTCATTAACGGCAAGACAGACAGGCGGACACGTTTCAGTCACCTACAACACGTTTATTATACATATTTACAACAAGTGCACAAACCCCAAAGTCCCCAAAAGTCCAGGCCAACAGTCCAATGCCTCACTTTCTCTTCATGCCACCTCCTTGCTTCTCCAAGACCTTGTCTTTCTCCTCACCCGACTCCAGCCATCGAATGGCCCCTTTTATAGTCACCCGGTTGTGCTCCTGGTGCCTCCTGACAATCTTCCGCCGGAACTCCCCAGTGTGCCAGAAGTGCCAGCTGCGCACGCAGAAGCACTCCGGGTGTCCCCGATCCTCTTCCCCCCAGCACTTCTGGGTGTGGCGGAACTGCTGAGGTCCAGGGCTCCATAGGCATTGGGGTGCCCCCTGGCGGTGACCATGGGCCCCTACCAGGTCTCCGGGGCGTCTTGGCCAGGTTGCCCCCACAGCCACATGTGACACTTGGTAAAAGAAAACAGAACTGGGTCCGAGACCTCTAAGTTAGTTGATCATCTGTTGGCTCACTTTGGATGTTTGGTGGAGTGTAAAATGAGTGATATCGAGCATATAAGCTGATAAATATTTTGTATGGTCTTAATTTATTATGTTAAAGAGTTAGGAAGCTGGAGATTCATTGGAGTGGAAAACGCCATATGGGTCAATTTTATGGTTTAATTGTTACCTTTCTTTCTTGTCTGTTTGGAAATGCTAGGCTTGGGGTGGAAGGTCAGATTTGCCTGAGCTGTTTCATGCTAATTATTTAGTATACTTTTGTATTTGCCTGATGGGTTATTGAGGTCACAGATTCTCTTCCTTTTATTATTTGCTTGAATTTTGCAATCACTCAAATATTGTGTTTTGTTTAGCAATAACTTGGATGCCATTTTAAGTCTCCAGTTGCCTCCATTTTGTTATTCCCTCGTTACGTCTGCTTCCGTGCATTTCTAGTGGCCTGGCCTATGAAGTCATGACTTGTGCTTAACCAACATGGCGAGATAAAAGGACAGCTGGTAATTTACTACCTTATCTTGTCTGTGATTACCAAACTCTCAAAAAAACTCTTTATTATAATAATAATTCTTTATATTTAAATAGCAATTTTCTCACTACTCAAAGAGGTTCAGAGAGTGGGGAGCCACTTCAACCACCACTAATTTGTGGCATCCACCTGGGTGATGAGATGGCAGCCACTTTTGCCCCAGTATGCTATTAGGGGGTGAAGTGGTGAGATTTGACTTCTTGCTTGTTCTCTTGTCCTATACATTCTTGTGTCTCATTCTGGCTTCAGTTTCTTAATGTTCTCAGTCACTTTTGTTTTCCTACATGCTTCTTCTGGTCATGTTCAAACGTTCATCTGCCAGTGCGCTGACCAAACAGTGTGCGTATATGTGCATTAGGAGCTGCAATGGAAGGAGCCTTGCAAGGGAATGCTCGCTGCCATTTTTCCAGCCTGAAGACAGCAGACCAGAAATGAGCTGACCAGAAATGATAGAGAATAACTACAAGTTTATCTGCCACCTGAAACTACACATCTAGCATTACCAGGTTGTATGGTTTCATTTGTAACCATCACTCACATTGCACGCTGCTTCCTTATAATGTAGGCATCTTGTCAATAATATGTAATTAAAAGGTGTAACTTAATTCCTGCTTGTTCTTTTACTCTGTCTAACTGCCTGATGTTACAGCTATAAAAGGGAAGGTGGAAGAAGTGCTGAACTACAGTGCCTGACAGTGTGGTACGAGTATGGGATTTAAGACTATTTCTTAAGGCTGTAAGAAAGGTGCTATATTGCCCGACCTGACACAGACTGGACACGGAGGCACGTATACAAATAAAGAAACTTTTATGTTCTTCAGCTGGAGGGCACGTCTTCCCATAATCCCTTCAGCCCCAACACGGTCCCAAGCACAAACTCACTAAACAAAACACTCCTCTCTTTTTCACCACCACTCCTTCCACCAGACTCTGGCCCCTGAGTGGTGGTTGCTGGCTCCCTTTATAGGGCACCTGGAAGTTCTCTGCACTTCAGGGTGTGACGAATATGTTGCCCAGACGGGCTCAGGAGTCCCAGCTGCAGCACCCCCTGGCCGCGCCTGTGGAACCCAACAGGGCTGCACAAAACTCCAACCCCTATGAAGCCCTGGGGAGTCCGAGGCACCGCTGCAACCCAGGGAGGCTGCCATCTAGCATCCAGGGGGAGATACTACGTTTCTCATCGTTGCTCCCCTGGAAGATATGCTGCAGGGGCGTCCCGGCCGGGCATGGGCCCCTGTCCCTGCCACAAGGTCAATACAATAAAGAAGTGCTTCCCAATTCAATTTAACCCTCGCACCCCCTGTGACAGTTGAGGCCGATTTCGCACCCCCTTGGTTTGAGAAAAAGTATGAAAAAATATGTGGTTAATGCAGAAAAACAGTCATCCATTTTAACAAGCAGCGTATTGCACTGATACGAAATAGCCTGCCCATTTAATTATTTAGGAATGGATAGATAAATTAAGATTTTTCATTTTTCTTCCTCAATGGATTCTGGCACCCCCGCAACAGTTCCCAATCGGAAGCGCTGCAATAAAGTATATAAAAGGGGAAAATAAGGTCACCTGGGACCCTAACAGAACAAACAGTCTATCAATATTATTTTGATGCTGGCTAAAGTCTATGTCACATTACATGACTTTTACAAAGATTTTCAGTCATAGCCTTAACTTACATAATCTTATTTGAATCTTAGTGTAGGCATAATCTCCAGTCACAAAATACAGATGTAGATGTAGAATTCTTTATTGTCATTATGCATACACATAATGAAATTTTTTGTTGGTAGGATTCGCTTCAAGGCAGAATACTTAAAATAAACAATACAATATTAATAATAAAATAACTATAATAAGTATAAAGGACAGCAGCAATAAGACATCATCAAGTCCAGACTTTTCCTGAGGTAATACTGCAGAGACCAATGATCTGTGTGCGTGGGTCTGCAGGGGAGGAATACGAGTGTGTGTGTGTGCATGTCTACAGGGGGGCAGGCTAGGGGTAGATGTAGATATTATGTGTGTGTATCAGCAGGGGCAGATAGACTTCTCTGGGGAAAAAGCTGTCTTTCAGTCTGGTGGTATGCTTTTTTATGTTTCTGTACTGCTTTCCCGAAGGCAGTGGTACAAACAGTCCATTTCCCGGATAGGTGAGATCCGAGCTATACATTTGGCCCTTTCTGAACCCTTAGAGCATATACAGAGTCCAGGTCTAGAAGAGGATATCCTACGATCCCCTGTACTGTTCTGACCATCCATGCCAAGTCCTTCCTGTCCTGTGTTGTACAGCTGCCATACTACACTGTCATACTGTAATAGAGAATGCTTTCTATAGAGGATCTGTAGAAGTTTATGAGCAGCCGAGAGGAGAATACAGCACGCCTCATTTTCCTGAGGAAGAAGAGTCTTTGTTTGGCCTTCTTTACCAGGTGAGATGTGTTCAAAATCCAGGTCAGATCCAATGTAATGTGGATACCCAATAATTTGATATTGTCCGCACACATTACAGCCTCCTCATGTATGAATATAGGAGCATGTTCTGTTCTTCTGGACCTCCTATAGTCCACAATGATCTCTTTGGTCTTGCTGGTGTTCAAGATAAGGTTGTTGGGTGAGCACCATAGTGCTAGGTGCTATATCTCCTTTCTGTAGTGAGTCTCATCATTGTCTGATATGAGACCCACCATGGTCGTATCATCTGCAAACTTCACAACCATATTTGTGGCATTGATGGCAGAGCAATCATGCGTAAATAACGTGAAGAGTGCAGGGCTGAGCACACAACCCTGTGGAGTGCCTGTGTTCAGAACCAGTGTGGCTGATGTACGATCTCCAATTCTAACCACCTGAGGCCTGTCGGTGAGAAAGAAAGGGCAGAGATTGCAACTGAACATGCCGTACCTGTTAACCCTTCGTACAGTAATGACTCCATCAGACCTCCTTTTTTTGGCTGACAGAAATAGGAGCAAGTATGACTGTGCTGGAAACGTTGTCACATAGTTGGTAAATGTGACATGCTTAGTGAATTCCAATCTTTAACTTGTCATGGTCTGGTGATTAAATCATCAGCTTTAGCTGGTGTCACACATGTGCGATTAGGAGGCAGTCAAAGAGCCTAAAGGTGAGTGAAACATCGCGAGATAGAGGGTTATCACGTGGTACTTACCCAAATCTCTTTTGGTCAACAGAACACCTGAAGAAAAATAGTTCCTCCACTTCCAGGTTCCAAAATGGCCGTGACGACGTCACTTCCGGCCAACCATGATGATGTCACTTCCGGCTCCATCAATCCACCTCACTTCCGTCCAATCATGATGACGCTTGTTCCGGTTCCTGTTTCCAACGTCACTTCCTGCCAACCATTTCCTGTACCATAATCCTGTTCTGTATAAAGCCGCCATTTTGTCAAAGAAAGTTGTTCACTGTTTTACTTTTGGAAACTCTGAATCATTTACATTCTTTATTGTCAGGATGACAATATATGGGGACGGTCCCCAAAACTTTGTTTTTGTTTGTGCTGTCTTCTTTGGGGAAGAATAAACACCACAATTGGCGTAGTCGGCTAGGATTGTTTTTCGTCTGCTTCAAGATGTCGGAGGAACAGAACCTGAATACCATTCTCAACACCATCATGGGCGATCTTCAAACCCTGAAATTACAGATGGGCGAAACAAGGACCCAAGTAGCAGAAGCCAACGCTCGTGCTGCTGCTGCAGGAGTACGGACGGAGGTCGCTCGGCCACCTCCTATTGCCATAACTACACTCACGGAGTCGGACGATATAGAAACATATTTTTTGATCTTCGAGCGTACCGCTAAGCGGAACGCATGGCCGAGGTCGGAATGGGCGTACCTACTGGCTCCCTACCTGAAGGAACGGCGCAGAGAGCCTATTATGATCTAACTGAGGAGCAGGCTGCTGATTATGACGCTCTAAAGAAGGAGGTGTTCAAGCGCCACGGCGATATCTGCGGAACAGCAGGCGAGAATGGAGGGAGTGGCAGTTCGATCCGGAGAGACCGATAAGAACCCAGGGCTTTGAAGCCTGGGGGAAAGTATGTCGCTGGCTACGGCCCGACATTAATAATTCGCACAAGATGGCCGAGCTTATAGCGTGTGAAACCTTTGTGCATGCCCTCCCTGACCATATCGCCCAGCAAGTCCGCAAACAAAACTTCGAGGACATGGACACCTTAATACAAATCACAGAGCGCCACTGGGCGGCTTGCAAATCAGGGAAATCAGAACGGTTCTCACGCCGAACCCAACAGGCACGTGGGGCAGCTCCTGAGCCCACCCGACAAGCTCCCGAGCCTGCCGTCCGTAACGGGACAGAGGTGCTAATCTTCCCGCTGTTTCAAGTGTGGGAGATTGGACATCTGTCTCCCAACTGTTCCTTTGAGCCCATGGATTGCTCATTAGTTAAGGGAGAAGGGTATTGTGCCACTGTGACTAATCCTTTATCTCTTCCATATACAGGTGCAGTTATTATAAATGGCAGGAAGGTAAGAGCAATGTTTGATTCCGGGAGTAACATTTCCATTGTTGCTACCCGTTTCGTTTTACTGCAACAGTGGACTAGAATAAAAACTAGTCTAAAATGTATTCATGGGGATATCGGTATTGTAAAACTGCCAGATGTGTGGTATCGGTAAATCATCACCTTACGAGCATGGCCATGGCTGTATTACCGGATCCCCCTTTTCCAGTTATACTGGGTAGAGACTGGAATAAAATTACCAGCGGTAATAACGTAACTGTACCTAAAAAACATTTAGGCTTAGTAATGGAGAATACTGCTCCGACTGCCTCCACGCCATGTCCCACAGTAGCACGGACCCATACGGGTACCCAATGCGAAGGAATTGATGTCCCATCGACCTCTGCGGGAACTAGTACAGTTAACGTAGAGGACGTGGTGACTGAAACCACACCCCTTGAGGTCGCACAAGACCCAATACAAGACTTAACTGCCCAATTTCTATTAACACCATCGTCTTTTAAAAGAGAACAATGGAGCGATGATTCCTTAAAAAATATTAGGAATGCAATAGTATCTACCGAGGGTTATACAACCCTGGATCCCATGCCACCGATGCCGTTCTTTGTACTTAAAAACGAATTATTATATAGAGTGGCAGAACATGAGGGAGAAGTGCGGCGCTGTTGTTGATTCCACGCACTTTCGCTAAAGGTGTGTGAATTAGCACACGCCACCTTCTAGGAGCCCACTTAGGCTCCGAAAAACATTAGAGAGAATAAAACTCCGATTCTATTGGCCGGGAATTAACGAGGAGGTCCGGCGATTTTGCACTTCATGTCCGGAGTGTCAACTTCGCCAGATTCCAAGAAGGACGCGAGCTCCTCTCGTTCCCCTTCCCCTTATTGATATCCCTTTTGAACGAGTCGGTGTCGATCTCGTAGGACCATTGGAACCCTCGTTAAAAGGTTTTAAATATATTTTGGTGCTGGTAGATTATGCCACTCGTTTTCCGAAGCTGTTCCGTTGCGCTCAGCTAATAAAAACATCGCACGGGAATTAGTAGGGATATTCGCCCGTGTTGGGATCCCCAAAGAGGTTTTAACGGACCAAGGGACTCCTTTCACTTCGGAGACGTTCAGGGAAGTAGCCAAATTACTCCGAATAAAACATCTGAAAACGTCTGTCTATCATCCCCAAACTGACGGGTTGGTGGAGCGTTTTAATCAAACTTTAAAACAGATGTTACGCAAGGTAGTTAACGAGGATGGAAGAAACTGGGATCAGTTGCTTCCTCTCGCTTTGTTTGCTTATCGGAAGTCCCTCAGACCTCCACTGGTTTCTCTCCTTTGAATTATTATATGGAAGACAACCCAGGGGCTTTTGGATATGTTAAAGAAGGATGGGAAGAGGAGGTCCTCCCTACTTCAAATATTCTTGAATATATCGCAATTACGCGATAGATTAGAGAAAATCAGACCTATTCTAAAAGAAAATTTGGAAAAGGCACAAGCAGCGCAGTCCCGTTATTATAACCGAAACACCACCATTCGAGAATTTGTCCCGGGTGATCGTGTAATGGTGCTTGTCCCAACTTCTCATTCAAAGTTGTTAGCACATTGGCAAGGCCCTTATGAAATTAAAGAAAGAAAAGGTCTCGTTGATTATTTGGTTAAACAACCTAATCGGCGACCGACTGAACGAGTGTATCATATTAATTTGCTGAAACCATGGAAGGACAGGGACCTGATCCCTCGTCCAATCAGCCTCGTTCTCTTTTTATGTCATGTGCCCACCTTAATTTTGGCCCGATTTGACATTTAAACAACGACAAGATCTCGAGACGGCTATCTTGTCTGTCCCTAAAGTTGTGGACGAGTTACCTGGACGTACTCGCTGATTGTTCACGACATTATTACTGACCCTGGAGTGATTGTCAGAGAGAGACCTTATAGGCTCCGGAGGCAAAGAAAGCGGAAGTAGAGTTGGAAATTAGACGAATGCTGGAATTGGGGTTATTGAGGAGCTATAGCCCTTGGTCTAGTCCAATTGTCTTAGTTTCTAAACCTGATGGGTCGTGGAGGTTCTGTAATGACTTTCGTCGATTTAATCAGGTCTCTAAATTTGAGCGTATCCCATGCCGCGAGTAGATGATTTACTTGATCGGTTAGGGAACGCTCAATTCCTAACTACTCTTGACATGACCAAAGGGTATTGGCAAATTCCCTTAACGGACTCCGCCAAAGAAAAAAACGCTTTTAGTACTCCCAGTGGACATTGGCAATACAGGGTCCTTCCTTTTGGCTTGCACGGGGCACCAGCTACCTTCCAACGCCTGGTAGACACACTGCTACGGCCCCACAATTCATATAGTGCTGCCTACCTAGATGATGTTGTCATTTATTCCAGCACGTGGAAGGATCATGTATGGCAGGTTCAAACAATACTCCACGCTAGCGTCTGCTGGTCTTCAATTAATCCAAGAAATGTTTTTGGGTTAAGAGAAGCCAAATATTTAGGCTACCTAGTAGGAGGGGGTGTTGTTAAACCACAATGTTCTAAAATTGATGCCATTTTGAATTGGCCCCGTCCGATGAATAAGAGGCAAGTTCAAGCATTTTGGGATTGGCAGGTTACTATCGCGCTTTGTACCGCATTTCTCAGAAATAGCTGCCCCTTATCTGATTTAACAAGGAAACGCAGCACCTTTAAAAGTGGTATGGGACATTTCGTTGATAAAGCATTCAGTGACTTAAAATTGGCCCTTACTTCAGCACCTGTTTTAAGTTCTCCTGATTTTTCTGTTCCTTTCATCCTCCAGACCGACGATCGCCACAGGTTTGGGTGCCGTGCTGAGCCAATGCGTTGATGGTGCTGAACACCCTGTTATGTACCTGAGCCAGAAACTGCTGGACCGGGAGACCAAGTATGCTGCGGTGGAGCGAGAAGCCTTGGCGATTAAGTGGGCTGTCACGTCTTTGAGGTACTACCTATTGGGGCGTGAGTTTACTCTGGTGACGGATCATGCTGCTTTAAAGTGGATGTCCCTTCATCGGGAGTCTAACCCTCGCATCACTAGGTGGTTTTTGGATCTTCAACCTTATCGTTTCAGTGTCATTTATCGTAGAGGTTCCTTGCAAGCCAACGCAGATGCTCTCTCGTGTCCACGACCTCTCAGTGCAGGTCGCCCGACCCGATGGGTCTGGGCTGAGGGGGGGGTCATGTCACACATGTGCGATTAGGAGGCAGTCAAAGAGCCTAAAGGTGAGTGAAACATCGCGAGATAGAGGGTTATCACGTGGTACTTACCCAAATCTCTTTTGGTCAACAGAACACCTGAAGAAAAATAGTTCCTCCACTTCCAGGTTCCAAAATGGCCGTGACGACGTCACTTCCGGCCAACCATGATGATGTCACTTCCGGCTCCATCAATCCACCTCACTTCCGTCCAATCATGATGACGTTGTTCCCGGTTCCTGTTTCCAACGTCACTTCCTGCCAACCATTTCCTGTACCATAATCCTGTTCTGTATAAAGCCGCCATTTTGTCAAAGAAAGTTGTTCACTGTTTTACTTTTGGAAACTCTGAATCATTTACATTCTTTATTGTCAGGATGACAATATATGGGGACGGTCCCCAAAACTTTGTTTTTGTTTGTGCTGTCTTCTTTGGGGAAAATAAACACCACACTGGCAACTCTGGTGTATCCTACAATTACGTTTTTACAGTTACATAATTAGAAATTGACTTAAGGAAAAAAACAAAGATTATCTTATGCTGCATTTGACTGAAATTCAGGACTCACAATTTCCAACCTCCAACTTGGAAAACAAAGAAAACTCACCGAAACTCATAATTACCACTGCCAAACTCGGGCCTAGTCCAGGTTTGTCTGACTTCAAATTATGATGTAATTCCAAAATGGTAGTGTACATTGAAAACATAATGCACCGTTGCACATCATAGGTTATGTTTTTTTATTTCAAGTATTCACTTTAAGTTAATCACCTTAATCCACAATAGTGAATATTGTGAAGGCAAATGTTAACATTACCAGAATCTATACTAATGGACTAACTGATGCTAACTTGATGCGTGCTACTGTTTGTACATTGAGCTCAGTGGTTGCTTTGTGCAGTTGTTTTATGGACTGTGAGGACTTGGGCCAAAGGTAATCATCTGTAATGTTTTACTCTTGTGTGGACTGTGGCATGAATTTGTTCCTCAATCCACAGAGTAGACCACTGAATTTTTCTCTGTATCAGGCAGCTTCAAGCAGAAATAGTACTATTCATCTCTGTGAAGAACATAATTCTTTTTTAGACATGACAATATACTTATTGCTCTTTTCCTCTTTAGTTTCTTCTTTGATCCCAACTATGAAACTATTAGTTAGTTTTGTTGCTGAAACACCAACTTTCATGAGGGCATCAATGTTTACTTTCCCACTTGGGTAGCTTGAATGCATGAATGTCACAAATGACATAATTGTGACTTCCAGCTTCTCAGCTATGACATAAGACAAATACAGCATTAAAAAGCAAGCCAAATAAAATTGAGATAAAAATGTTTGGTCCATTAGCAACAGAAATTATGAATGTAGTTGGGATAAAAACCTACAGTCCTCCAGGGTTTGAATTTGACACTCCTAAGTGTGATAAAACTCCATGGCAAGCTTAATGGCCACATCTAAACTCATTTCTGGTGGAATACCCAAGGAAGTTCTGAGATGACGCTATTTTAAGCTGGGAACACATGGTGTCTTAATTGGCCCCCTTTGTTTAGTGACAGCCGTTCTTTCTTCACGTAAATTGCCTCTTTCACACCTCTTTCAAACCAGCAATTTTCTCTGTATAGAACATAAACATCTTCAGAAGAATGGCCTGCACCCTTTATATAAGTGAAGACTGTAAATACAAGTACAAATCAAAATCTAGCAAAGTCTTGGTTTTTAAAGAATTGGATGATCTTTTGGATGTACAGTTAGGTCCATAAATATTTGGACAGAGACAACTTTTTTCTAATTTTGGTTCTGTACATTACCACAATGAATTTTAAATGAAACAACTCAGATGCAGTTGAAGTGCAGACTTTCAGCTTTAATTCAGTGGGTTGAACAGAACGATTGCATAAAATGTGAGGCAACTAAAGCATTTTTTTAACACAATCCCTTCATTTCAGGGGCTCAAAAGTAATTGGACAAATTAAATAACTGGAAATAAAATGTTCATTTCTAATACTTGGTTGATAAACCCTTTGCTGGCAATGACAGCCTGAAGTCTTGAACTCATGGACATCACCAGATGCTGGGTTTCCTCCTTTTTAATGCTCTGCCATGCCTTTACTGCAGCGGCTTTCAGTTGCTGTTTGTTTGTGGGCCTTTCTGTCCGAAGTTTAGTCTTCAACAAGTGAAATGCATGCTCAATTGGGTTAAGATCAGGTGACTGACTTGGCCATTCAAGAATTTTCCACTTCTTTGCTTTAATAAACTCCTGGGTTGCTTTGGCTGTATGTTTTGGGTCATTGTCCATCTGTATCATGAAACGCCGCCCAATCAATTTGACTGCATTTAGCTGGATTTGAGCAGACAGTATGTCTCTGAACACCTCAGAATTCATTTGGCTGCTTCTGTCCTGTGTCACATCATCAATAAACACTAGTGTCCCAGTGCCACTGGCAGCCATGCATGCCCAAGCCATCTCACTGCCTCCACCGTGTTTTACAGATGATGTGGTATGCTTTGGATAATGAGCTGTTTCACACCTTCTCCATACTTTTTTCTTGCCATCATTCTAGTAGAAGTTGATCTTGGTTTCATCTGTCCAAAGAATGTTTTTCCAGAACTGTGATGGCTTTTTTAGATGTTCTTTAGCAAAGTCCAATCTAGCCTTTCTATTCTCGAGGCTTATGTGTGGCTTGAACCTTGCAGTGCACCCTCTGTATTTACTTTCCTGCAGTCTTCTCTTTATGGTAGACTTGGATATCGATACGCCTGCCCCCTGGAGAGTGTTGTTCACATGGTTGGCTGTTGTGAAGGGGTTTCTCTTTACCATGGAAATGATTCTGCAATCATCCACCACTGTTGACTTCCGTAGACGTCCAGGTCTTTTTGCATTGCTGAGTTCACCAGTGCTTGCTTTCTTTCTCAGGATGTACCAAACTGTAGATTTTGCCACTTGTAATATTGTAGCAATTTCTCGGATGGGTTTTTTCCTGTTTTCGCAGCCTAAGGATGGCTTCCTTCACTTGCATGGAGAGCTCCTTTGACCGCATGTTGTCTGTTCACAGCAAAATCTTCCACATGCAAGCACCACACCTCAAATCAACTCCAGGCCTTTTATCTGCTTAATTGATAATGACATAACGGACTTGAACACACCTGCCCAAGAAATAGCCTTTGAGTCAATTGTCCAATTACTTTTGAGCCCCTGAAATGAAGGGATTGTGTTAAAAAAATGCTTTAGTTGCCTCACATTTTTATGCAATCTTTTTGTTCAACCCACTGAATTAACTGCATCTGAGTCGTTTCATTTAAAATTCATTGTGGTAATGTACAGAACCAAAATTAGAAAAAAGTTGTCTCTGTCCAAATATTTATGGACCTAACTGTATTGGGAAGGTGTAAATACCATTGTGGTTAAGGACATCAGAACAGTGTGACTTACAATAAATGCATCCTACCAACCTGTGACTGGATCTAGATGACGAGAGTTCAAAATGGCATGACACAGGAATTTCCACTGTCCTGGTATTTTTGTTTGAAAATGTTCACTGAAACTCAAAGTCTTCAAATGAAAGAAATCTTCAGAACACACAGATATATATATATTGTCACACACGTGCGCATGGGAGGCAGCTAAAGGGCTTGAGTGAAGGCAGTTCTGAGGCATGCCGGGGTGTGGCAGAGTACACCGACTCTTTTTCTCACTTCCCTGTAGACCATCCCTGGGAGACTCCACCTGGCTCTTTTGACATCACTTCCAGGACCGAACCAATGAAAACAGGCCCACCTGATGTCACGTCCGGGCCTGATCCAATGAGGGACAAACACGTGCCCGATCCTCATGACCTCACTTCCTGTCTTCCCCTTTAAAAGCCTGCCCTTTTTCCCTTTTCCCTCAGTCTTGTTTTGGACTCGGTTGTATGCACTTCAGTGCTCTGTATTACTACAAAGTGATTTTGCAGCCAGGAAAGCAGATTATACGGGTGGCTGCCCCAAACCTTTATCTGAGTATGTCTCATTCTTGTGACAAAATATATATATATAAAACAGCTTCAGTTGATATACAAATGGAAAGGTTCTTCTGATTATATGTGGTTATCAACATAGTCATGCAGTCAAATAACAACTGAATGACATGAGAAACATATCATAGTAGTATATAATACATATATATATATATATACATATATATATATATATATATATATATATATATATATATATATATATATATATATATATATATATATATATATATATATATATATATATATATATATATATATATATATATGTATTATATACTACTATGATATGTTTCTCATGTCATTCAGTTGTTATTTGACTGCATGACTATGTTGATAACCACATATAATCAGAAGAACCTTTCCATTTGTATATCAACTGAAGCTGTTTTATTGTTACACCTGAACTACACCAAAGTGACAGGGACATCACAATTACATTTTACCTTGTATGGATAAGGCCAAACCTTCCATTATTTAATTAATTACATGTTCTACAAAGTCATGTAACTAAGCAAATTGCTATTGACACAAGCATCCAGTCCCTTTGCTATAACACTTGAAATCTGGCTCAGGGGCATCCCATTCTATTGATCATCATTGAGATGTTTTTACACCTTCTTTAGAATCCACTTGTGGTCAATTCAATTGAATGCATGTGAGTAGGAAAGGCACAATCCTGTCTGTAGGTCCCATATTGGTGCAAAGACCAATCCGTAAGGCCAAAGAAGTTGCTAGAGATGGGATTGTGGTGAGGCAGAGCTCTGGGTATGGCTACAAAAAATTCCTGCAGCATTCAAGGTTGCCAAGAGCACAGCAGCATCCACAGTTCTTAAATGGAAGGAGTTTGGAATAACCACGACTTCTCCAGAGCAACCAGGAGATAAGGGCCTTTGTGAGTTAAGTGACCAATAGCCCAATAGTCACTGTGGTTGAGCTCCAGAGAACCTGGGTGGTAATGTGATAAACTTCCAGAAGAACAACTGCCACTGCAAAACTCCACCAACCTGGGGTCTATGGCAGAGTGGTCAGATGGAAGCCTCTCCTCAGTAAAAGGCACATGAACATCCCCTTGGAGTTTATAAAAAGGTACCGAAAGGATCTTTAAATTGTCCGGTCTGATAAAATCAAGATTGACATGCTTCTCTTCAACTCTAAGCAACCTGTCTAGAGCAAGCCAGGCACTGTTCGTCACCTGTGCAATAGGATTCCAGGAGTGAAGCATGGTAGTGGCAGGAGCATACTCTGGAGTAGGAGGCTTGAAAAAGAGACAGGTTCAAGGGAAAGCTGAACAGAGCAAAGCTCATAGTTATGCTTAATGAAAACCTGATGCAGAGCTCTCTGTATTTCAACCTGGGCAGAAGATTCACCTTCCAATAGGACGTTGACAATAAGCACCAACTAAAGACGTCATAGAGGTGCCTTAGGGATAACAAGGGGAATGTTCTTGAATGACCCAGCCAGAGCCCAAACATCTCTGGAGAGACCTGAAAATAGCTGTCAATTGGCAGTCACCATCCAACCTGACAGAGCTTGAGAGGACCTTCAGAGAAAAAAGACAGAAAATCCCCAAATACATTTGTGGAAGGCAGGTCATATTGTGACTAAGAAGACCACCGTCTGTAATTGCTACCAAAGGGGCTTCAAGTAAGTACTGAGTAAAGAGACTGAATACTTGAGGCAAGGGGACACTTCAGTTTTTTGTATTGTTAATACATTTGCAAAAAGTCCTACAATCCTGCTTTCTCATTGTCATTCTGGAGTGTTGCATGTTGTTTGATGAGGGGAAAAATAAACTGAAATGATTTTAGTACAAACCTGCAACATGACAGAATGTGTGAAAAGGGAACGGGTCTGAATACTTTCTGAGAGGACTGTATGTCCAACCAAAATGAAATATCTTGGCTCTGTCCTGCAGCATGATAAATAAGAATGTATTAAATCAAAGATCAGCTCAGCTAAAGTATGCCTTACTCCTACCTGAAGCCCTGTGGAGTGAAACCTGAGAAATCTCCAGTAAAGTCAGTACAAACATTAATATTCCTTCATTCTAATAGATAAAGACAAATATATAAATACAGATACATCTCAGAGACAGTGGCTCTCTTTAACCAGATGTGTTCTACTGTGGTGACAGCCATGTTCATTACAAAATAAACAGCCAAGTGCCTGTTGTGTCCTTAATAAGATGACTGCCACAATGACAATAACTTGTATTTTCAGATATTGACTCTATATTTGTATGAGCTTCATCAAATAAAGGGAAATCATTTAGGCTAACAGTTTCAGGGACACCCTGGGCCAGTTAGTGGGAGTGCAAGAGGAACAATTCCAGGGGATCCAAAGCCCGGCCCAGCCCAGACCCCAAAAGTGATTCCTGGGGCTGGACCAGAAGTAGTTCATGGTCAGGGCCTAAAACATTAAAAGGACTTGAAATCAAGAGATTGTTGTTTAAACTGTCAAGAATAAGTGAGGGTAGGGTCTAGACACGTGCCAGGTGAATTTTGGAATATTCATTAGGTGGGCATGGGCGCATAACTGTGATGTGGGAGCACCTGCTAAAAAACATCTGTAATGGAGGTATCTCTCTACTCATACTTGGGGATATTCCAGCAGCACCTCCAAAGTCAATTCCTTCCATACCTTCTGGCAGCTTAGAATTCTTAAGTGACAGTGATGGCCAGTATTTGATGGTGTACTATAAAGAAAAGAAACAGCCAAAGTTCTGTTTATGTTCTTTGTTTAAGTTTCCTTTTTTATGTCTTCTTTGTTTAACTTCAAACATTTTCTACATGGCAAGTTCAAGTCAAGTCAAGTTGGGAAGCATGCACTGGTACAGTGCGTTGTCGCACCCACTACACGGCGAAACAATTTGGGATCCCAGTTAGCAACCCCCCAGGTAGACACACGGTCCAGTCCCACCCTCCGGAAATGACCCCCTATCTGCCGCAGCCAGGTGTTACGTGGGCGACCTCTTGGCCTGGTCCAGCCACTTGGGCCCCCAACAATGAGGATCTTATGAGCTGGATCACCCTCGGGGAAAACACGCCACATGGCCGTAGTGCCATAACTGATGCTCCCTCACATTGCAGGTTGTAGCGGTCAGAAGCCGCTAAGATTCACACCGTCGTGTGTGACGTTGATTTATTTATTTTACACGAGGATTACCAGGGACAACCCCAGCCTTGGCATGACACACACACACTACAGAGACAACAAAGAAAACACACTGGGAACTTAAACGATAAAAAAGTATAATGAAATTATAATACCACCCATGATCCCTTCGGCGATATTACATTTAACAGATAAACACGACAAACACGCAGTAAAGTCCATGTATGAAATGATCAGCGGTGAAGTTATGTCCAGCAATTTGTATGAAGCGTGGGAAATGGAAAAACACAGTCCTACCGGTAATTGCTGAAGTATGATGACAGATGAGTGGTTCAGGAGCGCTCCTTCTTCCGTGAAAGCCAATGAATCCAGACACCGACCTCAGTAACAGTAGCCAGGTAGACAAATGATTCCAGACCCAACAATACAATCCAGGACACGAAGATGTATAGCAGAAAAACGGCAGGCAGTTCAACAGATAAATACAAGCACCAAACAAACAAAACAAACTTTTTTTTCCTTCCCTTCGACCCCTGCCCTCCTTTTAAACCCCTCTGGCCACCTTTGACCCCCAACAGCCCCTGAAAGGACTGCTGGGAGATGCAGTTCTAACTAAGGGTAGCACTGCTACAAGGTAAAGTGCCTCATTCGGGACTCTATGAGCAACCACTCATTCAACACAAAGTCAAAACAACAGTACCCAAGGATTTTCAGGAGAGACACAGTACCAAAGGAGTGCAGCCTTCGTCTCAGGACTGGATAGCGTCCATGTCTCACAACCATATAACAAGACCGGAAGCACCAGGACTCTAAAGACTTGGACCTTTGTCCTTTTGCATAGATATTGGGAGCGCCACACACCCCTTTGCAGCAACCACATGACCCCCCATGCTCTCCCAATCCGTCTACTGACTTCACAGGAAGAGTTACCAGAGACATGAATGTCACTGCCAAGGTAAGTAAACTTCTCAACAAGGTCAACACTCTCTCCGCAAACAGACACACTGCTGATGGCTGTGCCCAAGAGGTCATTAAAGGCCTGGATCTTGGTTTTTATCCAGGACACTCGCAAGCCCAGACACTCAGACTCCGCGAAGATCACAGCATCATCAGCAAAGTCAAGATCCGTGAATCTTTCTTCACCAACAGATGCCCCACAGCCACTGGACCCCATGACCTTGCCCAACACCCAGTCTATACAAGCATTGAACAGAGTATGAGCAAGAACACACCTCTGATGAACCCCAAAATCAATTGGGTCCTACCTCCACTCTGCACAGCACTAACAGTACCAGTATATAGGCTGGCCATGATATCCAGCAACCTCGAGGGGATCCTGCGAACCCTCAGGATGTCAATGCCAGGAGGACAGCCTTACCACCAGCCTGGAGAAGTTCACCCTGGATACCACAGATCCCTGCAGCCTTTCCCGCCTTCAACTGGTTCACCACCTGTGCAATCTCAATGAGATTGGGTGGTTCACAGCTAATTGGAGGATCAGCCTCAAGAACCATGAACCCAGAGATATCCAACATCCTAGCCAGAGGATCAGCTTTGAACAACTGCTCAAAGTAGCTAGCCCAGCGGGTCACAACTGCAGTGTCATCCGTAAGGACCGTTCCATCAGCTGCCCTGACTGTGACTCTCTGAGGAACAGATTCAGATGTGCGTAATTCTTCGATTCCTCTGTAAGCAGGACGTGGGTCGCTAGACCACAGATGGTGTGTCACTTGCTCATAGATTCCTCTAACAAACTTCTCTATATCTGCCCTTTAGAGCCCTCACAGCCATCATTCTCAGTTCCCGATACAGACCAGAGTTGCCATTGAGCCGTGCACTGCGACTCCTCTTGATGATTTCCAGGGTGCCCTGCGAGATGTAACACCTCCTTCTGAGAACACCAGTAACACCAACACAGCCCTCAGCAACCTTCAGGGTCTTGTCACGGAAGGTGTCCCACATCACATTAGAATTGGCAGTGGTACCCAAATCTGAAAGTTCCTCACACAAACTGCTCTCAAACTCATTAGAAACAGCCTGGTCTTGGAGTCTGGCCAAGTCCAGGCTCATTTTCCTAGTAGGTGGTAACCTATTGGACCTAAGCTGGATCCTAAGAGTAGCAACAACAAGTCTATGGTCAGAATTCACAGACTGGGCACATCTGTAGACTCTGCAGTTTTGCAAGAGCCTCCAGCGTCTGCCCATGAGGATGTGATCGATCTCCTTCACCGCACCACCAGTATTTGAGTACCAAGTCCAACGATGTGGTTCAGGGTGCTGGAACCAGGGTACAGCGATTCGTAGCCCCGGACCTTTTGCAAAGTCAAGGAACATGGAGCCACTTTCACCACGGTCACCAGAAAAAAAATGTCTCCCTTGCCGAGACATCACTCACCGCGGTCGGAGCATACACTGAGACAACAGACAAGGCACCCAGGGAGTGCCATAATCTGAGTCCCATAATATGCTTGTTGAAAGGAGTGACATCGGACACCATCGGAAGAAGACAATCCACTACAGTAACTGCTGCTTCCTCAGCATGACAGCCATCATACCAATCAGACCAATAAAAGGTGATAAAGGCATAAAGAAGAGGGACACCTCACGCCTGGATAAACTAGTGAGGAAGGCAGGCTGTATTGTAGGCATGGAGCTGGACAGTTTGACATCCTTCCTTGAGCAGGCTCCTATCAATCATGGAGAATCCACTGCATCCACTGAACAGTGTCATCTCCAGGCAGAGGAGCAGCTTCAGCAACAGGCTGCTGTCACCGTCCTGCTCTACTGACAGACTGAGGAGACTCCACACTATGCGACTCTTCAGTTCCACCCAGGGGGTTAATGTTAACATTATAGAAAGTTATTGTCTGTTATACATGCATTTTTATCATTCTTTAATTTAATATTGTTTTTATCAGTATGCTGCTGCTGGATTATGTGAATTTCCCCTTGGGATTAATAAAGTATCTTTATATCACACACGTGCGCATGGGAGGCAGCTAAAGGGCTTGAGTGAAGGCAGTTCTGAGGCATGCCGGGATGTGACAGAGTGCACTGACTCTTTTTCTCCCTTTCCTGTAGACCATTCCCGGGAGATTCCACCTGGCTCTCTTGACATCACTTCCGGGTCTCAGCCAATGGAAGTAGACCTTACCAGCTCCTGCCCCTCTGACGTCACGTCCGGGCTCGATCCAATGAATGAAGAACATGTGCCCAAACCTTATGACGTCACTTCCTGTCTTCCTCTTTAAAAACCTGCCCTTTTTCCCTTTTCCCTCAGTCTTGTTCTGGACTCAGTTGGATGCAAATTAGTGCTGTGTATTTGATAAAAATGACTTTGCAGCCAGGATACCATATTATACAGGTGACTGCCCCAAACCTTTATCTGTTTATGTCTCGTTCTTGTGACAATATCTATCTATCTATCTATCTATCTATCTATCTATCTATCTATCTATCTATTTATCTATCTATCTATCTATCTATC
This sequence comes from Polypterus senegalus, assembly GCF_016835505.1. Taxonomy (NCBI): domain Eukaryota; kingdom Metazoa; phylum Chordata; class Cladistia; order Polypteriformes; family Polypteridae; genus Polypterus; species Polypterus senegalus. The sequence goes on along the minus strand of NC_053171.1, from coordinate 67,649,798 downwards.
AATTATATAGCGCCCTTCACATCTATCTATCTATCTATCTATCTATCTATCTATCTATCTATCTATCTATCTATCTATCTATCTATCAGTTATATAGTGCCCTTCACATCTATCTATCTATCTATCTATCTATCTATCTATCTATCTATCTATCTATCTATCTATCTATCTATCTATCTATCTATCAATTATATAGTGCCCTTCACATCTATCTATCTATCTATCTACAACACAGAACTGTCAGCAGGGTTATCAAGAGAGTTCTGATCTCAACAACAGTATTAATAATAGTAACACCTCCTTACCTCCCAGCTGCGGCATGCAAAAGACGTTTCCAGGACTAATTTCTTAGTTCTACCTTTACCTTATTGATGCGCTGTGGTCCCCATCTCTCAGAAATCAGAATTCAATTACTGGATTAACCTTCAATTCCTTGTGTTTATATCAGAAAATCACCACATTCATGACAATGATTACAACAGCCTAACATTGGAAAGTGGGATAAACAGATAGATCATGAAAAAGTAGTGTGAATGAGACTCACATATTTTTATAATCATTAGTGGTTTTACTTCAAACATACAAGAGGGAACAGGTTATTAAAAAAAGCCTCACACAGAGTATTTTACAATATTTAGTATTTTATCCTTTCAGTTTCATCCTTTCATCTCTGCCAAACACCATCTAAATACAGTGTACCCAAAATGGATCCTTAAATGTTTCATTACTTAAGCCTGAGCTCTTAATTACAAAGCTATAATTCTGGAGCTCCTGCTGCCAGCTGAATTCCTTTTTAGAGTTCATCCCGTTGACAGTTTTCAGATTTAGCAGGCACCTTCTTTTCTGAAGGCTTCACCATCATCCAGGCATATTTGCACAGGTGCTCTTTGTTGCAATCTTTCTGCCAATAAATGACATTCCTTCGATTTAAATTGGCCCCAGCACATGCATCATACCACCATCCACCCCCTGGTACACCCATGTATTCCAGTTTAGCACAGTTCTGGAAGTAGTTGTCATTATCTTGGTCTTTAGTGGTGAACCTCTGGTTATCATGAAGGTAGGCCTCCGTATCCTGAGTCAAAGCATCTACTGCATTCCCCTTGTATAGGCCCAGGCGGATTTTATACTGGGAGGCCTCCGATTCCACAATGAATGGATCATACTCCCCTACTTTAGTCACCGCATCCATATTGACAAGCTTGATGCGGAGTTTGTGCACCCCGCCCCTGTTGGTTAGCTGGTACAGGTACTCATTACCAAGCCAGTGATCTCCACTAACAGCCCCAAACCCCAGCTTGTAGTCATGCCAGGTCCTGTCAAAGTCCACGCTGCTGTTTACCGTGATGTGTTGGAAGACTGTCCATCCTCCATCCTGCATGTCACAGAACACCACAATAACAGTTTTCATGGGCTGGATCATGTAAAGTCCATCCCGTGCACCACCATTAGAACTTAAGAATATCTCAGAACAGTCAGCAGGGTAATCTAGAAGAGAGTGGAACATACACAGTTTATTATATTTGCTGAGGTGACACACTTCATTTTTAAAATAAAAATCCAAAGCAGGCATTCATTTTCCAAACTTGCTTAATAAAATACAGGGTTGTGGACCACCAAACCCAAACCAGGCAACACTAAGCAAAAGCTAGGAACAAACCCTGGATAATAAAAAAAGCAGGTTTAGAAAATGGATGAATCCTCCCTACGATTTTCAGCCAGGATTGGAGTAGCATGGTCTGGATGGGCCGGTGTTAATGAACTAGATGTGCTTCCTTAATGTTGTAGGTATCTTTCATCTCACTTTATGAGGCTTCTTCATTTTTATGTATTAAAAGAAGCCACAATTAATGTGCACAGCCTGTCATCTCGCAGGAACCAACTCCAGATTGGGTGCCAGACCAACTCAATCTAAGCCAATTTAGAGCTACCATGGATGTGGGAGGAAAATGTTCAGACTCACTCAGATAGCGTGAAGATCCCTCTAATGTCACACTTGGATATAATAACAAGTAATTGCTGTGAGCTTTATGAGGTGACTTATGAAGGAGCAGTTAGTGTAACACGTCATCCAAAATAATGATTGACTGATTGAATTCAATTATGAGGATCAATTTCATTTGTCTGGAAGAATATTTTCAAGTTGTTTCTTTATACTGAAATTGAAAGAAGAGATTAAAACAATTTTTTACAACAGCCACTAAATTATCAGGAGCTCAGGATAATTCATTAAAATCAAATTAGTTATCCACTAATGAATCACATAAGACAGTTCTGGTAATATAATTTTAATAGTTCTACCAAAAGAAATGGTCTGCTGCAACTGCTTATAAATACACTGAAACTGTAGACATTAATTGGGAAATGATTAAATCTCAAAAGAATGCTAATAAAGGTTTTAAGTGTTTCTGTCGAGTCCAAAGTGTTAATAATCCAAGTTTATTCAGTATGTAGTCTGTGACATATTCATTATGAAATATTTTCATTCAGCACTTTAATTGCCGTTAAACAAGCAGAAACAGAAAGAGTTTATAAGATTTGATTATAAAATGATGAATCCAGATCTTTACAATTATTGGGTACTAGCTGTGCTACCTATGAATCATCATCCAGGTCATTAAATATATCCTAGAATTCTAACGCAACTAGACTTGTTCTACAATCTTTAAGACATTTTGCCACACATCTAAGAGACATCATTAGCCAGATCATACCAGCTAGAAACGAAGAACATCTCATTAGGATATCACACTCTTATGTCAAATTTTTTGCTTTTTAAAACTTCTTCTTATATTACCCATTACTCATTTGAAAAACAAACTTTTCAGATCAATAGTCATGAATGGTGAAAACTTGAAAATTCGAGCATGGCACCCATGTGCCTCAAAGGGAAGTAGCCCCAATTAGAGTTGTGTATATATCCAGGTCAGTGTAGAAGGATAATGGGTGTCAAGATATAACAAGACAACACAAGACAAAGGAGGACATTTCCCTTGGGAGACAGTCATATAAAACATACAATACATGCTTGGCAAAGAAATGTCCAACCATACTTATCACTTCTGTCACAACCGTCTCTTGAAAAAGAATGTTGTGAATAAAAATGTTGAAGGCGAACCACACATTAAATCCAACACTCTCAAGCCAAGCTCACACAGTTTTTGTAACTTAAGTATAAAACAAGGATTTATCTCCCATGTACAAAACAGAGACACAATCTGAGACTCCTAATTTATAGTTTTATAGGCTCATTATTGTCATGTCTACACAGTACCATGACATTCTTACTTGTATGTTGAAACTCTCTCAATGATTAGCAAGGAGAATTATCTTAACTAGAAACTTCTGTTTAGAAATTGAAGAGACAGAAATGCTACTTGGATTAAAAAGGTTGAAATTGAACTAATTGTCAAAGTCGGATAATATTTTTCCTCTAATGCTTAAGGAGGTTAGAGTATATATTTAATAATCCTCTTCAAAAACCACTACAAGCTACAGACATTCCTACTGTATTCCTGTATTAAAAATGTTATCAGGCCAATCCAAGTAACTACGTGCTAGTAAGCTTAACATGCATCGTGGGTAAATGAACTAGTATACCTCAGAATGTAAATGGCACACGTCAATGGCTTAATACAAGAGATCAGGAGATGAGGAGTCATATATGTAGCTAAAAGTCAAAACCATAACACACTCTAACCAACCATCAAGGCCAAAGCGAGATCTGTAAAGCACTTTGAGCTACTGTTTGTATGAAAATGTGCTATATAAATAAATGTTGTTGTTGTTGTTGTTGTTGTTGTTATCCTAAATCAAAACTGATGAGAACAGAAATTGGTTAGAAAACCATTATTTGCTTTTAAAAATTTTCCTGCACCCTTGGATAATCTGGAAGTCTCAACCATCACCCACTTATACCCTTGAACCCAGTTATCACATAATGCATGACCCATACAGTAACCCAGAGCAATAGCCTAACAACTGTAACATCAAACTTACATCAAAAATGAAGTGCCCACGAAAACAAAAATGGTGTCACGGAAAGACACAAAATATATTTGGGACATTTAAATGGCTGAACCCAGTTAAACCAGTGTAGAATATAGATTCAGGGCCTCCAAACCCCGCTCCCACATCATTCAACCCAGAACTGCACCAATAAGCAATACAGAAGATGGAGAAAAATAGGAAAACAAATCACAATATTAATGAATGCAATCATTAAAGAAAAAATTAAGCAATACTAGGCAGGAACAGGCTTATCAATATGATCAGTCAGTATGTGTTTATATGGAGACATCATGTTTCATTAATAAGACTGAATTCTATGAGGAAGCAACAAAAACATACAATAACAGATAAACTCCAACTTGGAAGGTTGGGCATGAAACTAAAAGGAATTTAGGGTGCAGTATGGAGATGGGAGCAACATTGTCTTAAACACTGGGGAGTCTGGGGTTATATTTAAAACATTCTTGGATGCCCTGTCAAGCTTTAGTTCCTGCAATGCACCTGCTAATTTCTAGTCCTTCCATGTCCTAAAGGACTAAGTAGATGGGCAAAATAGACTGATGGAGGTTTTACATCAATTGACACAAACAGGAATCCTCTACGGAGATTTATCATTCTGTATGAAACTGCTAGGACCCCAACTACTCTGAAATGGCTTTAGTGGCTTTTTCGTTTTAAGTGTTAAATATTTAAGGACATTCTCAGATTTTTGCTCTCCTCTGCACATGATCTGATACTGAGTGCCCTCTTGTGGATGCAAGATGCATAACACTAATTTTTACTGAGATAGATAGATACTGTAGATAGATAGATAGATAGATAGATAGATAGATAGATAGATAGATAGATAGATAGATAGATAGATAGATAGATGGGAAAGAATTTATATGATAGATAGATAGATAGATAGATAGATAGATAGATAGATAGATAGATAGATAGATAGATAGATGGGAAAGACATTATATGATAGATAGATAGATAGATAGATAGATAGATAGATAGATAGATAGATAGATAGATAGGTAGATGGGAAAGACATTATATGATAGATAGAAAATCAAAAAAATTGACAATTCATTATAACAAAAACACCACCACTACTCCCCATTTACACTTCTCCTACTCCACACAATAATTAGAACATGTTGTTGATGCCCACCACTACTTTCTTGTCATTCCCAGTTGAGCACCAGTTCGCCCCCCTCCACAGCACACAGTACCTGTCGTGTCCCCTACATGTCACTGAACATGTCTAAATTGTTCGTTAGCTTGTGGTGCATGAATTCAAGTTTCAGTCGACCTTTAATTAAAACTTTGAAGAGCAGCAGAGCGTCAGTCCCCGTGAGGTTTTTCTCTTTATTTCTCCTTGTTTTTAAGATTGCCAACTTTGCCTGTCCTAAGAGGAATTTCCAAATAACACATTTACTCCTATTTTTTTGGTTATATTTAATACCAAAGACAAAACAAATTTTTGAGAACTTAAACCTAAAACCACTAAGAAGACCTGCTAAGGACATAAACAACGGCCTCAGCCGTTCACAGTGAATAAAGAGGTGAAAGATGGTCTCTCTCGTGTCACAGAACGGGCACTGGTCAGTCTCTGAAGCTTTAATTGTATAAAGAAATGAGTTTGTGCCTAAGGCCGAGTGCATTATCCTCCACTGCAGATCCCCAAGTCTTTTCTGCAAAGGGAATTAATAAAAAGCTCTCCATGATGGTGTGATGTTCTCGGAGATCTCCAGTTCTTTCCTCCTCCGTGTATCTGGCAACTCTTTTAGTTGATTATAAAATGTCTCTCTGATACACAGTTTATACAGTTCTTTTTTGTTAAACAGTTCAAAATCTTTCTCAACCAGAGTACCAAACTTGAGAAGGTGTCCATGACTGTCAGTGTAGTCAGTGACATTTGGCTTTATGATAACAACAGGCGATGTCATCTCTGCCTTTGGTGTCCCCTCACCTGTGAAGTACAGATTTAGCCTGGTTCTCCTGAGTTTTCTGTGCCAGACCTGAAGTGCGGATTGATAAAACTCCGGCAGGTCAGACCTAACAAAGTTGGCAGAATGTAAAAAAAATAATGTTCAGCAAAATTTAAGCCCCCTACCCCACGAAATAAGGCAAAGGCCAGCTGTCTCCACGGCAGGTGCTCAAGGCCATATAAGAGCCGATGTAAAGCCTGCAACCTAAAGGCTTCCATCCTGCTCAAGAAGTCAATGAGGCCCTGACCGCCCTCCTCTACAGGCAGATACAGGACACTTCGCTTCACCCAATGTAGGCCATCCCAAAAGAAATCCAAAATAATGCCCTGGAAGGTTCTGATGACAGATATTGGGGGGTCAACACATAGATAGATAGATAGATAGATAGATAGATAGATAGATAGATAGATAGATAGATAGATAGATAGATAGATAGATAGATAGATGTAAGGTGATAGAAAGATAGGTAAATAAAGTAAGATGTTGGATATTGTTATAACTCTTAATTTCTTAACCTAGAATGCCACTGCCTACCTAGGCGCAGAGTGGGAACCAATGCTGAGTGCAGTGCTGACCCCACGCAGAACCCAATTACACATACACATACCCTCAAACTTATACTGGGCCAACCCTAAATGCTCCATCTTCCATCACTCTTTAAGTTATCATTGTGCTTTTCCATCATAAACCATTGCATCTAGAATATTATCAAGGAAGGTTGCACAATGGTTAGTCTAACAGCACCAAATAATGGGTTCAGGTCTCATCTGCATGTTCTCCACATGTTAGGTTTTCCTGGGTTTTCTGGTGAGAGTAAATTGACCCAGAGGGCTTGCAGTCTGTTATAGACAGGCATCCCAACAAGAGTTGGTTTATGCCTGACATCACAGCCCTGAGAAGAAGCAAATGGTTTTATAAAATGAATGAATTCATCTTGTTAAGCTAAAGAAGAAAATTTTGATCAGTCAAACTAAATAAACAAATAAATATTCCAATAAACTGACATGATTTGTACTTTACTGAACCAGAGGCATCTTCATTCCAGATGTAACCCTTTTACCTTTTTGATCCCAGTTCAGAACCAACTTGGAGTCTTCAGCTGGCAGAATGTGAGCATTTTCCAAGGCCATTGACTCAGTCCTGCAAAGGAGCAGAGCTGACAGCACAAACTGCATGATGCTCCTTATATGCACACCTCCCTTTTTGTTAAGCATTTTCTCCTAATAGGTTTAAAAAAAAATAAAAACAAAAAAACATTTAACCTGTGACCATCACCACCACCCCATATATTTAAAATGCAATTGTTTACATACATTTTTTGACATTTGCAGTACTAGGGGTATGATCTCCATTAAGGTCAAAAAAGCACAAGCTGAAATAATTTACCCTGACTGTATATCACTAAGTCTCTACCTGCTACACAATTCATTACTTTAGGATTAACATCACACCTCATAAATGGCAGATTTAAAAAAAACTGGAGAGCACCCATTTGTGTCCTCTTACCAAACCCAGCAACACAGAGATGTATTTCCTCCAACTGATTTACTGTGTTATGCTGGCATGTCATTACAAAAAAAAAATGCCATTAGATTTTTGGTCTAACAAACATTCCATAAATGAGAACTAACTACCATGCCATCATGGTATCATTAACAACAGTTTAGATGAAATACTTTATGGCGGGCCTCACTTAAAAAATGTCAGCATAATTTTTTAAGAGAGAGACAGAACTGGAGCGTTTGACTCTGATTTGGCCCAGTATACATGTCATGTGTACAGTTTGACTTTCTTACCTTTGCGTCTTCCATGGATGAATGGCACTAGTACAATACAGCCAGGGAATACAACATCATATATTAAATGCCCCATCAAATCTGTCTACTCTATAATAAAACAATATTGTGTGTGTGTTTCTCGTCCCTCCAAGCAATGTGATTGGTCAATTTGACATTGGTAAGACTGATCAGTTTCATTTTGGTTGAGACAGGAAGTGCTGGACATGAGAGATTGACACACAGGAGGATACTGATGAAAAGCCCAGGTGAAATGCTGATAGCTGCCTTAAAAGATGGGAAGTATTCGCCAAAATACGAATGATGTTTTCACAGGGGGTAATGGGTGCTCAACTACCATTTGTGGTAGTCAAAAAGAGAACAGAAGGTGAGCAAAATGGCAGAGTCTGAGAAGCAGGCTTTAGAGGAACGTGATTGAGAAAGGAAGCAGCGGACGAAACAGGTTGAGGCACATGACAATACCAAGAAACGCTTTGGAGATACACTGAAGATACCTGTAAGGCAAAAGACATCAAATACGCAATACTAGCACATGCATTCTATTACCAGTCTTTGACAGGTAATATAGCTTGTAATAAATAAAAGAATGTGTTCCTCCTCAAGAAAAGGCAGATTAACGAGAAAAATAAAGTCATGAACCAAAAGCTAGCAAGGGTCTTGACCTAATATCGGGATCAGAACTTGAAATTAAATTATATAAAGAAGTGCTTTGTTTTTTGGGCAAGGGTCTGGTCTCAGGCCTGCATTCAGTTTGAGGCTTAGGCCTTATTTGTACTGACAGTGAGCTCAAGAGTCAAAAACAAAAAGAAACTCAGCGGAGAGATGAAGTAATCCCAAAATCAAGCGTTACAGAGGCTTTTTGGTATCTATAAATTCGGATAGGGAAATGATCTCATGGGTGAAGTTTAACACTTGTCACACCGCTAATATGGGTTATGACCTCTGAGTGCACGACTATAATATAACGGGAACTGAACTAACAAAAGGAAGGCCAAATAGCAGCTATTGTAAATAATCAAGATGACAGCAAAAACATATGAAGTAGTTCAATCTAGGGATCAAGAAATCCCAAAAAGTAGTCAGCTTCATAAAATTCATAACATTATTTTAAGGACTCAGGCCTTCTTCAACTCTTGTGAACAGTAATCAACACATATAGGATATTTAAGACAATATTTAACAGAATATTCCTTCTTAATTCAGTTCAGATTTGTGGGAGTGTGGAATCTATTTGGGAGAGAGGCAGGACAAAGCAGCCATCCACTGCAGGTACCTCTCATGTGCACAGCCACACGAGTCAATACAGAGTCACCAGCTAACCCATTCGGCATGTCTGTGGGGATGTGGGACGTGGCACAGACATGGGGAGACTCTGGATCTGTGAGCCTGCAGCACCCCCAACTGTCCAATCATTTTAATTTAAAATAGTTTAATTTTTAAATTCATCTGTTACATTTAAATTTTAAAGAAATGATCTTATAATTGAAAGCCTTGTGGTTTAAAGTCCAGGGGCTGAGTCATTAAGCCATACAGCCATTCTCTTGTGCATGGCAAATGGTGATAAAGGCAGAAAGCCATAAAAGCAGCAGCCAGTGACAATAAGCCAAAAACAGTGAAGCAGGAGTAAGCCTCTGTGCCTGGAGAGAGTTGGCCTAGCCTTAATTCAACAAACATATCTGAAAGCCTGTGAGCCTCCCGAGTACACCACTCCTTGGGCACCAGCCTGATCGTACTTAAGGGCTTCATTTTTACTGTACAGGGCACCAGTCACTTTAAAAGTAAACCACAGAGCTGCCACTTGAGGAAAGCTCTTCGAGATTAGCCAGATTCCCAGGTGGATCTCTGGAACAGCATTACATATTGCAGAATTCCAGCTGGTTCAAGCTGATCATCCTGTAAACTGCTCAAAAAGAGAAACCGATTTGTTTTACTCCAAAACTCCGGGGTGGCACGTATCATACTGTAAAGGACTGGCAAATAATGGTAACTGTCATTTTATCTCCTCCCCTAGATAATGCACCTGACACACTTACCTCTACAGCTGAATCCAGTAAGAGCTCTTGGAAAAGAGGGAACAGGCTTCTCAGATGTGTCTGAATGCTTCTCCAGTTTCAGAAATCCGTTCTTAAGTTTCCGTCCACCCTCCTTCATCCAAGCTGGCTATCAAGATCCAGGAGTCCAGGAGGGCAATGTATCGAATGGACTTTGAGCAGACAAGTGGAGCAAGAAACCGGGAGTATTGAGAGTGGAATGTAAAGGGTTAAACTGATAAGACCAGAGTTAACCATTCACCTGCTTTATCTATCAGTTCTCATATAGTGCCTTATTCAGTGTTCCATTGTATATACGGCACTTCACTTGCTTTATCCTTTGTAATTTTAAACAGGGTCCTCCATGGTTCTTAATTCTTACTCAGTTAATCAAATTATACTAATCTGTACAGAACTTTCGGCAGTGAACACATACTTTATTTTGACACCTCTTTAAGTGACAAAATAACTTGCTTTTATAAATGTTTATTTTAACATATGTCTAAGCATTTTGTTAACTTTATAATTCAAATTATGAAGATTTTATAAAGCAGCTTTCCTAGTGCCTGTATGCCTTATTTTGTCATTCGTTTTATATAGCTTTCAGTACATGGACCTCACATGACAAATGTGTTGTGCGGTTTTTCAGGTACAGTATGGGAGATACAAATTTCAAAGTAAGTTAGACATCCTCACTAATCTTGACACCAGAGAGGGCTGATATGTAGCAAGTTCATTAGCACAGGCAAGGAAGAATTTCCCTGACAGTAATGATGCTATAAAGTTACTGTGGTGATCAAAGATAAATCTGGGTGAAGGCATGAGAAGGGATTTAGTTTGATTAATTATTAAACTAAATAATTTGGTAAGACTCCTACATTCTATACCTTAACTTTTTTGGTCTCCAGCCATTTGACTTGACTATCAAAGTAATATAAAGCTCATTCATTTTAAGGAACAGGATAATACAATTTACTGATAAACTATTTACTGATTATAGAAATATGATAACTGAATTTGTAGATTGATACATAAGCCAAGACACAGGCAGACCAGACAGACAAACATGTAACAAAGAGACTGTCTGTTTAGAGTTTTCATTTATCTTTCCACAGACGAATGGTTTTACAATCCTAACTCTTTAAAGATGTCTGATGTTGTGTGGAGTTCTTGCTGTTGTTGTTGCTACGGGTTCAAGTTAAGGAAGTGTCTATTAATGATAACAGAAAAAATGACTCCCTTGACAAAGTGTTTATCAGGTGGCTAAGGACAACATTGAGTTATCTGAAACAAAAAATGATGCAGAAGAAAAGGAAAAAAAATAAGAGATAAGAAACTTCCAAAGAATGATGATCCACTCTATTATCGAAGTAAGGGCTATTTTAAGAACTACTATTTTTCTTTTTACTAGTATTAGTTATTTTAGTTATAGTGCTGTGAAGCAGTTGTGTCAAATGGAAACCAAGACACAAATTAATGTAAAACATGGGAAAAGAGGAAGAGAAAAAAACTAATCAATTTTTAATAGAATACATTATTCAGAACAAAAAAATAAATTGTGCTAATCAAATGCATCTATACAGTATATACATTGAGATGGACGGCCAGGGCATCTTCATAAAGGAAGGACTGGAGAGAATATATGCATAGGCCATTATCTTCCCCAGAGTGCTAGATGGCACAGGGCTTCATGGGAGTTGGAGTTCAGTACAGCTCTTTTGGGTTCCGTGTGTGGTGCCAGGATTGCAAAGCTCTACTTTGTCAAGCTTTCACCTCACCCAGAAGTGCTTCCGAACCATGCTAACGGTCCACCGGAAGTACTCCTGGATGCAGAATAAAAGAACACCACTGCCATTGCTCTAAGAGTCAGAGTCAAAAGGAAGGTGACAATGCTTGCTAGAGGAGGAGTGGAGAAGGAAGCAGAAACAGGCAAGGAGAGAGAGAGAGAGAAGACAAAGTGTTGTATACTTTATTTGTGCTTCTGGTTATTGTTCTTTGTACTGTGCTGGTGGGAATCAGTTTGGGAAGCATTTTCCACTGGTGAATAAGCGCCTGTGTTGTGGTGGACTTGTGGCTCATGTCTGAATATGTCATGTTTGGGGAGCTAGCGTACCCCCTGCAGGCAACAAGTGGCATAGTTGGATGGATTCATGGCCATCTGCATGGCAGGAACCTGCAATTAAATGTCTTGGGGCAAAACCCCGACACAGCAGCGGCAGCAGGCACAGAACTCGCTTATGAAGCTCGTCAGAAGAATCATCCCATCCTGTTCATGATGGGAAGGAAAGGGAAAAGGCAATCCGGGCAGACAGTGAGGAGCCAGGCGCATGCTGCCATCATTGGCAAGAGAGCCGATGCAGGAAGCAACAAGGCTCAAAGCCTCAGTCCACCGCTGGCTGAACTCCAACCCATACACTATCTATTGTAGATTGTCAAGACCCCAAGGAAGATGATCGAGAACCTGGAGAGAACGGCTGAGGCACCAAGGGACTGACTCTCTCAAGCTCATTCCTGTAAAGCCTACTTCTCAGACTGTCATTTTGAGGCTTCTTGCTCGCCTCACATTCTCTTCCTCTCTGCTACCAATGGTAGATGGGTCCCCAATACCTGCTGTGAAAACATCTTTCGTATTCTAGAGAATAAAACTCATCTTTGAAGGTGCCTCTTTGAGTGCCTCCTGCACCTTAATCTCTCCTTGTGTGTCTCAGGCTTTCTTGGCTGGCACCTATTGATCATGTCACCAAAGCTAAATTGACTAATCAGACCAAAGCCAAACTGACCAATCAGATTGCTCAGAGAGACTAGAAATATACACACTCAGAAAACAACATCTATTTCTATAGCACATTTTCATACAAACAATTTAGTTCACAGTGCTTTACAAGATGTCAAAGAAGTACTGTAGTTTCAAGTAAAAACAGACAGAAGCATTTTATTATACTGTACAGTAGATGTAGTGTCTTTCACATCTATCCGTCTAGCATAGTGTTTTTTATTATCTGTGACTTCTTCTTCTTCTTTCGGCTGCTCCCATTAGGGGTTGCCATAGCGGATCATCTTCTTCCATATTTTTCTGTCCTCTGCATCTTGTTCTGTTACACCCATCACCTGCATGTCCTCTCTCACCACATCCATAAACCTTCTCTTAAGCCTTCCTCTTTTCCTCTTCCCTGGCAGCTCTATCTTTAATATCTTTCTCCTAATATACTCGGCATCTCTCCTCTGCACATGTCCAAACCAACGCAATCTCGCCTCTCTGACTTTGTCTCCCAACCACCAAACTTGAGCTGACCCTCTAATGTACTCCTTTCTAATCCTATCCATCCTCGTCACACCCAATGCAAATCTTAGCATCTTTATCTCTGCCACCTCCAGCTCTATCTCCTGCTTTCTGGTCAGTACCACCGTCTCCAACCCATATAACATAGCTGGCCTCACTATCGTCCTGTAGACCTTCCCTTTCATTCTTGCTGATATCCGTCTGTCACAAATCACTCCTGACACTCTTCTCCACCCATTCCACCCTGCCTGCACTCTCTTTCTCACCTCTCTTCCACAATCCCCATTACTCTGTACTGTTGATCCCAAGTATTTAAACTTATCCACCTTTGCCAACTCTACTCCTTGCATCCTCACCATTCCACTGACCTCCCTCTCATTTACACACATGTATTCTGTCTTGTTCCTACTGACCTTCATTCCTCTCCTCTCTAGAGCATATCTCCACCTCTCCAGGGTCTACTCAACCTGGTCCCTACTGTCGCTACAGATCACAATGTCATCAGCAAACATCATAGTCCACGGGGACTCCTGTCTAATCTCGTCTGTCAACTTGTCCATCACCATTGCAAATAAGAAAGGGCTCAGAGCTGATCCCTGATGTAACCCCACTCCACCTTGAATGCATCCGTCGCTCCTACTGCAGACCTCACCAATGTCACACTTCCCTCGTACTTATCCTGTACAACTCTTACGTACTTCTCTGCCATTCCTGACTTCCTCATACAATACCACATCTCCTCTCGAGGCACCCTTTCATATGCTTTCTCCAGGTCCACAAAGATGCAATGACACTCCTTTTGGCCTTCTCTATATTTCTCCATCAACACCCTCAGAGCAAACATCACATCTTTGGTGCTCTTTCTTGGCATGAAACCATACTGCTGCTCACTAATCTTCACCTCACTTCTTAACCTAGCTTCCACTACTCTTTCCCATAACCTCATGCTGTGGCTCATCAATTTTATTCCCTGTAGTTACTGCAGTCCTGCACATCACCCTTATTCTTAAATATCGGTACCAGTACACTTCTTCTCCACTCCTCAGGCATTCTCTAACTTTCCAAGATTTCATTAAACAATCTGGTTAAAAACTCCACTGCCATTTCTCCTAAACACCTCCATGCTTCCATAGGTATGTCATCTGGACCAATGGCCTTTCTATTTTTCATCTTCATAGCTGTCCTTACTTCTTCCTTGCTAATGCATTGCACTTCCTGATTCACTATCTCCACATCATCCAACCGTTTCTCTCTCTCTTTCTCTTCATTCATCAGCCTCTCAAAGTACTCTTTCCATCTGCTCAACACACTCTCCTCACTTCCATCTTTATCCTTTATCACCCTAACCTGCTGCACATCTTTCCCAGCTTGGTCCTGCTGTCTAGCCAATCGGTACAGGTCCTTTTCTCCCTCCTTAGTGTCCAACTTCTCATACAACTCATCATACGTCTTTTCTTTAGCCTTCACCACCTCTCTCTTCACCTTGCTCCTTATCTCCTTGTACTCTTGTCTACTTTCTGCATCTCTTTGACTAACCCACTTCTTCTTTGCCATCCTCTTCCTCTATATACTCTCCTGTATTTCTTCATTCCACCACCAGGTTTCCTTTTCCTCCTTCCTCTTTCCAGATGTCACGCCAAGCACCCTTCTTGCTGTCACCCTTACTACATCTGCTGTAGTTTCCCAGCTATCTGGTAGCTCTTCACTGCCACCCAATGCCGGTCTCACCTTCTCCCTAAACTCAACCTTGCAGTCTTCCTTTTTCAGCTTCCACCATTTGATCCTTGGCTCTGCCCTCACTCTCTTCCTCTTCTTGATCTCCAACGTCATCCTACGGACCACCATCCTATGCTGCTTAACTACACTGTCCCCTGCCACCACTTTGCAGTCTTCAATCTCCTTCAGCTCAACTCTTCTGCATAGGATGTAATCTACCTTTGTGCATCTTCCTCCACTCTTGTACGTAACTCTATGGTCCTCCCTCTTCTTAAAATACATATTCACCACAGCCATGTCCATCCTTTTGGCAAAATCTACTATCTTTTGACCTTCTTCATTCCTCTCCTTGACACCATACCTACCCATCACCTCCTCGTCTCCTCTGTTCCCTTCACCAACATGCCCATTGAAATCCGCTCCAATCACCACTTTCTGTCCCTTGGGTACAATGATCATCACTTCATCTAACTCACTCCAAAAATCTTCTTTCTCACCCATTGCACACCCAACTTGTGGTGCATATGCACTAACAACATTCATCATCACACCTTCAGTTTCCAGCTTCATAATCATTACTCTGTCTGACTCTCTTTTCACCTCCAGCACACTCTTGACATACTGTTCCTTTAGAATAACTCCTACCCCATTTCTCCTCCCATCCACACCATGATAGAACAATTTGAATCCACCTCCGATCCACCTGGCCTTACTCCCCTTCAATTTAGTCTCTTGCACGCACAATATATCAACCTTCCTTCTCTCCATCATATCTGCTAACTCTCTCCCCTCACCAGTCATACTGCCAAAATTCAAAGTTCCTACCCTCAGTTCCACTCTCTTCACCTTCCTCCTCTCCTCCTGCCTCCGGACATGTCTGCCCCCTCTTCTTCTTCGGCCAACAGTAGCTGAATTTCCGCCAACAACCTGTTGGCTAACAGTACTGGTGGCGGTCGTTGTTAACCCGGGGCTCGACCGATCTGGTATGGAAATTTGTATTGTTGTCCATAAATTGATTTGGCAAAATTTTACACCAGATGCCCTTCCTGATGTAACCCTCCCCATTTATCCAGGCTTGGGACCGGCTCGAAGAAACACACTGGTTTGTGCAACCCCTGTGGCTGTTTTTTTATTATCTGTTACTACTGTCTATTATATAGTGTCTTTCACATCTTAGTTTTAAATAGTGCATTTTATATTTTATCTAGTGTATAGCTTGTTATATCTATTTTAAAGTGCCCTTCACAACTGTTTTGCGTAGTGCCTTTCTGTACACTTTTTGCTATATGATGCCTTTCAGTGCCTGTCTATCCATGCCTGTTAATATCAAAGTGATATTAGGGGTGACAGTCACATTGAATGCGAGCATTAAAACACTGCATTGCCACCACTAGAACTTTGTAAAAACAAATTTTTATATCAGGCACCTTGCACTGAGCCCTCACTTTGCTTTCATAATCTTTATTTTAAACATCATTGTCTTGTATTAATTGTATATATGTTTTGTAATTTTATATACATTTAAGTACGGGTTTACTGTCTTCGTACATGTTACAATGAAATTTATACTGACATGTCTAGTCACAATAGTAAAAGCAATTCAATACTAAAAAAGACACACAAAAGCTCTACAGCATACATAGAATGAAACTTCAATACACTGAGCTTTCAGTTCATTAGCCCTCCCTCCCCCCACATTCTCCATTGCAATATGTCACATGTCATGTGACAGTGGTGTGTGAGGTTCAAATTGGGCAGACCCATGTTTCCACCATCAGCTAGTGAGCAAAATAAGTAACCTTAGTATGATTGTCAGCTCTAGATACTGTATAGTGGTTCTAGCATCTCCTAAGTGTCTGTTGTCTTCGGCTTTTCACCCACCGCCATTTCAGTGGTTTATAAAAAATGATGTGGAAAGCAAAAAACTGCTAGTGACAGGCAATTCTGTGAACAATAAACAACTTGTGGGCTAAAGGGGTCAAACAGACAAGCCATAAACAGCCTAATTCAATTCTGTTGGGCAGAATGTCACTACTTATCAGAATTTGTCATTAAGACCATGTTGGACACAAGTGTTGTCAGTGAAAAACATGAAAGAGCATGTTGAATGGGCATAGAAGCTTCAAAACAGAACTGCTGATAGTTGCTTGGTCAGACAGGTCCAGGGTCCTTTTGCATACCACTGATGAGTACAATGGAATTTTCCTCAAGTGGTCCATGGATCATCCTGTTTGGTGGTGGCAGTATACATTGAAGGAACTCTGAAAGGTTATGTTGTAGCCTACCAAGTTCATCCCTTCATGACTAAAGTGTACCCACACTTGGGTGGACATTTCTTTTAGAACATTAGAACAATCTAGACAAGAACAGGCCATTGAGCCCAATAAAACTTGCTAGTCCTGTCCACTTAATTCTTCCAAAATAACATCAAGTCTAGTTTTGAAAGTCCTTAAAAGTCCTACTGTCTACATACTACTTGGTCACCTATTCCATGTGTCTATGGCTCTCTGTGTCAAGAAAAACTTCCTAGTGTTTGTGTTAAATCTACCCTCCAGAAGTTTCCAACTGTGTCCCAGTGTTCTTGATTAACTCATTTTAAAGTAACCGTCTCAAAAACCTTCCAGCATTATGATGTCACAAGGCTCGTATCATTACCAGATGGCCCTGGGAACACGACAGCGAGTTTTCATTAATCCATTATCATGTATGGTCCCCCAAATCTCAACCCTTTCAGCACCTTTGGGATGAGGATGGATAAAGCTGTTCACACCGAGACTGTGCAGATATCCATTTAGCAGCAACTGACCAATGCATCTTGTAGAATTTATGTCCAGATTAATTCATGCTGATCTGAAGGCCAAGGGAGACGCCCCACTGTACTAGACAGATGGATCTAATAAAATAGCATTTTTGTGTAATACAATATATACATGTGGTAGGTTTATCACAGGGGTGCCCACACTTTTTCAGCCTGTGAGCTACTTTTAAAATAACTAGGTCGAAATGATCTACCTACATTTAAAATGATATATATTGTCGCGGATGCCAGGGGCGAGACCCGGCCGGGACGCCTTGAAGGACCGGAAGTGGGCGTGTGCCCATCTGGGATCATGTGGGGGCCGCCTTCCTGGTTGCTTTGGGGGCCATGGGTTCAGGGCATGGAAGCCCCACCCTGTAGGGGCCTGTGGTCACTGCCAGGAGGCGCCCCAATGCCTTGGGGACTTGTGACCTCAGCACTTCCGCCACACCAGGAAGTGCTGGGGGGAAGATTTAGAAGGGCACCCGGAGAGCTGCCGGGAGAACAGCCGGCACTTCCGTCACGCTGGGGCGTGGCCAACGAGGGAATGCTGGGAACCACCTGGGGCTCATCCAGGAGCGTATAAAAGGGGCCGTCTCCCTTCATTCGAGGCTAGAGTCGGGTGGAAGAAGGACAAGGCACGAGAGAGGTGTGGAGGCGGCCCGAAGAGAAGGCATTTGTGGCCAGGACTGTGTTTGGGGTTTGTGCACTTATTTGAACTGGGTCTGAGTGACCATTCATTGTAAATATTTGTAAATAAACACGTGTGGTGCTTGAAGAACAACATGTCCGCCTGTCTGTGTCCGGGTCAAGTCCACAATATATATATATATAATTTAAATTAATTTGCAAAAATCTCAAGTAAACTTTTTTCATGTTGTCATTATGGGGTGTTGTGTGTTGAATTCTGAGGAAAAAAATGAATTTAATCCATTTTGGAATAAGGCTGTAACATAACAAAATGTGGAAAAAGTGATGTGCTGTGAATACTTTCCGGATGCACTGTATATATATATATACTGAGTATACTTCATACATAAAATATATGTTGTCGTACATTGCATATCTGAATAACCTTTATGGCACAATAACAATTCAATACATTTATGGTCACTACAGTATTTGGATTCAATAATCTTCATGTGGGAAAAGGCTGACTCGCATAAATAAGTAGAGATGAATAATGCAGTCAAGGAGGTAGCTCTTGGAAGGACTTCTTATGCTTAATGATCGAGTGACTCACCTGGAACGAAACTTTGGTGTGTCTGCCTTTGCTTTTGAATTCAGCCGAGTGAAAAATGACGGCTGTCTGATTAACTGCGATTTTAGTTCCCTCTCCTTTCTCTTTCTCAGATCGCTTTTCGGATGGAAGTCAGTTTCGTGGTTTTTATGAGCAGTTTGAAAGTGCCTTTCCACAATTTTCTTCTTTGGAATAGCAATGATAGATCGACAGATCAGACAAACGCACTTGGATTGTGACATTGTGAGAAAAAAAATCCTCTTCCAATTCCACATAAAGCCCATACCCTCTCCAAACAATTTTTTTAAAATCCGTTCTTTAGTCGATATAAATTGGAAGGCTAACTAGATCACAGCCGGAGTTTTGCAGTAGTTCACGCGTTTGATCGTGCGCGTGGGATGACCAGTGTGTTAGAAGAGAAGAGATCTCAGACTGGCCGCCTTGTATGTCATTCAAGTGGCAAATGCCATAGGGAGGATATATGATAGACTAACGTTTAAAATTTTTTTTTTTGAATGCAGCGCGATCTACCTGCACTACCTTTGCGATCTACCGGTCAGTCACGATCAGCATCTTGGGCACCCCTGGTTTATCAGATCACTAAGGCCACAGAGTTCAGTGAACTTTTGCCCATCAATGTGCAACATAAATTTTTTTCAGGGAGTGAAAAACAAAATCCCTGGACTTTCTCTGCACAAACTTTCTATGGAGATGAGTGTTAGTGCTGACCTTCTGGGTTTTGATGCCATGCTCCAGTTAGTTAACAAGCTGCCAAATGTTGCTTCATGACAGAACAGTCAGCTGTCCAGTGCTCAAGGTGGAGACGGAAAGCAAAGAAACTTCCAGCAGGCCGCTCATTAGCTGGCAAATCTGAAGAACATGGAAGGCACCGCACAGCCTGGCTGGACAAGCACAGATGAGTCACTCAGCTGCCACACTCAATGTTGTCTTTAGTGGAAGTTATTGTCCATAAGCAGTCAGTCCTGTCAGGTAAATGGCCCACACATAATGTAATTCCAAGGACATTTTTCCTCTTTCTTTTTTTTTTTTTTAAACTACATACAGTACTTGTTTAAATGACATACACACTGTGAGAAAATGAAAAACTGCCAATCCATCCAACAGCATGGGGGAAGAAAGCCAGAAAGGGACAAGTTGGGGGGGTCCAGATAATGGTCCATGAGTGCAGGCCTTCTTGCAATAATAACTACATTTGAACTATTTAGGTAGGAGGCAGCATGACAGCATGGCTGCTAGGAATGTGACAGGATTGGCTTGGGGACAAAGAGCTCAGTGCTTAGTTCCTCATCTGGAATTTCATTACAGGCAGTTGACTCCTTTGGAGCACTTTTGATTTTTTACAAGCAGCTTGGCACCAAAATCCAAGTCAGTTACCACCGACAGAGCACTTGACCCACTGCTGATGTGTGCACACTTTCTTTTTTCTCTTTATAACAAAACACAAGTCATTCGAACAAATGAGAGTAAGATTTGTGCACAGTTTAGCTTCTACCATTTTCTCTCCGGATGACTTAATCTTGGGTCATGGTGGTCAGAGCCTGTCCTGGTGGCACTGGACACAAGGCAGGAAATAAAACACAGGTTATACACACATCCACACCTTTAACTTATCTTGCACGTCTTTAGGATTTAGCTGGATGAAAGGTAAAATCACGGGTAGGGCACACACACATACAAAGGGCCCAGGCTGCTGGCGTTGTGAGACAGCAGAACTCATCCCAGCAGCACCATGCAGTAACATAACATTCTCAAATCGGATTAACCCAGCTGAGAGTCGTAGGGGGCTGGAGCCTACTGGGCGCAAGGCGGGATACAACACAGATTGGGCACAGACATTTGAACGGTAAATACATGATACATACCAGAACAACTCTGTGTGACTCGTACTCCTGTGTCACAGTTCTAAAGGTCTCAGCCCAGACATTCTCTGTGGGGAGCTAGCACTCTCCACTTTATTTTCACAACTAATTCCCTCAGCTCTGAAAGAAACACATGAATAAAGCACAGTCAAAGAATACACAAACCTATGTAAGCATATAGTAATAAACAACTATACCCAAACATAAATTTAGTAAATAAAACACTTTGAAGACAGGCGTCTTAGGCTAACTGACCCGGACCTGTCGTTATGCCATTCTGGGTTGGCTCCGCTGGCATCGAGATACATAGAGATCAAGACTCTCTGCTTGTTTCAAAAAGGACCATTAAACTGCTGGCTTGTTTTTCCATAAAGTGGAAGGAGCACATGTAGGCTTCCTTGACGATTTTCCTAAACTGAACAAAGTTCTCCTCAGCATTATATACTGTATATGTTATAATGTTTTATATTGTTATGCCATTCTGGGTTGGCTCCGCTGGCATCAGGTCTAATTTTCTGTTATCCTGTAATGGAGATGGGCTTGTCAACTAGAAGGGTGGATTTTAATGCAATTTGATATCCCTAGACTGCGGTGGGTTGGCACCCTGCCCAGGATTGGTTCCTTCCTTGTGCCCTGTGTTGGCTGGGATTGGCTCCAGCAGACCCCCGTGACCCTGTATTCGGATTCAGCGGGTTAGATAATGGATGGATGGATGGATGGATATCCCTAGAAACCCAATCAACTGCTGAGCCCTGTCCTTCAAACTCCTGTCCGCAAACGTAATTTGCATTCTCCAGCTCTTTCAATTCATCTCAGTCAGAGGTAAACTCCCATGAAATCAGTAGTGTGGTCTGACAGACTGACTCCAACTATTACTAATTGCAGTAGTGGCTTTGTGTGCATGAGAGCTGACAACCAATGAATGCTCACCTGAAAGTACAATGCAAGAAATGAGGTGACATGGAATAAGAAAAGCAGGGGTTTTGGACCTCGCAAACAAAAGAGAAGTTCATCTATCTGATGTGGCGGATGGCCTGGGCCCTTGCCCGGCCAAGAGGCCCAAAGTGTGGAAGGACTGGGAGAAAATTGAGGATTGTCGGGACAGTTTCTTCCCTGGGCCGATAGAGGGCAGTCCCCTTGGTTTCCAGTGGGGTCACGGGTTATGAGCATGGGGGCTCAGCCCTGCTGGAACCCGTGGCCACCGCTAGGGGAACACATGGACCTTTCCAGGGCCTTCTTTGGTCACGCTTCCGCCACACCAGGTGCCCTATAAAAGAGTCGGGAGGAGAGGACAAAGCCTGAAGAGGAGTGGAGGGAGAAGAACTGTCAGAAGAAGGGACTGAATGTTATTGGTGTGTTGCATTGTGTTGGTAAAACTGTAAATAAACATGTGGAGTGTGGCCAAACCTGTCTCCTGCCTGTCTGTGTCTGGGTTAGTGTGGCTCACTCTGATGTCTTGTGTTTTACCTACCACAACAGAATACAAAAGGGACAGAAACTGTGACTGAACTCAACACACCATTTGCACAGCACTAGCTCTATTAGGCAGCACGATATTATCAGAAAAAGGGATGAGCACAACTGTCATAGAAGGTCAGTATGTAGTTGCTAAATTTGACATAGGAAGCAATTTTCAGTCTTGCAACTTGACATGGTGTGGTGATGAGATCAGCAATGGCAGTCGGCGAGTCTGATGTACTCTACCACTAGAAGTCGTGCAACGAGACATTGGCTTTGGTAAGTTGTTACATTTAATTCTATAACAGACTCTTTCATTGTTATATTTTTTATTTAGTTGCCTGTTTATTTATACCATTCATTTTATATTCTCTGGCAATTAAAAATCTTTTTTTTTTTACTTCTTGTGAAACACTTTGAGCTTTACTTTTTGAATGTTGTTGAGAACTAGAATTATTCATTCATTTATTCTCTTTTCATTTTGAGTCATGGTCTAACAAGCCAGTGAGGTTCATGGCAGAGGCAGCTTACGATGGGTTGCCAATTAAACATGCCTGCCAACACCAAACAACAGAACATTTCCAAAAGTTACTCAGTTGATCACTGCGGAAGCCCAAGCCTTGGGTGCACAAACTCATACACTTTCCAAACAGGAGGATGCCTGGAGAAGCGTCTGCACAGACACACAGCAGAACATGGCGGCCCCACAACGACAGAGTTAGGAGTAAGACACAGTCTCCTATGTATTTAACCGCTATGGTAAAAATGAATCCAAGTTTAGTCTATGTAGCACTTTACAAAAGACACAATTACCAATAACCCACAGCAGACTCTCTTCTGGTGACATACACAACGAATATTAATCTGGCGAGGCTTTTCAAGTTCAGCACTAAGTATTTAAAGCAATGGCCACAAAATCCTTATATCCTATCAGTATACATTTCACTATGATGCACTTGTCAGAATGCAAAATAGAGAAGGAAAAACAATACATAGGATAATTAAAGATAAAAAGACTCTCTGATTGTGATATTGGTTGGGATGAAAACCTGCAGTCACAGAGAAGGAGCTCTAGGACTAAAACTGAAAATCCCTGATATCTGTGATGGTTATGGAGAAATTTAAGAAATGTGGGTTCTTATAGAAGCTTAAGAAAATTAGAACAAACAACAGCAACCCTCTGAAACAAACCTGAGAATTACCAATAAAGAAATAGACTAGGGGCAGCACAGTGGCGCAGTGGGTAGCCCTGCTGCCTCACAGTTAGGAGACCCGAGTTTGCTTTCCGGGTCCTCCCTGCGTGGAGTTGGCATGTTCTCCCCGTGTCTGTGTGGATTTCCTCCGGTATTCTGGTTTCCTCCCACAGTCCAAAGACATGCAAGTTAGGTGGATTGGCGATCCTAGGAGGAGTGGACTTTAACCATGATCTTCTTGGAGGTAAAGAAGCCCAATCTTTTGGCTGACATCGTGTGCAAAGTTTCATCAATCAAGTTTTCCCAATCATCAACTTATGGCTCTTTTTTCATTGATAAATGTTTAAAATGGTACATCATGGAGACAGTTCTACATGTCATTTGGCTGTGACTGATTATTCATATCAGATGAGACTTAGAAAGTGCATTCCAAAGAAATGCCAATAATGTGAAGAAAACTGATAGTTTAGATTAAGTTAAAGGTCAATGAAAGAGGGTCAAGCAGCTGACGTTTAGGCAAAAGACCTGAGTGCTAAAGCAAGCAACGTGGGTAATATCAGTCTACCTTACAAGGGACATAGCCCCGTTAATGAAGGATGCTTAAGAGAGATAACCAAAGACCCACAGTGATAGCTTAGCCATCTTGGAATATTAAGAGAAAAAACAAAGTCCTTGAGAAAATTGGTGATGTAATGTGAATCCTAAATTGTCCCTAGTGTGTGCATACCCTTCGGTGGGCTGGCGCTCTGCCCGGGGTTTGCTTCCTACCTTGCGCCCTTGGCTGGCTGGGATTGGCTCCAGCAGAACCCTGTGACCCTGTAGATAGGATATAACGGGCTGGATAATGGATGGAAGTAGACTAGGCTAAAGATAGAGCAGTCACAATGAGGCATTATAATATTAAACAGCAGTAGCAGACATGTATAAATGACAAAACTCAATTTTAGTTAACTCAACATGCAAATCAGCTCACCTGATGTACTCCTTAGTCCTTCCTGAGATATTTTGGGAAAAAAATTGAAAAATCTCCATTATAGCCATTAAACACCCTAAAAACATAAATAAACGCAATAATTCAATGCAGGAAACAGAAAGTTGTCACTTAGAATAAGAATCAATACATTGGAATAAATATACAAAACGTTAGAAGAACAAAATTTGTGGTAGCACATCTCATCATGAGAAAATGGATTGAGAGAAAGGGTAGGAATGTCAATGTGTGACATAAAACTAAAAAGAAAGTGACACAAGGTGTGTCCAGAAAGGCCGCTGTCTCCTCAGATGGACCAGGTTTAATGCTGGGAATCTTACTGTGGAAAAGCCGTTCCATGTACAGTGCCACCTCAAAGCCACAGATAGATCAAATAACCACAACAGGAACATAAATCAGTCATGACACAAATAATAATTCTATTTATTTTCTTTACATTTATACTTATCTGTCAGAAGACCTGAGTACAAGTCGACAGAGATGAAGACAGCAGGTGCTCTCAGGGCTCCCCGGCTGTCATCTTCTTCAGGTGCTGTAGGAGTGAGCAAATGTGTAGTGGTAGACGGTTATGAAGGACTGCAATTGTAAAGCCCAGGGTTTAGCAGACCAGTAGCTGTGGTGCTCCAGCGTGTCCAAGGTCAGGCCTTGGGTTGGGGGTGTATGGTCATACTTTGTTTCTTTTTTATAATATTGTTTTGCTACGATAAACCAATCAGTGTCGGCTCTGGAAAACAAAAAAACTTTCTTGGTGCTTCTCCAAGTAGTTTTATCATGAATTTATTCAGCAGAAGAATGAATACAAAGGCAAGCAGATCATTACAAAAAAGAAAAACCAGCACTGGAACATACACATAGTAATTGTAAGCAAATATAAAAATACAGAAAAAATACAGAATTATGGTATATGAAAGAATAATGTTTTACACACAGGCAAATTATGCATGTATAAGTCTCATTAAATAAACAGACGACAGTGACACTCGGAAAATCAATGACCATCATTGGTGACTACATGAGGCCACAGTGAAAATCTCCAGGTTTGGATGAACAATCCAAAACATCCATCCATCCATCCATTTTCTAACCCGCTGAATCCGAATACAGGGTCACGGGGGTCTGCTGGAGCCAATCCCAGCCAACACAGGGCACAAGGCAGGAACCAACTGGGCAGGGTGCCAACCCACCGCAGTCCAAAACATTTATATACATTACAATACTGCAGTTGTTTTAAAAAAATATTTCCATTTCCATTCCTATGAACAGTACAAGTAGTTGTAGTGGTATACAGTGTACACAGTACAGTAAACTTGTTTTTTGCATGCAGAGGCATTTCTCCCATGAAAACTGTGGTTGGTCCAGACTTTTACTATAAACATGAACCTATCTAACTGGCCATGTCTCTCCCTCTTTTGCTAATGACTGGTGAGACATGCAAGTTCCCACACCTTTAACAATATAAATATTGCTCATACAAAAGGATGCTGGTGTCTGTTCGGCTTCCTTGCCATCAGATCATCATGATACACTCGGACATTGTCATCATCTGCTGAATGCAGACATAGAGACTGAAATGTTAAGTAAAGTGAGACTCTTGCAGTCCACCACTGCTCAAGAAAATCTCCTGGCTATGAACTGTCTGCATAGGAACAGTAACACCTCAACTGGCTTTAAGGGGAATAAGGACATGACACAATGACACAAGCTGAACTAGCAGATGGCAAATATGGCACGAATTGAATTGCGCTCTGTACATCTGGCAGCAGCACTGACTACTGTGGTGTTTGCTGCTCAGTGTGAGCCTGCAAGTTATTAAAAAAAAAAGAAAAGATTTTCTACATAGAGATCAAGACTCTCTGCTTGTTTCAAAAAGGACCATTAAACTGCTGGCTTATTTTTCCATAAAGTGAAAGGAGCAGGCGGCACGGTGGTGCAGTGGTAGCACTGCTGCCTCGCAGTTAGGAGACCTGGGATCGCTTCCCGGGTCCTCCCTGCAAGGAGTTTGCATGTTCTCCCCGTGTCTGCGTGGGTTTAGGTTAGGTGGGTTGGCGATTCTAAATTGGCCCTAGTGTGTGCTTGGTGTTTGTGTGTGTCCTGCGGTGGGTTGGCACCCTGCCCGGGATTGGTTCCTGCCTTGTGCCCTGTGTTGGCTGGGATTGGCTCCGGCAGACCCCCATGACCCTGTGTTCGGATTCAGTGGGTTGGAAAATGGATGGATGGATGGGTGAAAGGAGCACATGTAGGCTTCCTTGATGACTTTCCTAAATTTAGCACAGTTCTCCTCAGCAGTGGGGGAAAATCAAGAAGCAGCAGAATACCTCTGAGCCAACAAATTACTCAGCAGAAGTGAGTCAAGCAATAAGCCTAGTAATGACTCACTGCAACTGTGGCTGCCAAGTCAAACGTTCTCTTTCTTTTCAGTCATTCTTGGGAGAATATTTATTTATTTCTGTTTGGTTGTTTTAAATAATGAGCTTCTGTAAAAAGCTAAATTTATCCCTGGGAACAAATAACACCAGCAGATGGTTCTCATTTTATTATGGGCAATGACCTACAAGCTCCATAATGTAACTGGTAAGTTCTGATTGATCATGCGTGCACACCCAAGTGAAGAGAGAACACTGCAGGGCCAACTGGTCCACCCTTTAATCAGAAACAAGCTTGCAGCCATTAAATTTCACTTTTTGTGTGTGTGGTTTGAGAATACTTTTCAACAAATACCTGAATAAACCAAATAATAAAATGTGTTCATAATATAAGATGGGCATAAGCAAGTACATTTATAAATATATAATGTATATAGGATGAACAATACAAGGTACATAGCCTGTGAATTGTTTTTCATTCGTTCTTATTGAATGAATTACTCAGGAAGCATTACTAGTTCCAGACCTGATTTAAAATGTTCTATTCAGAATTCTAATCATTCAGCCGGTCAAAATGAATAAGTTCTTCAGCTAGTTGTTACATTTCAGGTACCTGTACTGTGATGGTGGCATTGATTTACCCCCCAGACATAGCTCCACTGTGTGCGAGATGCTGCTCTAAACATTCCTACTGGAATTCAGAAGAGAACCTTATAAAAGCTAAGAACGTATCTTTCACAAAGGTATTAGCTTTCATTTATGATGATGACTAATACCATAACACATTAGCTGGCTAGATCCTCATTTTTAAGTTACAATTAATACAGCTCAGAATCAAACAGGGCATACTTATGGTTTGGTTCCGGTTGACTTCTGGTTTAAGTGATGCTTTGTTCCTTCTGGTTTGGTTTTCTCCAGCATATGGAGAAGGACATTCAGCATACCAATTTTTCTTTGTTCAAGAGATCTTCTCCTTCTTCACATCTATTGGTTGAGACTGGTACTGTTGTTTTTTCAGAAATTTCACACACAATAGTGTTCCTTTGTTAGCATAAACCTCAGGTCTGCTGGGTAGTCAGTGATTAATCAACTCTCTTCTTTATTAAGAATAATGTGTGCCTTGTTTTACTTTAGCAAAGTTTGGACTTGTGGCACCTTCATCCATCTCAATAAAAGATGGGTCTTCCACTCTCACAGTCCAGCTACAGGTTAGCCTTCAGAATAAAAGGAATTATTCCAGCCTTTGTTATGGCCACCCCCTAGAAAACAGGAGTCCAGCTTTGGAGAAGAAGTTTTGGCCAGGCTGGGAGCAGTAAGCATACAGGCAGCACAGATCTGATGCCTGCAATTGGTTATAAAGGAAGGAGTGGACTTGAACCATGATCTTCTTGGAGCTAAAGAAGCCCAATCTTTTGGCTGACATTGTGTGCAAAGTTTCATCAATCAAGTTTCCCAATCATCAACTTATGGCTCTTTTTTCATTGATAAATGTTTAAAATGGTACATCATGGAGACAGTTCTACATGTCATTTGGCTGTGACTGATTATTCATATCAGATGAGACTTAGAAAGTGCATTCCAAAGAAATGCCAATAATGTGAAGAAAACTGATAGTTTAGATTAAGTTAAAGGTCAATGAAAGAGGGTCAAGCAGCTGACGTTTAGGCAAAAGACCTGAGTGCTAAAGCAAGCAACGTGGGTAATATCAGTCTACCTTACAAGGGACATAGCCCCGTTAATGAAGGATGCTTAAGAGAGATAACCAAAGACCCACAGTTATAGGTCAGCCATCTTGGAATATTAAGAGAAAAAACAAAGTCCTTGAGAAAATTGGTGATGTAATGTGAACCGAAGTCTCTGGGGCTTATCTTGAAACTTCAGGACTCGTTCTTACCCAAAAGAGTTTTCACAATGAAATAAAGGGAAACCTACAAATTTCACTTAAGACAACACTGGATCTAAAAGGCTGGAGAATTAACTGAAACTGTATGCTGCCCCAACACCCATGACTGCAAGGACTCACTCAAAGATGTAATATAAAACAACAAGCCAACCCGCGGCATACCATACGCCGCATAATCAGGCCGGTTTTTTAATAATTTTTAAGCACAGGGAGAAAATGTAACATTTGCAAAATCGGTAATGTAATAAATCAGCAAGGAAAGCAACATTGTAACAATGCAACGGAACGAACCAACACACAATCGTCCGTGCGGTGTAGCGAGGTAGGAGGGGGGTGTGTACAAAGTGCAGGAGCATCTAAGAAGACGCATGTTTGTCACGGATGCGAATTGCTGTATGTAGCGTGTACAACACTTTGCTATGCTGCACGCGGTCGTGCGTCGTAACCGAAACCTCGTTTTTTAAAGACTGCTCACTTCATTGTGTTTTAACCTCAGTTGTAAAGGAATATTTTAATGATCCCATGGGATACCCCTCGCAAACAGTTTTACACGCTGTATATGGCGATTCACCTCCGCGAGAAACATTCCTCTATTAACAGTCAACGTGTGGGAGGGGGGTGTGTACAAAGGGTAGGGACGAAAACAGTGGGAGCATATGAGTCGCACTTAGTGGCAATTCCACGGTTTGCAGCCCGAATGGGGTTCAACGGCTTACCCACGCCTAGACACACGCTCAATCTCATGCATAATTATTTATTGAATGGTAAACACTTCTGGAAAGACACGGTTGTCTAAAACAGGTTAGTGTGAGAATACAACAGTAAGCGAATGAAAAGATGGAACTCTGGAGAGAGCAAAATACAACACAATAGTGAACCAGCGGCATAACAAAGCTGAATAATTATTTATTGATGGTTGAACACTTCTGGAAAGACACAGGGACACCTCTCGCAAACTGTTCTACACACCGCATACAGCGATTCACATCTGCGACAAACAAACTGTTTTACACAATGCATACAGCAAATCACTTCCGCGACATGATTTTTCCTAGATGGTCCTGTCGCGTCCACCCTCGCACTCGAAGCATACACACCGCCTGGTCATGTGTCCGCTCGCAAGAGAAACTCACGGAGAGCCGCCCACCAGCTGCCTGTGTGTGTGCCTCTGTCTGTCTCTGGCGCGGCTTTCTCTCTTGCTGCCTCTGTGTGAACCGGTCAGGCACAGAGAAGGTCAGCTGCTGAGAGAGCGTCTCGACTGTTGCAGGGCCTGCATTAGTGAAGCAGGAGAGACGGTAATGAAACAGAGGCACAGGGCTTATTGGTTTTTAAAGACTGATTCCTTCATTGTGCTTTAACCTCAGTTTTAAAGGATTGTTTTAAAGATCCCATGGGATACCCCTTCGCAAACTGTTTCACATGCTGCATATGGCGATTCACCTCCGCGAGAAACATGCCTCTATGAACAGTCAACGTAGCTCGGAGGTACATGACATTAACCTGACCTGCACTGCATGTGGCCTCTACGACAGACGAACATAAATGATGCCATTTTTTCTGTGTCGTCGCGTCCGAGTTGGTGGGTGTGGCCCTGCGAATTGTCGTCGTATCCAATGGTCTTGGAGTTGGTGGGCGTGGCTCCTTCCTGTGTGCGCCATAGGTGTCTCACTTGTCGGCGGCTTAGTGAATCCACGCCCCTTCCAGCGTGCTTTCCATGGTTGTCTTGCCTTAGTGAATTATATATATAGATAATAATAAGCATGTCAGGTTTGAGATTTCTTGCACCAGATAATCGTCTTTCCTTGTATGTTTACTTTTGCCAAAAGTGACACTGAATGCTGTGAGAATTACAGTCTGTATCCTGTTATTTAGGCTGCTGTGAGGTATATTTTAGTGCCTATTTACTAGAAACATCAGTAAAAGCCATCAAGTTTTACTGTTCAACATAAACTCTGTCATCTCCTATACAGCTGCCATAAGGCTCACAATATTTTTAGACCATTCATATAAATCAGATTGTCCTGCTTGCACAATCAGTCTTCTATATCTGGTTTGTTAGGGATCGGGACTGGCATCCTTTAGAATACACCATATCCCCTACAACCTGTGCAGTGTGAGCAAGAGTTTTGTCCTGAAGAAGAGCAGAGATGGGCAACAGCCTTCCTCGATGTTTCGTCCCGACTGACTACCATAAACACCACAGCAAACCAGCACAACATTGCCATGCCAGAATTGTGCAGCCTATCTCTTGACATTGCTTCTCTTCAGTAAGAAGTCACAGGGTTGCACATACTGCTGTCTCGTAACCATGATGTCAGAAGAGGCTGTTGTGATGTCCTGGACAATATGTGTAAGAAAGTAATTAACAAGGTGAAGTGTCATAGTACAAGTTTGCAAAGAAAGTAAAGGCTTGGTGGTGTTTGGAAAATCAACTGAGAACAACTGGAGTTCTATCAGCTACACCACATTCCAAAAAATCAGTAATATTAGATTTCAAAGAAAGAAAACTCAAATCTATGTAATACATCAGAATTGTAATGCAATAACTGAAGAGCCATAACGAGTTAGAGACCTCCATATCCACAGCAATTTAAACACACAAAATTAAAAACATAACCACATGAGGAAGGAAGGAATTGTTCTTTGTAAAACTTTCTTGTGAATCATAAGCTTTACTAGGTAGATTTAAAAACAATTGGGCATTCTACCTGCAATATTAACCAAGGAACTTAAAACTAAGAACTTCTTCATACAAAAATCATTACATCTCAATAGCTCAGTTTTATTCAAGAGAAAAAAAATGATAATAATAGAAATGCTCTGCAAAAAGATAATTGCTAATTTAAGATGCCCTATAAATGGTAGACATCTCATTCCAGACTATAATCCTTAATTCTACACTTTATTTTTATGGAGGAATATTTCGGACAAAATTAAATAAATAAATAAATAAATAAAATTACTGTGAAATGTGAGCATAAATAATAAATGTGTCATGAAATAAGAGCCTAAATAAATAAATAAATGTGTCATGAAATGAGAGCATAAATAAATAAATGTGTCATGAAATATGTTTTTTGTTGCTTATTTATTTCATTTTGTCCGTAACATTCCTGCAAACCATCATGAAATACGACTTGAAATAAAACTGTCACTTTCACTCGTCAAAGTTGAGAGGGTGGGCCCTAACAGGCCCTCTAGTTACTGATTGGTGAATCGATAGCACAAGAATGAATTAGAAAAAAGCTTACTACTGCTGATGAAATGGATTCTGCCGAAGATATTACGTATTTCAGAGAGAGAATTGAAGATTTATCGGAAGAAATTACAGAAGAATTTTCAAACAACTTTGCCACTGATCAGAGCTGTAGATTGTTTGAAAAAGTAGCTGCAAATATGCACCTGACTTTATACTCGTAAAACAAGGGTCAAATACTCAGTTCAAAATATTAGTTGGCGCTGCTTTGGGCATTCCATGTCAAAGTACCTAAACTAACACAGCCGTTGCAGTTTACCGTATATCAAACTGGCTCATTTGCCTTGTGATCGTCTTCTCCGACACACCATAATCTGCAATCTGTCGTACTTTTAAACCGCATAACAGAAGGTGTTCTGTTGACTCAGCTGGAATGTCAAAAGGATGGACGTCCAGAGCAGGGAACTGAGTCACCTGAACTGGAGTGTAGTAGAGTCCGTTCCACTAGTTCTTCGATATTTTCAAAAATAGTTTCATCTATATCGGAGTCTAAAAGGGCCGCCAACATTGTAGTTTCTTCCGATAAATCTTCAATTCTCTCTCTGAAATACGCAAGATCTTTGGCAGAATCCATTTCATCGGCAGTAGTAAGCATTTTTCTAATTAATTCTTGTGCTATCGATTCACCAATCAGTAACTAGAGGGCGTGTTAGAGCCCACCCTCCCAACTTTGACGAGTGAAAGTGACAGTTTTATTTCAAGTCGTATTTCATGACGGTTTGCAGGAATGTTACGGACAAAATGAAATAAATAAATAAGCAACAAAAAACATATTTTGTGTCACATTTATTTATTTATGCTCACATTTCACAGTACATTTATTTATTTAATTTTATCCGAAATATGAACCTACTTAAAATATATGGAGGAATATCACGTTATGTATTTAGCATTAGAACAAGGGTGTAAAAGGTTTTTGCTACAATCTGTGTATTACCGTGTTTCCCTGGAAATAAGACTGCATCTTATATTCATTTTTGCTCCAAAAGATGCACTATGGCTTATTTTCAGGGGATATCTTATACTTATTCATATACAACAATATACAGTACATTTATCCAAATACAGTCATGTATCTTCTGGAATATCGCCATAACTCTCCTGATTCAAACCCTGAATTCCAGGCTGAATTTCTTGTTACTCCAGCCGCTTTTAAGATCCTCCAGGATTGATGTGCGCGCTTCCGATGTTTGATGAATGGTCCAATGTGATGAAGCAAAATGCCGGCATACAAATACATTCGTGGTGCTTTGATACTCAGATGTCGCATATTCCCCAAAGTAATGACACAAAACATTTTAAAAGTCTCACATACCATCTCCTGTACTTTCTTTTTTTTTTGCACCTTTACAATACCATCAGAATGTACTGTGGCATATTTGAGCCACAGAGGAAAAAAAAAATAAGGACATAATGAAAATGTCTATTTTGTGATTAAAGTGGAAATTTCAGCTTTAAACTTGAAATGTCCACTTTAACCTCACAGTTTACTTTATCATTAAAGTAGACTGTCGTAAACGTCATCTTTAAACTGACCCAGTTGTTAAATCGCTACGTGCTTCTGGGGCTTTCTCCTGACCGGACAGCAGCAGCAAGTAGCTTTGCCACACAAAACACATTCAATATATAATATTCCATTTCTCTGCACATTTAGAATTCTTAGATTTATACTTGATATCACGTTCATCATGAAATGCATTAAAAATGTATATTACATTTTACTGATAAATCGTTAACTTTGTTTAAGTAATAAATACTGCTTAATAGTTACACATATGCGGTGGCACGGTGGCAGAGCGGTAGCACTGTTGTTTCACAGCGAGTCATGTCCCTTGTGATCCCTGCCTGGAGTTTGCATGTTTTTCTGGTAGATTTCCACAGTGTGCTCAGACATGAAAGTTTGGGGATTTGGTGAAGCTACAATGATGTTAGTGTATGTGTGTGCTTGTGTTCACCTTGCGATGAGCTGATGCCCCATCCAGAGATTTTGTTTCTGTCTTGCGCTGATGCTGCTGGAATGGGCACATCCCAGAATTGATGGATGTAATCATTAAACATCCTTTTCAGAGGTATTGTGGCAAAGTGTCCTCGGAATTTAATGGATGTTTCGGGCGCACGCATCACATCGCATGAAGTATAAACCTGGCCTTAGGCACCTTACTTTCACCTGACAATCTTGACTAGGGCTTATTTTTAGGGTAGGGCTTATATTACAGGGCAGCCTGAAAATCATGCTAGGGCTTACTTTCGGGGGCAAAATGTTTGCTGTTAATATATTTGTCATTTTTCCAAATCAGATGTTAAAGTTTTTGATCTTCCTTTTCTAATACAGTTGTTAAAATAACACTTCAGTCCCATGCTTTTCTGACCTTTTTTAAGTTTTACTGAGAAAGCATTTCTGGTAATCAGTTGTTTGTTTTTATTCACAGTTTTTAATTGTCAGATGGTAATAAAAAAAAAAAAAGAATTAAGTAAATATGGGTAAAAAATAATGCTCAATTAAGAGCAGCAAGTGATTTATAAATTATTCAGAATAAAACCGGAAGCCATTATGGCACTCCAATAATTTAGCTAGACAGTCCTGGGTCAGAATGATCATTTCACATAGTAACTTCACTGCCACACTTGACCTCAACATATACTGTATAATACACTGTACTATAACTAGAATGCAATATCTTCTGTTTTGTTTTATTTTTTAGTGAAATCTTATGCAATATATGAATCTAACATGTGGCCTAATACTTTCTAGAGCATGTGGGGATCAGAAAAAAATTATAACACTTAAAGACAGGTCATAAAGCACCACCCTAAAGCTGTTGGTTCAGTCCTCACCTTACTTACTGTATCAGTGAACTGGCCAAGTCAGTCGACTTACTCGAGTTCCTAATGCCAGAAGGTACGTTCATGGGATTGTGCTATCATAAAATGACAAGGTGTAAAGGGAGTAAGTTTCAAAACTTTAGAATAATCCATAAGTTGGAGGATTGCTCCACTTCCAAAAAAAAAAAAATTCTGTCTGGACATTATTTTTGTCTAAACTCCATGTATAAAAATGATACCTAAAAATACTACAACAAAGTAAAACATCATCACACTTACATCTGAAAAGCGTACTTTAACGTTTGAGCTGGATAAACAAGTACAACCAACATCTTTGCTTTCTGAATATCTGTATTTGATTCAATCACTGATACCTCAAATACTGCAGATTTGCTCCATCACACCGACCCTTTCATTCCTACAAGAAGTCATTGCATGGAAAGTACACACACAAAAAAGTCAGTTACATTTTATTGTCATCAATCATTTTTAAATACATCTATATAAATAGTTATTTAAAATTACAAGCATCTCACTTTACATTTTCTGAGCACGTAATGTTGATCAACACAGTGTGTCCATTTTCATTATCTGCAATTAACTGGGTGTAACAAAAAGCTTTTGAAATAATATTCAATTAAATCTTTTTCAAAAACAACTCAAAAAAAGCACTGTTAGAAATATATAAATCTGTAATAGTTGCTTCACACACTTACTAGTGAGGTAAACCATGAAGAGTTATTTTTAATAGTTAAATGCAATCAAACACAATTGTTTTATACTATTTATGCAATTACCTTTTGAAACAATTGGGATTCCGTACTTAAGCATCTCTCCAATGAAGTTTGTGACTCTAAGGGTTTATTACGAATATTCACTCATGCTTTCTCATGAGTACGAGCAGTAACATATTATAACATGTCAAAACATTACTTTCAAATAAATATTTCATTCACTGTTGGGAGATGAGGAGAAAAAAAAAAAAAAAAAAGAGTCGGGCAGCAAGCAAAAGGCATCAATTCATGTCTTCTTACAGAGTGCACACTACCTCCTCTTCATTGGCCCACTTTTGCCTGTTTTACTGCTACTTCCAGACTTTCCAGAAGACTTGGAGGAAAAAAGTTTGGTCATAAATTCTGAAACATCAGGTAGTTCATGATTGGGATTCAGCATGTTCATGGATTGCTCCATTTCCTTTAAAGGAAAGAAAACAAAAATGAAACACTGCAGGACACAACATGTGAAATATGTACCTAAGTAGCTCTTTAAGTCTTTAGCAATTTAAAAATGTGCAACCATAGTATTATAAACATGATTCGTTCCCTAGACGTGAAGTTAAAATATTACTCTTTCACAATTAAAAGCTTTGGCACAAGTTAACCCCTTGGCACATCTTTACATACCTTCACCCATATGTCTAATATTTTATAAACAAAAAAGGAATATCCTGGTCACAATTTCAACTATGGCACACTGGTCAGACCTTGAGGACCTAAAAGTGAAATAACTCAAGAGTATATTTAAAGTCTTTTCGAACATCTTTAAAAAGTACATAAAAGATTGTTGATATCAAATGCCAAAGTGATAGCCATGTACACTAAAAACAGATTGTTAAATCCAAAATAAACAAGCCATTACCAGATTATCACACATTTATAAACTAGACAAAATATAAAAGGGAGGAGAAGAATGCTCCTGAGAAGGCAATTAAACAGGTAAAAGACAAACAGAAATACACATGTTTTAAATCTACATTAAGACTGAAAACACTGACACAATTAACAGAACTCTCAGAAAAGCAAGGATTTCATGGTATGACTTGGTGACCAACAAAAGTGAAGGACGCATAGAAGCTATATATAATACTCAACTTTAACTTAAACTGTTTTATTGATATTGAGCAAATCGCTGTATAATTTTATATGTAACAGGTATGTTGTATCATTTATAATATTCACACCCCTTTAATATCTGATAGTAATAATAGGAACAGCAGAACCCCCGATTATCTGAAGTAATGTAGATATAAGCTACCTCAGAAAATAAAAAAAAAAAAAAGGATGGCTGCGGCAATTTTGGATTAAAAACCACAATATAAAAGATAATGGCAATTTATTTGGTAAAGCATCACTTTCAAGCCACTTTTAAAAACCTTAGTGAATTTATTGTTCCTGGCTTCTTTGCTGCAATGTTCTGCAGTATTCATGGCAAAGCTTTTATGAATCAGAAGAAAAGTTGCTTATTACATTAAGATAATGTGGAACCTCGGTAAGTAAGGGCACAGGTATAATGGATTTTGATTTTATGCAGTTTTCAGTTAATGTGAATATTGACCCTTTAACGCCTTTGAAAGTGCATTTATTTGAACTCTGTCCAATAAAACATCTCTCAAAAAATGTTTGCTCGACTTTTTTTTTTTTTGGAGACATAAGAATTTTTTGAACTGGTCTAAAATGCTAAACTATGAATTTATACAACCCATTTATCTGGAAGTCTTAAAAAAACTCAAGCAGCTGTCTGAAATAGAGCTCAATCAATGATCAATACTGTACTTCTGACTCAAATAATTCAACTACTGTGATGCACTCCAAAACAATAACTGTAAAAAAACCTGTAGGTATGAAAGATAATGAATGCAAATCTAGAAATAGCCCTTTTTGCTATTAACCTCCTTAGAATTAACCCCAAGACTTGCTTGGGCTCGGAATTCTATGTGAATACAGTTAACCTAGAATGTCTCTCAGGATATAGTTCTTACTAGCCAATCCACGTCGTACCATACACTGCATAATCAGGCTGGTTTTTTAATAATTTTTAAGCACAGGGAGAAAATTAACATTTGAAAAATCGGTAATGTAATAAATCAGCAAGAAAAGCAACATTGTAACAATGCACGGAACAAACCAACACACAATCGTCCGTGCGGCGCTCAGGTGCGGAGGGTGGAACGGGATAAGAGGAGAAGGACGTCCACTCCACTCCCTCCGTCATGCTAGTCTGCTGATTTCTCGTACAGTATGCACTGCCTGCTCATGTGCCCACCTCCAACTCGTCACTCGAGTCGTTGTCGTCTTTGTACAGTCCAGATGCAGCTGTGACTCACGTAGACTTTTCATTGCTCTGTGCGGTTTTGGCTGCCTTTCTATATATAATCCACCAAGACACCCGACCACGGTGGGAGGGGGGTGTGTACAAAGTACAGGAGCATCTAAGAAGACGCATGTTTGTTACGGATGCGAATTGTTGTATGTAGCATGTAAAACAGTTTGCTATAGTGCACGTGGTCGTGTGTCGTAACCGAAAACTCATTTTTTAAAGACTGCTCACTTCATTGTGTTTTAACCTCAGTTGTAAAGGAATGTTTTAAGGATCCGTGGGTCAGAGCAGCATGTGACCTCTAAGACAGACGAATATAAAGGACGCCGGTTATTCTGTGTTGTCGCGTCCGAGTTGGTGGGCGTGGCTCTGTGAGTGGTCGTCGTATTCCAATGGTCTTGGAGTTGGTGGCTCCTTCCTGCGTACGCCATAGGTGTGTCACTTGTCGGCGGCTTAGTGAATCCATGCCCCTTCAGGCGTGCTTTCCATGGTTGTCTTGCCTTGAATTATATTATATATATATATATATATATATATATATATATATATATATATATATATATATATATATATATATATATATATATATATATATATATATATATATATATATATATATATATATATATATATATATATATATATATATATATATATATATATATATATATATATATATATATATATAGGTAATCCAATGTACAGTGTTAAGCCTGAATAATGCTAATGACAGTAGATAAAATAGTATTATGCTGCAAAAAAATAATGAATAATTCTGTGTGTTTTTCCACTCTAGGGTAAGTTAGCAATATTCACTACCTAAACTAAAACTGAACCATTAGTTGAAACAAATGATAGTGACGACAATGTGAATTAGTCATCAGACATTGACACAGATATTGAAACTGATGCATATAGTGCTGTACAACTGAGCTGCCGTGACATGCCAGGTGACTTCAGTCACATGAAGGTTGACCGTGGTGCAAGTAGGGGTGTGGAAAAAGAATTTCAATCAAAGACAAGAAAGACCCCTAAACACTATTAACAATGCAGCAAAATTCAATGTTCATGTGAAGGGAAACTGTAGAGGAAACTAAGCCTCACATTGTGGCAGCCTATAAGAACACAAAGAGCAGGATTAATTGTACGGATCAGACAATGACATACTTTCCTCTCATGTGCAATAAAACAGGAAAAAATATTTAAAAAGTGCAAAAAAACACTCTTCTACTCTTCCAACTACAGTACAACATCAGAGATGATTTCAATGCATGTCGCATGAATGAAATGCATCAAATCTGTACAAGTATGGCAGTGGACACTAGACATACCTTTCCAACTTTGATTGACATTCTGGTATATACATATTTCTATTACAAATAACAAATTTCTCCCTTGTTGAAAGAAAAAAAATTATACATTTTTGGCTCATTTTTCCAGGGATAAATACAACACTAAGGATAAATATAACACTAAATCAAGTGCTTATGTATGGGTTACATTTTACCACCAAATAGGTGTTTAGATTTAGCTTTTCTACATATAAAATTTCATAATGCAATGTTTATTTCAAAACCCTAGTATGGAATTAATTTAATGCTGACTGCAGTGCCATTGATAAGATTTTATTTATTTTTAAAAAGAATACACATGCAAATGTAGCAATACATAGCAATAAAATTGTAAGGAATATACTTAAATCCCAATTATACCTGTCAGATTAAGTTTACAGAATACATTTCACTTTTACAAATTTTAATTTCTGCATTATCAGTTTATAGGTGAAGTACAGAACTCTTTAACGCTAGGAATGACAAAGCTAGAAATTCCCACTTAAAATAATTATGAAGAGCTCGTCCTAAAAAGTAGGCTGTAACATTAAATTATTTTGGGAGGCTCTGGTATAATATTTGAAACTTTCTATTTTTAATAAAATGAAACAAATACAGTTTACAGTAATTCCTTCACAATTATTTCCCTATTAGTTTGCCTAAATATTAAATCAGGATATGTAACTGTAGTCAAAATTGTTAACGGTCTTTCTTTACAACTACAGTTTAGCAATTTGAGCTTTCACTGTTTCAGTGTATGTGACTTACTTACTCAACAACCTTGCTATTTACAGTCAGTCCTCATAACCACCAATCCACACTACCCACCAAAACATTAAACTAAAGGCTTATTAAAAACAAAATGAAATTTTAGTGGCTGCATACAATACAAAACTAGCTGTGAACATAAAACTATAAAAACTCTTTCTATTGGAGCTATGCAATATTACATTCATGATATTGTTACAATTGAAAAGCTACAATGTTCTAAGTTTCCTTACTGGGTAATATTTTAATTTTCTTGAGTTTAAGTGGTTCACAGTGGACTAGTGACTAAAAACACTCCTTTAATACAGAAAAATGAAAGCCTTTAATACACAAAAAGATGTTTTAAAAATGAATAATCTGTATCAGACTGATATAGATCAAACTTAAACAGCCACAAATAAGGGAAGTTTAAAAGAAACTTCCAACCAAAAATTATATATTTATGTTACTTGGCCTATGGGGTTTGTAAAATTGGCAAGAGAAATGGACAAGCTTTCTAATAAAATGGGTGTATATGTAGACCAACACTGGACCACATCAAAAAATATCAATAGCCCATCAAAAAGAATCTCATGTTACTTACATCACGTGTCAAGTCATCTGGTTGTACACTAATGAGATGCAAAACATGTTTTTTGCCAAAATACTGTTAAATAAATACTTCCAGACAAATACAGCAATTTATGTTGAAGATATGTATTTACATGAGCTTTTGAATTGAAGTCCCACCTCCCCCCTTCACTGGTCTTCAGTATAAAAGCCCATTCCCAGGTGAATGTTTATCCTTAGCATTTAAGGAACAGCAAACCTGAACAGTTACCAAATTCCAGGACCCTAATGAATTTCAAAGAGTACGAAGCTCAGACTAACTTCATATAAATGTTCAAAAACCTCATTGTGAACTTTCTATCTTAAAACATGGCTACAGATTTCACATAAATTTTTAAGAAATTAAACAATGTTACAACATACTATTTACAAGGATTTTGGGGACTTTTACACAGATTAAAACACAAAGCCTGTAATCTAATATTATCACGTTTTTCTAACAGAGAGCCATTTCTTTAATGTTTCGTTAAGCATGCCAAAAACTAAATCTGAACAAAATATCCACTTAAGCCTAATTAAAGTCGATGAAATCCTCTGGTGTGGAGCAAACGGATCTTTTTGAAAACTGTACAATTACATTACAGAGTGAAAGTCTTCAGAGAGAAGGGAAACTTACCCGTCTCATTTCAGGATCATTGGTGTTTACTACTTTTGGAAGTAATACAATTATCAGCAGGGGTAGCACCATCATCATAACCTAAAATAGAAAGGTAGAATATTAAAAACGTATTGAACACAAGTAAAACAGGATAATAATCACATCTTCATGCAAACTCTTGAATACTGTTATTCCTATATTATTTTTTGTAACAATGCCTTGGGTTAGTATCTTAGTAAGGACAATATTGTATATAAATTTGGAAACACAACTAATATTCCAAAATGTTCCATCAGATGACATTTTTTGCTTCTGGGATATGCAATATAAAAAAAGGACACTACAAAATAAATTTAAAAGAAATGCAATTTAGAACTCTGTTCGTTATGCATTTTGAAGGCACATTTTTCATGGCTCAAGAAATACTTTAACATCCTGCCTGTTAACATTTGTAGCTCAAAATATGTCATATGACAGACAGGGTAATTAAATAGTCATTCTTTAAAGCTTGGATGAATTCCACAGCATTTATATACCAGATTCAACTTATAACTGTCAATTTGATTTTTGACTTCTCTAAATTCAGCTAGCTAAAATGTTCAGTAATTGGCTGAATCCAAAACAAACATATTACATGTTAATTTTTAAACTTCTTAATGAATCTGTAATTAAATATGTTGTTAAAACTAGTTTGCCCTTAAGTAAGAAATAACCTAGAAAACAGAACACAGGTGCCTTCACTGGTGGAATTCCAGTCTTCAATACATTTGTTTGCAGGGAAAAACTTTAAAGACACCATTTCCAAAGGTCTTCATAAATTTCAAGTTTAAAGCATCTTGAGTGCATTCAAAAACATAATGCTAGATAGATCTGATTTAATAAATTAGACACATATGCTAGATCTTTATTTATCCACCAGGGAAATTTGGCTTTTATAGCAATTCTTTAAATAAATACATACATAAATGGAGAGAGAAAAAAAATATATATACATACACACACACACACACACACACAAATACACCATGATCTAAACGCACACCAGAAAAACTAAAAAGAAAGAATAAAGTATGTTTTATACTATTCATTGCAAGAAGAACAACAAATCTTGACTGGATGTAGATG
The DNA here is from genome assembly GCF_016835505.1 of Polypterus senegalus. Lineage (NCBI taxonomy): Eukaryota > Metazoa > Chordata > Cladistia > Polypteriformes > Polypteridae > Polypterus > Polypterus senegalus. The sequence goes on along the minus strand of NC_053171.1, from coordinate 67,607,552 downwards.
TTGGTTTTATTTTCATACAATCAAAGCCAAATAAAAAAAGTTCTGTGTGTGCAAAGACTGTGCAAATAATCCACAGCAGCTGCAAAGGGAACAATCAAATTCACTATATTTCAAGCTACCATCAACAGATATGAATTTTAAACTGCAATTTGTAACAGTGAGTTACTCCCATTATTTAAAATTTAAAGCAAGGTAAACGCTTTTTGGTACAAAAGCTCCAGGGACTCTTTTACTACTACAAATCCTTTCTACTGCATGCACTAAAACCTACTTATTGCTCTACAAAAATCCGATACAGCATCATAATAACAAAATCTTTTTTTCAGAATAATCTAGTGTCTCTACAAATTTTATTCATTAATTAAAATAGCTCTCCAAATCTGCTTTATTCCTGTTAATGTTTTGAAAAGCAAATTAAGCAATATATTAATATATTACCTGGACATTACAAATGTAAAAAAAAGTACAGATTTCACTTTTTCTTTCTGACTTTGTTTGCTTCTTATCTTTTAAAAAACAGTGTTACCACATCTCTTTAGAGTAAAAAATGCTGGTAAATTAATAGAAGTTTAGCATATTTTAATTCCCCTCAATAATTTGCCTTTTCTTCCAAAATAGCTTAACAGTACAAGAGACAAAATTATGTGTTGGGATATCACTAAATGAAGCAGTAAATGTTATGAGATCATATAGGATTATTACACAGAAGTGGCTTAAGGTCTAGGGTTACTTTCATAATAATAAGATCAGAAGGAGGAGAGCTGCAACCAGCCCTAAAATGCAAATGTTGACCAGAAAAGTTCTCACAGTTGGGATGCAAATAGACAACCAAATTCTAGGAGCGTCTTTCTTTTTAATATGCTGGTGGGGGTGTTGAGATCCAAGCAGTTGTGTCTTCATTTGTTTAAAAGTGTTTCATTTTTTTTAAATGATAAAGTTACTGGCCCAACACATGCACACAATTAAAACTAGGCTACATTTTAGATTACAGATTAATGTCAAGATAAAAAGCACATTCCACCCAAGCCAGTTATTATTTCAGGGATGCAAAGAAGTTGTTTTTAGGAAAAATTTCAAATGCAAAAATGAGACGGGTAAATTAAAAAATATATATATATATAAACACAAACATTTAGGATGATGTATTGCAGCATTAGGAGGACTTTAAAATTACTTACCATAGGGTTCATCAAAAAGTCTGTCCAACCCCAAGTTTCTCTTTTCAAAAAATAAGAAGGAGAACCACTGGACCTCAGCTGAAGAGGGTAAGGTAAGCGAATCACCTCTGATGTCTTAATGTAATTGACCATTCTTGCCCTATAAGAAAAAAAATTCAGTGGGGACATGTCAAGCAAATTGCAGACTTACAGGGTTTAACTCTTGTGTTTGATTTGATCCAGCAAAATAAAATGAATAATTCATTTATTTGTTTATTTAAATAGATAATCTCAGGGACTTGATGAGAACAAAAAAAAAAAAAAAAAAAATTATCAAATTGAAACAATTAGCCTTGTGCCCTATCCAGGAACTAATCCTGCCTTGCACACGATGCTTTAGAAGAATAATATTCTTTATATTCATATAGCGCTTTTCTCACTACTCAAAACGCTCTCCACGCATGATCTACATACTGTGAGGCAACAACACTACCACTGTGCCACAGCGTGGATGGATTTGCCTCCTGCTCAAGATAAATGGGTTTGAAGATGGATAGATGGAAAGAGATAACACATTGAATTAAACCTTTTTTCTTCTGATCATTCAATACACTGACACATAATGGCTAATAAAATCAACAACTAGGGGCTACTTTGTTAGATATTGCTAGACTGTGTTCATTTAGGAAAAGCATTTTTTCGTATATATATCAGTGGTTCTTAACCTAGGTTCGATCGAACCTTAGGGATTCGGTGAGTCAGTCTCAGGGGTTCGGCGCCGGGAGGTCAAGACATGCACCCGACTCATATGATTCGTATGACATGCCCAGCTTGGTCATCATTAGCTGTAGGTAATTACGCTACATTGTTTGGCCAATTGGTGCTGCAGGGAATTTGGTGCACTCAGTAGTCGACTTATGACTGTCTTGATAGTATGTCGTGAGATTTCTTTCTTAATATTTTAATCCATACTAACTACGTCGAACAAAAAAAGAAAGTGGTTGGACGAATATGTACAACATGGATTCACATATATAACAGAACGTGATGGGAGTCAGCGTCCTATCTTCATGATTTGTAATGCAAAGTTAAGCAATTCTAGTCTAGTACCGGCAAAACTAAAAGAACACTTCCTTAACCTACATGGAGATGGGGAATACAAGAACACAACGCTTGCTGAATTAAAGATAAAGAGAGCCAGATTTGATGAAAAGGCCACTCTGCCTGCTCTCAGTTTTGTACCCATTAACAAACCGATCCTAACAGCATCGTACAAAGTTGCTTACCTTATCGTAAAGCAGAGCAAACCACACACCATTGGTGAAACATTCATAAAACCAGCTGTGTTGAAGATGGCGAATCTGATGCTGGGAAAAGCAGCCGAAGTTAAATTATCACAAATTCCTCTTTCAAATGACACCATCAACGACAGAATAGAGAATATGAACAAAGACATCTTAACTCAAGTAGTTGCAGATCTAATTTCAAGCCCGACAAAATTCAGCCTCCAACTGGACGAGACCACAGACGTTTCTAATCTAATTCAACTTGCTGTATTGTGCACTATGTGAAAGATGACATGATAAAGGAAGATTTTTTATTTTGTAAGCCTCTTACAACAACAACTAAGGCAGCTGATGTGAAGAAACTTGTGGATGACTTCTTCAGAGGCAACAATCTTTCGTGGGATATGGTTTCTGCAGTTTGTACGGACGGAGCTCCAGTCATGTTGGGAAGAATGTCTGGTTTTGGTGTGCTAGTGAAAGCTGACACACCACACATCATTGTTATGCATTGTATTCTGCACAGGCATGCGCTGGCAACAAAATCTTTGCCTCCAGAAATGACGGAAGTATTAAAAATTGTAGTTTAATGTGTGAACTATGTGCGAAATTGTGCGACAAGGCACCGCATTTTCAGTTAGCTGTGTAAAGAAATGGGTTCTGAATGCGAGGTACTTCTGTACCATTCTAACGTTCGGTGGTTATCCAGGGGACGGGTGTTGAATCGTGTTTTTGCTATGCATGTGGAATTAATTTAGCGTACATGGCCGATATATTCGCATCATCTCAATAATCATCTCAATCAGCAGATGCAGGGTGGGGGAGTCAACAACTTAGAAGCGGAAGAAAACCTGAAGGCTTTTCAAAAAAAGTTGCCGTTATGGAAACGACGAACAAAGAATAATAACTTGCCAAACTTTCCCCTGCTGGATGACTGTGTAAGTAAGATCGAAGATGTCTCTGGAATCTACAGTATACTAATAAAAGGCAAAGCCCTCACTGACTCACTCACTCACCCATCACTAATTCTCCAACATCCCGTGTAGGTAGAAGGCTGAAATTTGGCATGCTCATTCCTTACAGCTTACTTACAAAAGTTAAGCAGGTTTCATTTCGAAATTCTACGCGCAACGGTCATAACGGTTGACAACATTCGCCATGTTGAACTTTCTTATTTATGGCCCCATCTTCACGAAATTTGGTAGGCGGCTTCCCTGCGCTAACCGAAACCAATGTATATACTTATTTCAGTGGTATGATGCCACTGTCGGCCGCCATATTGAACTTTTCAAAGGTCTTTGTTACTTATGGGCCCATCTTCAAGAAATTTGGTACATGGGTTCTCAACGCTAACTGAATTCTACTTATGTACATATATACGTCCATAGCCTGCAGCTCAGTTACCGTGTGAGGCGCCATTGGGTCTCCCATCCCAACGCCTCCCACGTTGTTGGCTGCCTGCCTTTATAAGGCCGTCCGTCGCTCCGGTCTCTACATTCCCTTCCTTGCTTCGCCACAGGATTCATGTCTCCCTGCTGATAACTACAGCCTTTTTATTTAATCCACAGCTTCTCCGCCGTTTTATTGTTCGTTTATTACGATTATAGTTATTGTTTACGTATTTTAGACTTACTTTAATTGTTCAGGTACCCATTTCCTTTATCATTCCAACCGTACCCCCATTAACATGTCTATCGAGGTGATCACCATTGATCAAAGAACTGTCACTTACCGAGTGGTTTCCATGCCCGGAGATGGCTCCTACCTTTCCCAATCTCTGTGTTACATATTGCACGGCCATATCAGGCTCACTCTTGATATCCGGAGGAACATTCTGTCTTATGTATTGAATGATTGGGACAGGTTCAAGGTGTGGACTGATGATGGTACAGGAGATAATTACACTACACAGGAGCACTATAAGAGTGAAATGCTTAAGTCCTTCACCTATGGTTCTACATGCGAGTTGATGGCTGCTGCTGAATTGTTCGGTTGTCGCTTTCAAGTGTACCGAAATGGCCAAATATTTTACACCTTTCGACAACTGCCAGTGCCTCTTAAACATCTTAGACTCACAGGTGACAATTTCAGTAGCGGACACTTTGATGTTTATGAATGTTTAAACTCTCAAAAGCTGGATGTGAAGTTATCGATGAAACCGGTTGTATGCTTACAACGCTTGACAGATGCCGAATGTCACTTCAACACAAGTCCTGCAAATACTGTTGTAATTGAAACAAACCATGAAACTCAAAAGCAATCCAAGCTGTGAGATTTGAAACAAGATTACTGTTCACATGGCCAACTGTACGTTGCATGCTCAAGAGTAAGCTCAGCGCACAGCTTGGTCATATTACAACCGGAGGGCCAAACTCAAAATGTAGTATACAAAGAGATCCTAAACAAATAATTATTGGTATATTTTCCCTCAGTTTAAAAAGGTTTAATTTTCTTCTTAATAAAAATTTTACGGTAGTACTTCGCCGCTGCGAAGAGTGGGTATTTTGCTAGTCGTAGATATTTCTGCAAGCAATTGCCATGCACATAGATGAGCTTGCAAAGTCTCTCGACAGATACTTCCCTACAAGAGAGTCATATCCAGCATGGGGGAGACAGTCGTTTACGTTTGACATTGAGACAGCAGATGTCAATGATGAATACCTCGACAAAATCATTGAAATTCAACAGAGCCAGATTCAACAGCAACTCTTCAGAACAACAACGGTCTCATTGTTTTGGTGTCGACAAATGGTAAGTTTTCCTACTACTACTAGGAAAGCCCTGGAAATTTTTATACCGTTTGTTACAACATATCTTTGCGAGCAATCTTTTTCGAGGATGCTAGACATAAAAACGAAGAAAAGGAAAAGACTTTGTTGTGAAAAAACCATGAGAGTGGCACTTGCCAAGATGAAGCCACGGATTTCTGAACTGGTCTCTCAAAGGCAACAGCAGAAGTCACACCGATTTGCAGTAAATATACATTATTATTGTAGCCTGGTGAAAATTAGGTGATGGGTGTGTGTTAAAATGTTAAATGCAATTTAGTCTCACAGAACCATTAGTATAAAACATGTCATAAGATAACCACAAGTGAATTTTGCTTAAAAGTGGGTGGTACCAATTAAACAGCTTATTGAGTGTCACATTTCTATACCAACCCAATGCAGTGCTTTTGAACTGCAAAGAGTGGTGGTGCTCTTGTTAGCCTGATTTGACAGAGAGCAACCTTTTGATTATAATAAATGGTATACAGCCGAAGAGCTGTCTGAAATTAGCCCTATTAAACAAATAAATAGGTCACAGGTACGGGTAGCACAATGCATACGATAAAATTAAACTTAATCTGTTGCAAGGGAAAAACCTTTACGTAATCTCAGATGATATATTGGCATTTGAAGATATCAATGAACTAATGGTAAAAGTGAATAATAGGCAGTCATATGTGTTGAGTGCTCTTTTTTGTTCAGTTATGACAATAGTGGCGGAGTCGATATAAGCTTAAAAGAACTGGCAGTTATGTACATGAACACATGTACAGTGGTACCTCAGTATACGTTCACTTAGGAATAAGTCCAACTTGGTATACGTCCTGTTTGGATACGAAAAATTTTGCTTGGTATATGACCTTTGTTTGAAAAATGACTCGCATGCTAGAACACTGCACGCTACCCTTGTTTACCTCTCTCGAGACAAACCCACGACTAGCCATGACTGCCGACAAGCGTCAGTGCACCAGTTGCTAGTATTCAGTGAACAACCCGCGCTATAGCTCTCTGTGAATTTTCACGTGTGTGGTATAGCGGGTCCGCAGCTCCTGTCAAAGGCCAGTTTTAAAATAAATAATCACCGCGCTCATGGCTTGGTGAGGGGGTGTGGTGGTTGTGTGCACTGCTGAAGCAGTTCTCAGGGCGATTCGCGATGTGGCCGTTTCTCACCTAAGTACACAGGTGAGAGACCATCTGCATTCGTGATTGTTCCTGGGGCTGCTTATCGTGATAAACAGAAGCGCGAGTCGGCTAGAAGGGGAGGAAAAAGAAAGAACTGACAGAAGGGTAAGAGACAGAAAGAGTACGAGAGAGCGTGCGCGCATATGAAGTAGCTGAAGTAGGCAGAGTGAAGGTCAGCTGCAAGTAGGGCGACTCCCCTGTTGGGAAGCAGGGGGGCCACCAGGTAAAAAGGCACCAGGCTTTTTCTTCTTGTTTTTTTTTTTTTTAAAGAATGCTTCCTGCTGTATTTTAACCTTGTTGTTTTTAAGAAGACTTTTTTCTATTGTTTTTAACCTCCCCATTTCACTTCTGATTTTATGGATTATTTATTAGAACTTTGGAGACTGCACTTTAATTTGAACACCTTGTTTTGTTGATCTATACTAATAAAAGGCAAAGCCCTCACTCACTCACTCACTCACTGACTCACTCACTCACTCATCACTAATTCTCCAACTTCCCGTGTAGGTAGAAGGCTGAAATTTGGCAGGCTCATTCCTTACAGCTTACTTACAAAAGTTGGGCAGGTTTCATTTCGAAATTCTACGCCTAATGGTCATAACTGGAAGGTATTTTTCTCCATTAACTGTAATGGAGTTGAGCTGGAATGACGTGGGGGGGGAGTTTGTGTGACATCATCACGCCTCCCACGTAATCACGTGAACTGATTGTCAATGCAGTGCGTAGAAAACCAGGAAGACCTCCAAAAAGCGCTTAAGAAAACATGCATTATATAATTGAGAAGGCAGCGAAAACAATAAGAAGCGAGCGAGTGACATATACTACCATATTCATGAGTGTTGCTGCCTCGGAAAGAAAGCAAGGTGTAAACCTAAACTTTAAATTAAGTTCATAGACAGGCTACGCTGGCGTTTCACATGCCCACAGGTAATGCGGGATACAAGTTTAATGAGAGGACGAGGATATAAACGAGAGTTTTGATCACTTTGTAACTAAGTTAAAATTGTAGGTGAAGGGGTGTGCTTATGCAAATTCCGAGAGACTGTGTTTGTGGGGGATTGACAGTTAAGGCGGTGGGGAGTCACGTCATCATCTCCCCTCCCATTCATCTCATTTCGCTCTGAGCTGAGCTCCGTGGCTAATGCCGTCTTTCGAAGCAACTTGTCAGACTGCCACCAAATACTCACAGAAAAATCCACAAGTTAATACACACGCTATCTCTAGAGTTTCTCCACACTGAATCCTCCAGGCACTACTTACAAAAGGTCACATTGACAATCGTGTTACGTTATTTTTAAAATCTTTCCTTTTCTTAGCACAAGCACAGCTGAGAAGCTTGATGCATGTGCTCCATAACGCGTTAAAAATAATGCATTTAATCACACTTTGCATTACAAGCAAAGGGAGCTTTTGTCAATGCATGATTTCCTGGTACACGATTACATTGATCAGCGCATCCCGATTCATTTTACCCTCGCACCACCTTAGTTTGAGAAGAAGTCTGAAAAAATATGAGGTTAACACAGAAAAACAGATCACCAATTCAAGCTTTATGAATAATCGATTCGCCATCAATAATTGTTTTGGTAAAGCCATCCTCCTTCCATTTTATAATTTTTCCGCCAATAGCCATGATTAAATGAACGGTAAATAAAGTAAGAGCAAAGCGAGGTGACTTATTTAGGCAGGCATATATATGACAGCAACACTCATGACAATGTCAATCATGTTACGTTATTATTAAAATGTTTCCTTTTCTTTTTCATTACTTCTTTAACACACTACTTCTCCGCTGAGGCGCGGGATTTTGCTATATATATAATATATGAATGACCTCCAAAGAGCGCTGAGACTTTTGATATCATGAACGTGTCTGCAAAACTGTGGTCTCCTGCCCAGCAAAGTCGAGCAGCCAGCGCAGCATAGCTGTGCCGGCCTTTGAGACGCTGACTGCGCTTCTGCCTTAAGTCAAAGTGAGCACTTTTAATTTTTTTCATCCTCCCCCTGCGCTATAGCCCAGACAAGTGCAAACACGGACCCCTTTTCTACACCACGGAAAAATAATATTAAGGCGATTCACACTTTCTTTTGCACGTATACGATTATGAGGTCATCACCTCGGATTATGAAGACACGCACACGAGTGGAGGACTGACAGTGCCATCACAGCTGATTAATGGCGGGACGCCTCACCAGTCTACACAAGACCCACCGCGACTGTCCCCAAAAGGCGATCATAACGTCAGCGAACACATCTCTCTATACTATATAAAAGAAAAAGGCAACTTTCCTTTCTTTACACCTCTTATCCCAAACCAAAGCCTTTCTCTCTTAACAGTGCAGAGGACACAAAACTAATTTTCTTTAAATGCCGGTAAGGCACATTACCAGAGGCACAAATTTGAACGTTCACATAGAAAATGTAATTTCTATACCACAGCCGTCGTGTAGCGCCTTTCAAAAGGGATCTACTACCGAGAGATGATCCATATACATTTTAGCTGCTGTTAGTTACTTACCTGTTGTGTTACACAGTCTTTAAAATGTAGTTTACCCAAACCACTCCAGTAGTGCTCAATGTACCTGTACTTCTTAAAACGTTAATGTTTTACTGTTTAATAACTTATAGACTATATTTTATTATTTTTCCCTTGCACTCAGTGACCAAAGCTATACACACACATATAGACACATACAAACATACACACAAGTATATATATATATATATATATGTATGTACTGTGTGTATATATATATATATATATATATATATATATATATATACACACACATACATATATATAATTTGTGTGTGTGTATGTATGTATGTGTGTGTATATATGATGTAGATAGGTATGTATATATATATATGTGTATATGTAGATATGTATATATAGATATGTAGATATGAAGATATGTATGTGTATAGTGTATATATATGTATGTATGTATGTATGTATGACAGCAGCAATCCAAGCTTTGAGAAAACAGTAAAAAGGAGGCGTGTCAGACGTCGTGGTACATTTTCTGATGCAGCTACCGAAAACAACTTCGTGACGCTGCCGCCAAATACACAAAACAATTACTTTGACAATCATGTTACGTTATTTTCAAAATGTTTCCTTTTCTTTCTCTTTCCTTCTTTAACACACTACTTCTCCGCTGCCAAGCGCGAGTGTATATAGATAGATAGATAGATAGATAGATAGATAGATAGATAGATAGATAGATAGATAGATAGATAGATAGATAGATAGATAGATAGATAGATAGATAGATAGATAGATAGATAGATAGATAGATAGGATAGGAGAACAACACTCATATCAATGACAAAACAATTACATTAACAATCATGTTACGTTATTTTTAAAATTTTTCCTTTTCCGTACCTTCTTTAACACACTACTTCTCCGCTGCGAAGCGCAGGTATTCTGCTAGTTGTTTTAATAAAAGCACTTTGCACTTTTTCACCATAACCTTTCTTTGTTGTTACCGATGAGGCACATTAGCGACGGTGTAGGGTTCAAGGGCTCCCCGACAGCAGATGGGAGCATACATCAAACCCGCATCGTCACAACGTGATTTTGTGTTTTTTAACGTAAATTTGAATTGATTGTTGAAAAGTATGAAGGTGGCATGTGTATCCGGGACATGGCTGTTGCATACCATTTGCCGAGAATGATGGTATCTACGATTGTGAAAAACAAAGACGTTATTAAAAAATAAAGTGAGGTTAAATTTTCATTTATTTCATCTAATTGCTTTAATATTTATGTTATTTTAGTATTAAGCAGTGTTTAAAATTATTTTATACAACCCCATCAATGTAGAATATGCCAATAACAATAGGATTTTTTTTTCATGGGAACGGATTAATCATTTTCCCATTATTTCTTATGGGAAAAATTTGTTTGGTATACGTCCTGTTTGGTATAAGTCAAAGGATCAGGAATGGATTAAGGACGTATACCGAGGTACCACTGTATTTGAAGTAAATGGTGCATCACACTCCATCAAACGGAAGTGAGACTGCCGTTAAGAGAGTGAATACTCAAAACACCCAAGTAGAACTATTTGCTGCTGTTATGCAATATAGTGATGCAACAGTCAAAATGAGTGAAAGATATTGTAGTGGACAGAAGTACTGCTCAAACACATGGAGCCAAGTAGCTGCAGTGGTGTGTGTCCCAGTAGATAGATAGATAAGATAGATAAGATAGATAGATAAGATAGATAGATAAGATAGATAGATAAGATAGATAGATAAGATAGATAGATAAGATAGATAGATACTTTATTAATCCCAAGGGGAAATTCACATAATCCAGCAGCAGTATACTGATACAAAGAAAAAGATAGTCATATACGGAGCTGCTGGAAAGGCTGCCACTCGGATTCGGCGCCGGAAATGAAAGTACTTATTCAATATACAAATTAATCCGCAAACTTCAGTTAACTTATGTTACTGAGCTCCAAAATTGAAACCAGTAATTTTAACTATTTTTTTGAAGTCTTTTGCTAGTTGGCATCAAATCTTTTGCTATCTCACAAAAAACTGTAGCCACTTATTGTACTCGGCCTGGGGAAGTTTGGGGTGGGTTTATAGGAAGAAACCTTGTGAGTGAAGCCTTTTCCGTGGTGGATTTTACCACTATTGACTAAAAAAAATTGTAATGAACTGTCTCCAGATGTGTATTCTTGTTTGAGAATCACACCTTGCCCCAGGAGACTAAGCTTGCTTAAAACTCAGCCATAAGCATTCATTAAAAGGAAGGCACTTCTGAATGGTATCCAATTTATCCAATTTTTTTTTCATGCCCATTAACATGAAATGAAATCAAACTTGTCTGGTTTTATAAAGACACGAGTATTGTCAAATAAAAGTTACAATGAAGATGTGACAATCAACGAGTTAGAAGTTAGTAACGACAACTGACTATGCTAATAGTCGAGACAATCTATTTGCAGTACACCCAAGGATCCCATGTTGTGAGTAATGTAAAGTCTGAAAGCCAAAGAATACTGGAAGAGGTGCATGAAAATGTGGCAGCTGTACACCCACCTGTATTTTTTTGAAGGACAGGGGAAGGAAAATGCTACAACAATTATAATACAGGATGAGTATCCCTAATCTGAAATTCTAAAATCCAACACACTCCAAACTCAAAAACGAGTGGAGTGCCAACATGACGCCACGGCTGGCAAATTCCACACCAGGGGTCTACTTTATAAACCTTTACTTGGATTTTGGCACAAAAATATGTTTACACAAAAAAGTGGATGTGGTTCATATGGAGTTACTCTAAAAACTTCTGTTAAAGGACCGCATGTCATTTTTAGAAACAAGTATTTTATCTAAGAGAAGTCCAAGTGTAGAGTCTGGTCATAAATTATTTTGGACAGTTTTAAATGGGAAATATGTGCAATGTACAATTTCAGCTTATTAACTGTATTCTTTGCACAAACTGAAGAAGACTGTACTTTATAGATGACTTAATTTAATTCCTGATCAGAAATTCCTTTCCTGTCATTTCCATGAATGAACAACTTGAAACATGCTGACAGAGTCTACAAATGCTACCTGTACCAGTATGAGCAGATATCAATCAAACATGAGGGAAGCTGCTTTTGACCAGGTTTCTAGGCCATATATAAGAATGACAGGGCTTTGCTGAAAGATTATATTTAATAGACAGGTTAAAGGCCTCATTCACATTGTTCCTCGGTGGTGCCGTGGCTAAGCAATACAAGATCATAGACCATATAATTATATTATTCTGTACCTCATTTTGCCCTTTGATGTGATATCCACACGAACTGGTTCAAATTTATAAGCTGGAGACACAATTTCTAATACGTAGGAACCAAAGGGGACATCATTCACAGTGAAACTTCCATCAGTCCTGAGGAGAAAGAAAAAAAAAAGGTTAGCACAGGATGTCACCTGGCAGTGTAATAGCTGGAAAGAAAATTATAAGAGCAGAGAAGAATTTAGCCTTACGCTAGAAAACTATGGCAAACAGTTTTATCTACAACATTAATTTGTGTAAAAACCAAACGGTCAAGAACCAGAATGATCATTCCCAGTGACTCTTAACCTCATTGGCTGCTGGTTGTTTTCTGCCAAATCTTACTAGGAAGCTAGTTGGAGCCGTTAGAGTAAGACAGTTAAATAATGATAGATTTCTCCTGTTCCAATGCTCCTCTGTCCCACATCCCTAATGGAATATACATTTTGATAGTATCTGAATCATAAAGCATCATTTTAAAGTGAAAATGACTTAAGATCAATGTATTTACAGTGAGGTAGAACCTGTGCTCCTGGAAAAATCTCCCATAACAGACAGCTAGAAGAAGCTGACTATTTTTATCTGTCCAATCCACCCCTTTCATCATCAGAGCAAAAATAATCTTGAATGAAAATAAGTGGTAACAGCCATAATGCATTTATGAGAGGAATATCCATCCAAAACAATCCAATTTTTTGTGAACAGACAACTGAATAGTTGACAAAAGCAAAGTTTATGACATCATTTACTTAGACATTAAAAAAGCCACTGATACAAACACACATCAAAGATTCATTCTGAAACTAGAACCTCTGGCATCACAAGTAACCAACAAAACTGGGTCTCAAGTTGGTTAACAAGCAGGTCATAGAGTACAGATAAGAGGAGAATGTTCCAAATGGAGCAAAGGCCATCAGTGGAGTCCCTCAGGGGTCTGTCCTGAGTCTGTTATTTTTTTCAGATTTACATTGATGACACTGCTTTCAGTATAACTAGTACATTTGTGAAATTTGCAGATTATACTTCTATTGAAAGAACAGCAGGCATTGAAGATACAACAAAGCCTTAAAAAAAACAAAAACAGACTTGACCAAGCTTTGAGAACACTTGCAAACTGCAGTTTAATGCAGAAATGTACTACGTCATAATGTCAATTATAAATACAAGATGGGAGACACCGCCATACAGGAAGCAACCTCTGAAAAAGATTTAGGGGTTTATGTTAACACAACATTTTTATCAACCAAGTTATGTGCAATGGTGATTTAAAAGGGAAATAAAATGTTAATACTGTAAAAAACTGATGAATATAAATATAGAGACATAATGCTCAGTGAATAAAACACACTAGGGAGACCACATCTTCAATCCTGGTCACCACACTGCAAGAAAGACGAAGCTGCACTTACAGCTGGGCTGAGGAGAGCAACAAAGTGCATTATTTGACTTAAGAACATGTTGTACTCCGACAGACTCAAAAGAATTAAACCTGTTTAGTCATGTGCGGAGGAGACTGCCTGGGGACCTAATACAGTTCTTCAGAATTCCCAATGGCGCTGATAGAGTAGATTCACATTTTTATCAACTTAAGGGTGATGAATGGCATAATCAAGTACACCAGTAGACTGTGGGAGTCTTGAACAAACAACTGAGACATACATGGGGTTGAAGCAGAGACCTTAACAGCCTTTAAGAAGTCCCTGGATGAGATATTGGGATACCTTTGGCATTAGATAAACAAACCTGATGAACTGAATTGTCTGCTGTCAATTGTCAAATTTCGTAGGTTCAATCAGCAGCTTTGAAAGACTGAGAATGACACAATCAAGGAAGAAAACTTTACACGTTCAATAGTAGCCAGTGCTAGAGCAGCCCTCATATTTTGGGTGAAACACTCTACCAACAACCTTTTTGTTTATCCATTTACTGGTGTGTGTTGCAAGAAGTAAACTAGACGCGATGACAGTTGTGTGCATAAACACACCGACACAATAAAATGCTGTCAATTCAGCGAACTGCACGTCGCCGGGGAATGCGAGTCCCTGGGGATGGAAATGCAAACCATATAAAGAGAACACAACACATGAAAATCCCTCAAGCGAATATGCAAACTACACAAAGAGTGCGCAACAACCGGAAACAGCGCTTGAGTTTTTCTACAGTTAAGACTATGACAAACTTGTCTAATGCACCCCCTCTGATGTTGCTAATGTGAAGGATTCGAGTGTATCTAAAGGATTACGATGTGTTCGTTCCCAATGGGCAGAGACACGCTAGAAGGCAATTACCTGAAAAAGCCGACATGCTCCTCTCCCTCGACGAGCACCCGAGCTGAGCTTATCCAGTCCTGAGCGCGAATGCCCGGCACCACCGCACGGCCCTCGATTTTGAAGCGGTCACCGTTTGGCTGTCCCGAAACAGCGGGGAGATCTTGTTCATTAAAGCCGTAAATCACCGACCATAAGGTCGGGAAAACTGTGCATAGTGCCAGCCACATCTCGTAGGAAGATCGCCAGGCTTACAAGAAAAAAACAGCTGCAACTCGCGTCCTCGGCGGAGACAAGCGTCAAGTGGCGTCAAGTGGCGTCACGACGGCAAAGAGCCTACTTCCTGTAACGTGCCCGGTCACGTGTCGATGTCGCAACTAAAAGGCCGTCTTATGGTGTGTGCAATCTCGGCAGCCCGGAACAAGCACCCTGGAGCTCGAGGTAGCAGGTGTTGAGTATATACACAGTTGTCATTATTGAGGTCATGGACTATAATGTTAACCATAACAAGACGATCCAACATAATCATTGGGACATTTCCTGTGAAGATACCTGCGTGAGGCTGCCATCTTCAGTCGAGTCCTGACTCAATTTAAATTGCTTGGCCCAAAACCTAAACTTATAGTACAAGGGTGTATCATAACCATACACAGCATTCAACCTCTCATGGATTTCCTTTGCCTTCTTCCCTTCTTTTGTTAAAAATGTAATGACTGAACAATGTTATCAGTCTTCACAGACTCCCAGGTTGATGTGTTTTGCCATCCTGTCTTACTGAGTGCTTACCATGAAATCAACTCAAACTGGATATGTGGAATGCCAAGACAGGTCCTAATCTCCAATGACAAGTTCAGATCTGTGACACAAAATACATGATACTTAGATAAATAACTGAACACCTGTCGTATACAAATCCAGTTGTTTTTAAGGCCATGCTCCATGCTTAAGGCCAAGTTATATATCTTTGCATCCTGGAGCCTCCACCCTGGTGCTCCAAGACTCCAGTAGGTGCCGAAAGAGTCTAGCCACAGAGTCTACTTTCAGAGCTCCACCCAGTTACACTATGGTTAAGATTAGAGTAGTCAGAGGGTTATCCAACTGTCCATTAAGTCAACTCCAGGTACTTGGACCTCCAGGGTAGAGGTTTGGGCTACAGAGAAATCAGACTCCATGAACTAAGCATTTCATCTGGCACAGTTTCCACATTCATTCATACTTATTTGATGATGTCAAAGTTCACTTCACAATGGGCTTCCTGAATGCGGACACCAGAGAAGACAGCATGTCACCAGGAAGTCAGTCATGAGGACTTGGACCTTAATCTTCAAGAAAATCCCACTGACTTTTTCTCACAGATTGTTACTTGGCATGAAACATGGGTTCATCTCCATGGCCCTGAAATCAAACAAGAGTCTATGCAATAGCATCATAAGGGAACCCTGACTCCCAAGAAACTTTGTGTACAGCAATCAGTTATAGCAACAGTTTCCTGGGAAACAAGGGGTGTTCTGCTTTGTGTATTCATGCCACTCAAGTCAACCTTCATTGGAGAAACATTTCTCCCACAATTAAGTCATTATATGAGGCCATCAAACGGAAACATCATGGGAAACTGTCAACAGGTGTGTTACTGCTTCATGACAACAAAATGTCCCATAACTCCCGAAACCTGAAGGTTGCTATCAGGAAATGTGGCTTCATAGAGCTTAACCATGTACCGTACAGCCGAGACCTGATCCTCAGTGATTATTTCTGTTTTGAAACCTGAAGCCATTCCTACTTGTACCGTGATTTACCCATGATAATGACCTCAAGGAGGTAGTATCAGAGTTGGCTGTAGGACCAAAGGTATTCTATTCCAAATGTATTAAATCACTGGAAGCAAAGTGGACCTATTGTGTTGAACTCCAGATGAATTACACTGAAAAGTAATAAGAGAAGTTTGACCATCAGATTTTATTTTCATAGTCAGGTAGCTAAATTAATGAACACCCCTCATGTTTGCGATGTAATTATACAGATTTAAGAGACTTATGATAAACACTAATTAACTTTGGAATTCCATTTTTTTTTCATCTGCTTGTAAAAAGTGTGTTTGGTAGATTAATACATTGAAACTGCACAATTTCTTTCTAAGCAAATGATCTACAGTATCTGGAAAAACAGATTTATGGTCTACTAACCAGTTGTCACACATGTGCACATGGGAGACAGCTTAAGAGCTTAGATAACTTTATTTATCCACCAAACCTGGGGTTAGAGCTGTCATCTAATACTTTCTTCCTTTCTCCCTATACGGACCCACAGAAGGAACTTCACCCTGATTACATTACTTCAGTCCAGCTTTGCAGGGCCCACCCCTTCCTGTCTCACCTCTACAGTATATAACTGCCATCTTTTTGTCTCATCAGTTCATTCATGAGCTCTCTCTGTAAAGACATATCTGCTATTTGCTGTTTCTTTTTAACACCTATTTTCAAGTATACTTGTCTACCAAGTTGGTATTCTCCAGCTCTTTATCATGGTATGTTTCTGTTTACTCCACACCGTCTAAGATGGGTTAAAATTCAAGTAATCAAGATAGACCTCAACATTAAAGTCTGCAGTGCACCATGCAATGCGTATGTCTCCGTTATATGCCATTTAGTATGGGATTCATTAAAGCAGTGTTAATGTTTGTGATGACAAATACAATGCATTTATTACCAAAAAATGTTTCTGATGCGCCATCTGTTAGAATGACAGAGACATAGCAACTGGATGGACACACAGACAGACACACTGCCACTTATCCTTTTATTAAGGTGAATAAAACACTTTTTTATGCATAATTCTTGGAAAAGTGCTGCATCAGGCTATACATTACAATCAGTTAAATTTTTTGATATTTGAGGTGGGCAGTGCAGTGGTTAGTGCTGCTGCCTAGCAATTTCCAGTGTCCTATGTTTGAATCATTTGTGGTATTTGCATGTTCTCTCAATGTATGCAATAGTTTTTCTCCTGGAACTCCAAAACATGCAAGTTTGTTTAATTTTTATTTCCAGAGTGGATGAGTAGTAATTTCATCAAGCTAAATAAGGAAAAAAAAGAAATCTTAGATGTTGGCAAAAATGAAAATAGTGAAGGTTATAGAAATAATTTTGATCCCTTAGTATTAAAAGGAAGAAGCAGATATAACGAATTTAGGTGTAATCATGGACTGCTACCTAAACTTTAAATGCACATTAACTATATTACAAGGACTATGTTTTTCTATTTAAGGAATATTGGAGAAGTTATACATTCTATAACGTTACAAGATGCTGAGAAATAATTTGCGCTTTTGATTATCTTCGACTAGATTACTGTAATGCATTCCTAACTGGACTTCCTAAGAAAGATGTCAATCAGTTGCAGTTTGTACTGAATGTATCATCAAGAAAATCTGAGCACATCTCATCAGTTCTCTTATTGTTCCACTGGTTATATGTGTCCTTTCAAACTGGTTTAAAAAAATACTAATTGTTGTGGAGTATCAGCCTCAGACACACACAGGCACAAAGACTTAAGTGCAAAATATACCCTTTTATTTTCTTTTTCTTAGCACACAGTGCATGAAGCACCACCAATAACCTCAGTTTCTTCCTCTCTCTTTTTATTTCTTTCTCTCTTTTCTTCTTTACCACCTACACTCCTCCATACAATTTCTGCCCTCCACCTCCCAACTCCGGCTCTTAGAATGGAGTGAGACAGCCTCTTTTATAGTGTACCTGGAAGTGCTTTAGGTGCACTCCTATCTTCCTTTGGCAGCATTCCTGAGTGTGGTGGAAGTGCTGTAAGGGTCCCCGGAAGTACCCCACATGTTCCCAGATCCTCTTCTGTCCGGGTGTGACAGAAGTGCTGCAGTCCATGGCTCGGGGACTGTCCCAACAGGGTTGAGTCTCCAAGCCCGCGGCCCTGATGCAATCCAGGGAGGCTGCCCTCTTGCGTCCCTGGGGAGGTATTGTTGTGGATATGTCCTCTTCCCCGGTCCTTCCATCATCGAGGCGTCCCGGTCAGGCAAGGGTCCCAGCCGTCCTCCACATTGTATATAAATCTTCAAATAATCTTTGCTCCTTCATATACCTTGGAGTGCCTCTCCCCCTACATTCCAAGTTGTAAACAAAGATGTTCTAATGGTGGTCTGCTTATTATTTCAAGAGCTAAGCATACAAAAAGTGGTGAGGCAGCCTTTTGCTGTAATGTATCAAAAATCTAGAATACTTTACCATTAGAGATACACCAGATTAATACCATGGAACATTTAAAAAACAACTCCTAAAACACACTATTTTAAATTGGCTTTTAAATAGCCTCATTTTAGTTTTACTCCTAATAGACTATACTTGCAAAAAATGACCATATTCTTCATGACTCTGTATTTATTGTCAATATCTACTTTTCTCTGCTTTCTTAAGTACTGTACTGTGCATCTGCCTATGATACTGCAATGAAAGTGGATGCCCCAGCTATACACAAGACCCACTGCACAGAGTCTCCAATGTTGAAGCCTAAAAAATAAAACGGAATGAGATAAGTACATTGACGTTAAGTAAAATGTCCAGTTAGGCCATGAATGCCCTCCATATGTTGTTTTTTTTTCTCCGGCTTATCTGGAGTTTTTTCTTATTTTTCTAGCCTCCTGGGCATCTGACTTTACCTTTGGACTCATCTTTAAAGACTTAAAAAATATTTATAAGAAATGTACAATTAATTATATATCTATTTTATGTGTGTATTTTTATGTTTTATGTTATTTATTCATTATTATTCTTATCTAATTTGAATTTGTTTTTATTTTCTTGTAGCTACTGTATTTCTTAGACATCTTGTAGAGCATATTCTGTGCATGAAAGTGTGCTATAGAAATATAGAAAATGTTGTTTGTGTGTGATTGGCTGCACTGATGGGTTGTCCTGCTTAGTGGCTGTTGCTACTAAGACAGGCTCTCACCACCTTGTGACCCTGAAATAGATTTATGTTATTAAGTGACTTAACTATCCACCTTAGAGTTTTATCTAAATTGCTCAGTAGCCACTACTCTACACTGTGTAAGTAAAACTATTGTTTTCTGTTGGTGGATCCAATAATAGTAGCAACGTTTGTGATTACTTTTAGTTACTACTAAAATTTGCTTTAGTTGTGGCATTTCACATCAGACATGTTCAAAAGGGAAGAATAATTTACCTCAAGAAAAGCATACTAGGAAGGAATAGCGGAAAGTGGCAAAAGATAACACTGGGTTACAGCTTCTAAAGAGTAACAATTAGAAGACTACATACTAAATCTTGAAATGGTCAATTTCACCACCTCACGTTACAGACAAACATACCTCTTTTCATAGAAGCAGGAAAAAATCCAATGGTAGATGTCCTTAATAATCTATTGCCATTAGTTAGGCACTGTTGTAATTATTTAGGATTAATAGTATCAAAGGAGGAAGAACCAGCGTCATCTGAAAAAGGAGCTTCTTTGCAGTGAGTGCAACAGCTATCTCTATGTTTTGATGTGGCCAACATCATAACTAGAACATTTCAGACAGATGGTTGTCAGTTCATACAATGTTTTCTAAGGTTTTTACAGTCATTTTTTTAGGCCTCAGGTCATGCTGGAATTTGCAAGTCTTTGGGATTTCTTTTTTTTTTTCTCTGCCTGCTCAATTGGGAACAGCTGCAACCAGAGGTTTGCTCAGAAAGTGGTAATGAGACATCGAGGAACCTGGATAAAATGGGAGCAGATGATGGACCAATATATCACATAGGATCATCTCTGGATGGTGAATCCACTCCACATCAGGTTCCTAAATTCAGATTGTATGTGATGTCCTTCCAAGTCCATCCTACCTGCATTGCTGGGGTCTTGCACAACGACCAGGTTACCCTGTCAGAAGACTGGAGCACTAGAGCATATCCTGAGCTGCTGCCCCAGAGCTCTTGCCAATGGTCGCTATCAGTGGCAGCCTGAGGAGGTCCTTTGGACAACTGCTGATATCATCTGCAGCACCCTTAACAATGGCCAGAGATCAAAACTGGTCAAAAACACCATCTGCTTTGTCAATGAATGCAAAGGACCAACAGTAGAACAGCAGAAAGCAACTAGGTTGCTTTACTCTGCATGATTGGAAGCTAAAAACAGACCTGGGAAAGCAGCTGCAGTTCCCTCCACACATCATGGAGACTACATTGTGCCCCAAAATTTCATTATCGACAGACATATGTTTGAGTTCTTCTGCTTGAGCTTACTGTGCTGTGGGAAGAACATATGGAGGAGGCCTATGAGTGGAAAAGAGACAAGTAGGAAGAACTGAAGAGCAGTTGCCGTAGGAGAAACTGGAGAGCTAAGTATTAGCCAGTGGAGGTCTGGTGTCATGGGTTTGCAGGACATTTGCTCTGTAAAGAATATGCTACACATGGAATAAGAGGAGAGAGAAGAAGGAGAGAAATCTTTACCAATACAGATGCAGCTATAGAAGCATCAAGATGATCCTGGCTCAACAGTCTGATCCAACCTGGTCAGGTCAACTAGGCGAAGATGTATGATTTTTGAAAGCCCCAGAACATCTGACAGCCCTAAGTAAAAAAAACTGACGATGTGCCCTAACCTAAAATCTAGTTGATGTTTCTGAAAGAAAGAAAAAAGTGAGAGAATCATGATGTGATAAGATCAGGTTTTGATTATGGTTATAAAATCTATCAGTCAGCAGTTAAATATCTATGTCACAGGTCTTATGTAACACAAACGTAAGCTTTACATTTATGTTTGAGGGCATGCCTAACATCTCCACTTCCAAGTGGAGACATGGGAAATGCCATTGGAGATTTGAAGAATTCAATCAGATCTTCATTTTTGGGAGTGATTAAAGGGACAGGAAACGTTTTTGCCAAAAATCAGTTATGATGGACAGTGCACATGGGTAGGCATCCTGGCCGGGATTAGACAAGGTTCATTACCTGGACGAGATGTTAGCCCAGAAGCAAGAAAAGGAAGATTATGATTGTCCTGCCATTGGCCAGGAGACAGGCAAGAGATGCAAATATAGAATTGGGTACATTGGCAACCCAGCAGAGTTGAATCAAGGAACAATACCTGGCTGGGAGTCCAGGGTGATGAAAGGACAGGGGGAGACAACATGTCTAGACTACATGTTTTCACAATACACTAGGTGGCAGCATCCCTGGGTGACGGAATCTGTACAGACACCCACAAGGAATGCTGGAAACTACATTCCTGTGCAGCAGCCTTGTCGGGTTACATGGGTGTTGCCAGAGATCCATGCATCATACTTTGTGGGGTCCAAGATAAAAGAAGATGTTCAACCTAATCCTGACAAGTTGAAGTTGAATGGAAAAAAAGGACTATACTTGCCTGGCGTAGTGCAAGAAGAAAGAAAAAGAAGAACTGTATTATTTGTGATTTCACTTTGTGATTTTTTGTAAGGTATTTATACAAATAAACCTTTCTATTGAACCAGGACTAGTGATCACACAATATATTGAATTATGAATGGTAAATGATTTTTAAAAAAACTTTACTGAATATGGAAAACAAGTTGCAGTATTATGCAAAATTATTAAAGAAAAGTATAATGATATAGTTTTATATAAAATATAAAAGCAGTTATCTCTCCATGGTTTCTGGAAGGACCTATCATATATGATACCCTATTATAACTGACAGAGAAAATTCGTATCAATATAAAATATGTAGTAAATCAGTAAGCTAGATATATATACAATATTCAGACATATAACAAAATAATTAACTTTATTGAAAACAAGAGTTTTTTTGTTTTGGATTTTAGAGTAAGGAAAGGGAAAAGATTATCAAATAACAACAATATATACAGTGGAATTAGTAGTGTTAATTTTGTCTTTACTTTATGCTCTGACTCCTCTTCTGCATTAGTGTAGATTAAAGCTGATGTATGTTTGTCTGGGCAAGATATGCTTCTTGAATTGTCACATTTACATAACAGTATAGGTTAGTTTGGCATCTCTATTGGATTTGTTTAGTTACCAGTAAAATGTTAGGGTGAAAGAAAATTAATTTGATGATGAGGTGAAGAAGAGATGTTATAAAATTAAAAGCAGTTTTTAAAACACAGCCTATGCAATTATGGCAAACAGTGAAAGAAAAAATCAAATGCAAACATTTATTTATGGTACATAATAGTGTTATCCCTTTTAAACATACAGAATCAAATAGATGAGAAGAAATTACTTGTATAATTAGATTAAGAATGGGCCACTTGGACTTACATCAAGGATTTTAAATATTATTCTTAAACATCAGCACCAGTACACTTCTTCTCCACTCCTCAGGCATCCTCTCACTTTCCAAGATTCCATTAAACAATCTGGTTAAAAACTCCACTCCCATCTCTCCTAAACACCTCCATGCTTCCACAGGTAGGTCATCTGGACCAACAGCCTTTCCATTTTTCATCCTGTTCATAGCTGACCTTACTTCCTCCTTGCTAATCTGTTGCACTTCCTGATTCACTATCTCCACATCATCTGACCTCTTCTCTCTCTCGTTCTCTTCATTCATAAGCCTTTCAAAGTACTCTTTCCATCTGCTCAACACACTCTCCTCACTTGTGAGTACGTTTCCATCTTTATCCTTTATCACGCTAACCTGCTGCACATCTTTCCCAGCTCGGTCCCTCTGTCTAGCCAATCGGTACAGGTCCTTTTCTCCCTCTTTAGTGTCCAGCCTCTCATACAACTCATCATACGCCTTTTCTTTAGCCTTCATCACCTCTCTCTTCACCTTGCGCCTTATCTCCTTGTACTCTTGTCTACTTTCTGCATCTCTCTGACTATCCAACTTCTTCTTTGCCATCCTCTTCCTCCGTATTCTCTCCTGTACTCCCTCATTCCACCACCAGGTTTCATTTCCCTCTTTCCACTTTCCAGATGTCACGCCAAGCACCCTTCTTGCTGACACCCTTACTACATCTGCTGTAGTTTCCCAACTGTCTGGTAACTCTTCACTGCCACCCAGGGCCTGTCTCACCTCCTCCCTAAACTCAACCTTGCAGTCTTCCTTTTTCAACTCCCACCATTTGATCCTTGGCTCTGCCCTCACTCTCTTCCTCTTCTTGATCTCCAACATCATCCTACGGACCACCATCCTATGCTGCTTAACTACACTTTCCCCTGCCACTACTTTGCAGTCTTCAATCTCCTTTAGATTGACTCTTCTGCATAGGATGTAATCTACCTGTGTACATTTTCCTCCACTCTTGTACATCACCCTATGTTCCTCCCTCTTCTTAAAATACGTATTCTCCACAGCCATGTCCATTCTTTTGGCAAAATCCACTATCCTCTGACCTTCTTCATTCCTCTCCTTGACACCATACCTACCCATCACCACCTTGTCTCCTCTGTTCCTTCACCAACATGTCCATTGAAATCCATTCCAATCACCACTTCCTGTCGCTTGGGTACAATGATCATCACTTCATCCAACTCACTCCAAAAATCTTCTTTCTCATACATTGCACACCCAACCTGTGGGGCATATGCACTAACAACATTCATCATCACACCTCCAATTTCCAGCGTGATAATCATTACTCTGTCTGACTCTCTTTTCACCTCCAAAACACTTTTGACATACTGTTCCTTCAGAATAACCCCTGCTCCATTTCTCCTCCCATTCACACCATGATAGAACAATTTGAATCCACCTCCAATCCACCTGGCCTTACTCCCCTTCCATTTAGTCTCTTGCACGCACAATATATCAACCCTCCTTCTCTCCATCATATCTGCTAACTCTCTCCCCTTACCAGTCATACTGCCAACATTCCACTCTCTTTACCTTCCTCCTCTCCTCCTGTCTCCAGACACGTCTCCCCCCTCTTCTTCTCCTTATTTTTCTTCAACCAACAGTAGCCCAGTTTTCGCCAGCACCCTGTTGGCGGTCGTTGTTAACCTGAGGCTCGAATGATCAGGTATGGAAATTTGTATTGTTGTCCGCATATTGATTTGGCAAAGTTTTACACCGGATGCTCTTCCTGACGTAATCCTCCCCATTTATCCGGGCTTGGGACTGGCACGAAGAAACACACTGGTTTGTGCGTCCCCTGTGGCTGGGTTAATAAGCCAAAAGTATCTGAAATTTAAATAGAAGATGAAGAATCAGAATTGAACATACTGGTCTAAATGCAAAGCTACTTAAAACGGGAAAAAATAATTCGGGAAATGAAGAGGGTGTCAACCTCCAGAGACAGTTTTACATGTATTATTGGAACTTAAAGCTTATGAAAAGCAGAGACAGCAAGCTATAGAGAAAAAATGTCACACTGGATACTTTAGTTGGATATAGTGATGGATCTGAAAGGAATCATAAAAACGTATTGAAATGCTTGAAACTTATTGGGCAGTATAAGGTAATTTAATTTAGGGGTAATTTAATTGTGTAGCTTGTTCATGTGTAAGAACGGTAGATATTGGGTTCACTATCCCGACTCCTCTTCACACTCCAGTCAGTAGGTGGCGGTAATGCACCTTTACAATTGGTTTGCCAGAGGCTAATGAACAAGAAGAAAGAGAAGAAGAAGACGAGCCCTCGGTGTATCACGGAAGCGAGTTATCCAGACAGAATCGGGACGAGTTCATCTGTCAATTGCAGTCCGTTAGTTGTGTTAGGGAGCCCTGGCAAGATGTGTCCCGGCTGCGTGCAGAAGGAATACCCCAGCAGGGTAAGACGCCTCGTTTACCTTCTTGTTATTGCAATTCCCGGTGTTCTAAACTTAAATGTACGTAGGGTGAACTCCTAAAACAAAGTAAGTTGACTTGTGGCAAACTGATGAATACTTGTCAGTATCGCCATTACCATAACAGCCAGTGAGTAGAAAGCCCTCCAGTAGTCTCGGTTCTGTCTCTTAAACCAGTCGAATGTTTCGTGGATGTCATTTGTTGTGTTGACTTGACGACATACTTTTTTTTTTTTTTTTTAAGTTGAATCAATTTTAAAGCAATGCTTAATCTACCCTTTCATGCCTTCTTTCATATTTAAATAATTAACAAAAACAAGCGACACAGCAACTGTAACATAATCTGTAGAGCTAGTTATTAATTCTAAGCGTATATCATAAATTGTACGGGTATAGAAATAGCTTGATTGAGGATACGTCTTAACACTAGGTGAGTTACGAATAGTTTTCAGCTGCCAAAAAATAATTCCAGATACACAATCACAAGAAACGAGGTATCTAGTGATGAAAAGATTGTTGACAGAGGCGGCTAGTGAAAAGAAATTGGTCAGGGGTGCAGTTTATTGGCAGATAATATAGTCTGTCTGTCTGTCAGTCATATAATGCTGTACTGTTTTTTTTCCCGCAGCACATTTCCGTCGAGCCGCAACACTGGGCCAAAAACACTGCTCTAGATGACTGCGGCTACTTTTATGGTGCCTGCATTTTTCAGAAAGATGTTTCATGTCTTGTACCCCCGTTGCCTTCCCCACCACGTTGACACTTTGAAACAGCAAACAGGGAAAGCAAAAAAAAAAAATGCATTACTTACACCACATCCAGTTAGCCAATTGTGATTGTCATAACACGAGCAGAAAACGTCTGTGCGTAAGCTCATCCTCAATCACTTGCCTGCTGCAGAATTCTTAAGTCGCGTTATTCTGGTCCAAGCTTTATCTTCTTTTTTTTCTGCAAGTGAACAGTTAATGGAAGGGTATTTAATTAAGGAAATAACCGATTTTCTTTGATTTCAGAAGTTCTACTTGTAGTTGCCATCGTCATAAAGTCACACTCTCTCATTTGTAGTTACGTTAATAATGGGTGTGAACTGTGAACCATTGATGGGAACTTGAAATAGTGCGTCGACAATTCTCCTATCAAATGACATAAAAAAAAAACCTTCAATAGTACTGATTCACTGCGACTCACTGTAAGCAACCAATTAAAGCGCAGCGTCAGGTCATCTGCTTGCCAAAAAAATCGAGGACTTGCATAGACTCTCATTTGGCTGGCATCCTTCACTCAGGAAGTGTAGGTGTTCACACAGAAACTGAAAAAATAACTTTTAATGGACTGGGCATCTTGTATAACTAAACAATTTTATTTTGCTTTAGCTAATTAATTTAAGTAGAATTTTAAAATATTTTTTGGGGGTCAGCACCCCACATTGCACTGCCACCCCACACAAGGAGCACCAGGGACACGAACCCTGGTCTTCTTACTGTGAGGCTGCCACCATGCCGCCTTTACACATCTGAATGCTAGGAATTTCTCCTAATTTATTGCGTTGCTAAGTGTTGCATCATTTGGTAGCTGGTACAGGAGCATATTAACTATTTACAGTGGGTACGGAAAGTTTTCAGACCCCCTTCAATTTTTCACTCTTTGTTATATTGCAGCCATTTGCTAAAATCATTTAAATTAATTTTTTCCCTCATTAATGTACACACAGCACCCCATATTGACAGACAAAAAAATAATTTTTGAAATTGTTGCAGTTTTATTAAAAAAGAAAACTGAAATATCACATGGTCCTAAGTATTCAGACCCTTTGCTCAGTATTTAGTAGAAGCACCCTTTTGAGCTCATACAGCCATGAGTCTTCTTGGGAAAGATGCAACAAGTTTTTCACACCTGGATTTGGGGATCCTCTGCCATTCCTCCTTGCTGATCCTCTCCAGTTCTGTCAGGTTGGATGGTAAATGTTGGTGGACAGCCATTTTTAGGTCTCTCCAGAGATGCTCAATTGGGTTTAAGTCAGGGCTCTGGCTGGGCCATTCAAGAACAGTCACAGAGTTGTTGTGAAGCCACTCCTTCGTTATTTTAGCTGTGTGCTTAGGGTCATTGTCTTGTTGGAAGGTAAAACTTCGGCCCAGTCTGAGGTCCTTAGCACTCTGGAGAAGGTTTTTGTCCAGGATATCCCTGTACTTGGCCACATTCATCTTTCCCTCGATTGCAACCAGTCGTCCTGTCCCTGCAGCTGAAAAACATTCCCACAGCATGATGCTGCCACCGCCATGCTTCACTGTGGGGACTGTATTGGACAAGTGATGAGCAGTGCCTGGTTGTCTCCACACATACCGCTTAGAATTAAGGCCAAAAAGTTCTATCTTGGTCTCATCAGACCAGAGAATCTTATTTCTCACCATCTCAGAGTCCTTCAGGTGTCTTTTAGCAAACTCCATGCGGGCTGTCATGTGTCTTGCCTCTTCTCCGTGTGTGCAGACAACCAGACACTGCTCATCACTTGTCCAATACAATCCCCACAGTGAAGCATGGCGGTGGCAGCATCATGCTGTGGGGGTGTTTTTCAGCTGCAGGGACAGGATGACTGGTTGCAATCGAGGGAAAGATGAATGCGCCAAGTACAGGGATATCCTGGACAAAACCTTCTCCAGAGTGCTAAGGACCTCAGACTGGGCCGAAGTTTTACCTTCCAACAAGACAATGACCCTAAGCACACAGCTAAAATAACGAAGGAGTGGCTTCACAACAACTCTGTGACTGTTCTTGAATGGCCCAGCCAGAGCCCTGACTTAAACCCAATTGAGCATCTCTGGAGAGACCTAAAAATGGCTGTCCACCAACATTTACCATCCAACCTGACAGAACTGGAGAGGATCTGCAAGGAAGAATGGCAGAGGATCCCCAAATCCAGGTGTGAAAAACTTGTTGCATCTTTCCCAAGAAGACTCATGGCTGTATTAACTCAAAAGGGTGCTTCTACTAAATACTGAGCAAAGGGTCTGAATACTTAGGACCATGTGATATTTCAGTTTTTCTTTTTTAATAAATCTGCTACAATTTCAAAAATTCTTTTTTTTGTCTGTCAATATGGGGTGCTGTGTGTACATTAATGAGGGAAAAAATTAATTTAAATGATTTTAGCAAATGGCTGCAATATAACAAAGAGTGAAAAATTGAAGGGGGTCTGAATACTTTCCGTACCCACTGTATATGACTTTTTTGGAGTGGTTTGCTTTATTTATTGATTGATTGATTATTTGATTGTACAAATAGTCTTGACTGAATGAGTGTGTTGTAATGGATTGACATCCTTTTCAGGGTTCCTATTTTGTGGTCAGTGTAGTTACAACAGCTTACAGCTGACTGCAGAAGTGTAATGAACAATACACTGACTGTTTTTTCATTTATGAGAGGTGTTGTGCAGTATTTAACTGTTAATCAGTTTAACCTATTCATCCTTTTAAAATCCACTTAATTCAGGTTAGGATTGCCATGGCCACTGCTTATCCCAGATGTGAGATAGGAACCAACCCTGGACAGGGCATATTCTGTGTTATGATCATGGTAGTTTAATTTTGTATATTGCTATTTTACTTGGGTGGGGCATTGGCTGGTACCCTGGTCTGGTCATTTTGTTGCCTATTTACATGTTTCTCTGTCCCTAAGTAGGTTTTTTTTTACAGGTGCTTCAGTCCTTTCTAACATCCAAAAATCCTATATGGTAGATAGATAGGCAACTGGAAACTGCCTTGGTAAGAATGAGCAAGGATGTGAACACAAATGTGCTAGGGCTGGGGTGGCTTCAGTACCTTGTAGAGGAATAAGAAGACTCTGAAATTGAATGAAAGAATTAATTTCCCCTAAGGTAACGAACCTCATTTATACCAACATGGCTCACGCAATGGACTTAAAAGACCAGGTTATTGAGGACAGTCTGTTTTGGAAATCTTTGGAATCTTTGCCAGATGTGAATCACTTTGCTCATGCAAAGTGATGTGGTGCAATCATGTAAACTACTTGGCAGTACTGCCTGATAAGTCAAAGGTTATAAACTGAATCATTATCTGAAAAATAAGAATTGCATCAGTACAGACTGAGAAGACGTTATTAGAGATTTATCACATTTGGAAATTGCACGGCTGCTTTTTCTTGATTTACTGTAACTGGTGATGCTCAGGGGGGCAGAAGCTCATGAAGTGATGAATGACTAGATTTAAATTGTGCACAGTTTCCAGTGTGTTACCCCAGATTCATATTGTTTATTTCTTCTTTCTTAAGGGACATACCTGCTTAGAGAATGGTTCTTTTCTACTAAATTATGTCGGTTGTGCAAAATGCAATCAGAGAGACTTTGTACTGATCAACAACAAAATGATTGAGGAGGAAGATGGAGAGGAAATCATCACATACGATCGTAAGTTATGTATGGACAGTCGTTCTCCACAATATGTATTTATAAAGAAGAATACTTAGAACTGTTAACTAAACAGAAGTTAAGAATTTTATTGTCAAAGCATTTTTTGGGAATATGCAATGTGCCCATTTTTTAGTTTGTGATCTGTGCTAAGCGCAATGAAAATGTAACACTGAAAGTTTACATAGAAATTAAACTTTATTCCTCTTAAAAATTACTGTTGTCTGCATTACTGCTGCAGCTGGCCTAAAACAATGTGCACTGCATGCTGCAAATTCTTTCAATACTCTTAAACTCCAATAGATGGCAGTATTTATGACCTGCCTCTCCAAAGTGTATTAATAAAGTGATTTCACATATTCTAATTCACCAGTTGGTGCAGGATGGTCTTTCGTTTTAAAAAGGTGTCCTTCTATTTAAAATATAAACAGTGATAAATGAGAAAGCACAGCATAACAAAGTCAAAAAAACCCAAACGATAATGCATATCACCAGAGGTATTGATAAAGTTGAGGTCTTTACATGACATCTTTTACAAATATGACTTGTCATTTTTGTCTTTCGAATTTTCACATGATGTATGAACAGTTTAGCTTTGTGAATATTGTGACAACATATTATTAACTACAGATTTATTAAATGCTCTTTTAGTCTACAAAACTTTACAAAACACAACAAGACAGTAATGTTCCAAAACTGCACAGCAACATTAGGAATCTTTGATAATCATTTTTTAGGTCTAACAAGGAACATTTAGTGTAAATGCATCTAGCAAACAAATATGTTACTAATTTCTTCACCACTTTAACAAAATATGCATAAACGTTTTTGTTTATAAAAACTGTAAAAATTAAAATGTACAGAGTAAATTTCATTTATGATTCACAAATTTCTCTCTTTCACCTTTTTCATGAAGCAGTATCTTTTAGGCATTTTCCAAGTTACTTTCCAGTTTAAATTGTCAGATTTTCTATTCTAACGGGACAAGGCACACAGAATTAAACAAATGTAAGGGAAGAAGAAACATAAAGATTAATCAACATTTGTGTTACTATTGATTAAAGTTACCACTTTATATGAAACTAGCATAACGAAATGTCTGTTAATTAAAATGGGCTTAGTGGTACAAAGGTAAGCCTGTCTGTTTTGATCACAGCATGTATTGCTCCCTGGGTATGCCTTACATCCCTTTTTCTTTATGCGTCTTGTTGCCTTTCTTCGTTGGACATTCCAGCCCTGTTGTGAATGCCGGATGACACGATGCCTGGATGCACGGACATACGCTGCATGGTTTACTGTCATATGCTGGCCTCATGCCTTTGTTCATCTGTAACTGTCTCTCTCTTACGGATGCTAGACAACATTATGCCTGGACAAGGATACAGACCACAGACAAACATATCAGCATCTTATCAGTTTATATATACATTTGCTAGCTGTGCTTTCAGTCTAAGACAGGTTAAAATCAAAGTAATTAACGTTGTCTTCACCGTTAACATTTACAGTGCACCATGCAATGTATAAGTCTTTGTTCTATGCCATTTGGTATGGGATTTGTAAAAGTAGTGTTAGTGTGTGTGATGCACCATCTGTTGGAATGACAAATTTAATGCATGACTTTATTATATGCCATTTGGTATGGGATTTGTAAAAGCAGTGTTGATGTTTGTGATATGCCATCTTTTGCAGGGACAAATGCAATGCATTTTATTAGTAAAAATGTTTCTGATGCAACATCTTTAGAATGACAGAGAAATAGCAACCGGACAGACACAGAGGCACTTTTCGTTTTATTAAGGTTGATGTAGATGACACCAAAAACAATAGAAAATTCATCTGTAGTAACAGGAATATGAAAATAATGAAAAAAAATTACTTTTGGAAAATAATCCTTAATAGGGCAAGTTTCCAGTCAGCAATGGCTTTTGGCTACTAATCAGTTAAAAAAAAAATAGAACTTTGCTAGCCACAGCAAAAAAGCTTACAGCCACAACTTTATACTGGACTATTCTAACAAGAAAGAATTATATCAAGGTAATGTTCCTTATACATCAAGAAAACTGACAGATTAAATCAGTAGTTTAAAGTTTTTTAGGCCGGAAGTACAGCTAAAAGCCTTGCCTGCTGCTATATTGAGCTGGAACTGGCAGGCACAGTCGCTGTGCAAGTTAAAGCCTTGTAGCTGTAGGAATGTTGTTTGAGTCTCAGTAAAATCAATAAAAAAAATCTTGTAGATGCTAATTCATCAATCCCCAGTATTAAAAGTATTCTTATTTGAACAGTCTTCATTTTAACTGAATACTATGCAATTAATGTACAAAAATGTATAGATAACGGTATATTCAGAAAGGAGTAACAGCCAGTACTGTAGATGTTACCGTGTTACTTCATTGATGTGATCAGTCGTTTAACTGTTTCTTTCTCCCCAGATGTCTGTAAGAATTGCCATCACGTCATTGCCAGACATGAATACACCTTCTCTGTTGTCGACGATTATCAGGTAAAGCGAGAAGCTGTCATGTTTTGGAGAAAGAAAAATAAATGTAAATGTGTACAGTTTAATATTAAAGTGGGCATTCCTGTGATTAAGGAAAAAGTAAAACTGAATTCCACTATTAAAATATAAAAGTAAGAAACTCCATGCTTTGGCCAAGTAGTCTGAATATTGTGTTTTAATGTTTTTTATATTCTTAGTGTATTTTAATAAGTATTGATTGCCTTTGACTCTAGCATGCACATGCCACAATTTCTATATAAAAATGATTACATAAATTAATTTAATAAATAATTATATACATTATTTTATAGGCATTTTGCCAGTATAAACAACTGCGGCAGTAGCTGTGGTATGTTAAAGCATTGAGTTTTCAGCCATGTTTTAAGTGCTAAAACCAATTTGGCATGACTTACTTAGCAGGCAGCTACTGTAGAATTCACAAATATAACGAATAAAATACACCTAGAAATATTTAATATACTTTTTTTTTTTTTTTTTTTTTTTTACATCAAGCACTGTTCCAATATAAAACTGCTAAGACTTGCATATGTCCAAACTGATTGACAAAGTAATGCCATGGGATAAAAAAGGGGTAAAGCTTTCAGTACAACTTTTAGTGACAAAACTCTCCCAGTGATAAGCAGAAGCAGTCATTAAAGAATGGAGTTGTCCCTCTGGTTTGAGTTCCAAGGCAGATAAAGCCACACACAAATGTGTACTGCCCATTTGGCTAACCATTAAGAAGGCCTGAATGAGACTTAAATTGTGTTAATAGTTTTATATAATATAACCAGCTTAAACAGTTATTTCAGATTACTGGGGGGGGAAAAAACAAATTTGTAATTTAATGGCTTAGTTTTGAAAGATATTAGTCAGAATATTAAGGGATTAGGGTGAAACCAACTTTTCTGTCCATCAGTGAACAAATGAATTCTATGTGAATGACTTTTGAAGAGCTTACAGTGAGTATAACTGTCTATGCTGATACTGCTTTACCATTTTATTTATTTCTTTATTTCAAGGAGTATACAATGCTTTGTCTGCTCTGTGGAAAAGCAGAAGACTCCATCAGCATCCTGCCAGATGATCCTCGACAAATGGCTCCCCTCTTTTAAAAGCACGTGTGCACTGATGAGCTCTTACCAGAAGACATCCATTTGATGAAAATATTTTTAGACCTTTTCTCTGAGTTGTTAACCTATTGTATATTTAGTATGAACTGAATTACTGTAGAGAAGTGAATAGTAAATGCTTTTACTACTGCATAACATAATAATATCAATTGT
This sequence comes from Polypterus senegalus, assembly GCF_016835505.1. Classification (NCBI taxonomy): domain Eukaryota; kingdom Metazoa; phylum Chordata; class Cladistia; order Polypteriformes; family Polypteridae; genus Polypterus; species Polypterus senegalus. The sequence continues at coordinate 67,574,153 of NC_053171.1, read as the reverse complement.
TTCATAGAACTAACAATTTATTTTTATTTCTTCATTCAAACTGCTGTAACCTTTTATCTGGGTATTTACTTTCTATTACATTCACAGAATAAATAATACAGTATATATTTGCAAAAATGAACCACATTCTTATGTTAATAATTTTCTGATGTGGAAAGTACAAAAATGAAACCTAAAGGTTATTAATGTTTATGTAACATATACACAAACTTTGTTTTATATATTGTAACTTCATTTACACCGTAATAATAATAATAATAACAATACATTTTACTTATACAAGGCGCCTTTCTAAGCACTCAAGGACACAGAACAAACAATAAAAAAACATATTATAAAACATCAGAAAATACAGAAAATATCAAAATTAAAACCAAACAAAACCACTGTAATCATTTTAATTTTATTGATTTTATTGTAATCATCCCATAGAAATAGATCAATTTTTACAAAAATAGGATTGAAAACAAATCAACCCCCACCCCTGAGAAAGAGAACACGGCCAACTGAGTAAAACTTAAAGCTAGTAAAAATAAGCAAATTGATGAGTTTAGTAAGTGAATAAAGATAAATGGAGAAGAAAAAGAAATTGGGATAGAATCTGCTTCCTCAGTGCTTTAAGATCTTATTATAAAATGTTATCGATTAGATCCTGCCAGGTTTTGAAAAAGTTCCGCACAGATCCTGTAAGTGAGAATTTGATTTTTTCCAATTTCAAACAGTATAAAACATCAGTAACCCACTGACTTAAAAGAGGAGAGTTAGGATTCTTCCAGTTGAGCAAGATAAGTCAACGTGCCAACAGTGTAGTAAAGGCCATTACAGTTTGTTTGTCCTTCCCCACTTTAATCCCATCTGGAAGACACCAAACACAGCTGTTAATGGGTTAGGCGGTATTGTGACACCAAGGCAGTCTGAAAGGCATTTAAAGATTTTGGTCCAGAATGATGTTAATTTGGTGCAGGCCCAAAACATGTTACCCAGTGAGGCTGGGACTTGATTGCTGCGTTCGCAGGTTGGATCTTGACCTGAAAATATTTTGGACAATTTTAAACGAGATAGATGTGCTCGATATATAATTTTGAGTTGATTCATTGTATGCTTTGTGCATATGGAGCACGAGTGAGTTCTCTGTATTGCTACCTTCCACTCCTTTTCTGATATGTTGAGTGAGAGACTTTTCCCACTGTCCTCTTGGATCTTTGAAAGGGAGGGACTGTAAAACAGTTTTATATACAGTATTGCAGAAATGCTGTCAGAGTCCTCGAAACTGAGCAATATATTTTTCCAGCATAGAGGGAGGTGGGAGATGAGGAAAATCGAGCAGGTTCTGTTTAACAAAGTTTCTAAATTAAAGATAGTGAAAGAAATGTGTTTCTGGAAAGTTAAATTTGGAATGTAATTGTTCATAGGATGCAAATACATTGTCTGTGTACAGATCTCTAAGTGATTTAATCCCAAATGTTTTACAGATATTAAACACTTCATATGTTTGAGAGGGTTGAAAAAGGGGTTCTCGTGCAAAGGTGCCACAGATAAAAGATTCTCTTTCTTAAAATGCTTCCCACATTGGTTCCATATTCTGAGTGAGTGAAGCACAATTGGGTTGTTAGTATATTGGTGATAACTTGCATTTATAGGGGCACAAAGCAGGGAATATAAAAAAATACTGCAGTATTTTATTTCTATTGTGGACCAAGCCTGTGTATGTTCATCTATTTGTGTCCATGTCCAGATTTTTATTATTTGTATGTTTGCTGCCCAGTAATAAAATTGAAAGTTAGGTAAAACCATGCCACCCACTGGCTTACGTCTTTGGATATGTGGATCTTTTAAATTCCAAATAAATGAGGTTGAATTTAATTGCTTAAAAAATGAATTATTTCTGTATATTGGAATGTTTTGAAATAAAAAGAGAAGCTTAGGAAGGATATTCATCTTAACACCGTTAATTCTTCCAGCTAGAGTGAGATGAAGGGTTGATCATCTATAAATAGCTTAAATAGCTTTATGTTTATTTTTATGTTTACCCCTAGGTATTTAAACTGATCTGCAATGATAAAAAGGAAGGTGTCCAATCTAATATTTTATTCTGAAACCAGAAATCTTTTGAAATTCTGTAAGTGCTGTTAGGACTGCAGGCACAGTATTTTGGTGGGCTGATGTATACAGTACCATATCATCTGCATATAGAGAAAATTTCTGTTCAAGTCCTTCTCTGATAATCCCCTTTACCTGGTAAGCATTTCGACATTGAACTGCCTGTGGCTCAATAGCGATTGCAAAAAGTAGTGGTGACAAGAGGCATCCTGGTCTGGTACCATGTTCTAGTTTAATTTGTGTTGTTAATACAAACTGAAGGTTCTGGATTGGTATACAGTAGTTTGATCCATGCACAAATGAACTGACGCAGTGCACAGATAAAAAGCAACAGTTCCAAAGAGCGCTGAACAAAAACCGAATTACACAATTGAAAAGGCAGCAAAAAATATGAAGCGTCTGATAAGCATATTCATAAATGCAGCTACTGTGGAAACAAAGCACACGGTGGAAAAAGTCAATGTCCCGCTAAAGGAAGACAGTGTAAAAAAAACCCGTGCATGCAGTGTGTCAGGTCTCAGATAAAGAAGAAGACGAGCTGTTTATTGATGCAGTAAGAAACGAATCGATGAATGAAACCTGTCATCTTTACAACGATTGACAAACACGGAATGTAACTTGAACACAACACATCCTACAAATACGAACCTGATTGAAAGAAATAATGATAATCAAATCCTTGATGACAGCAACACTCAGTAACACTCACAAAACAAATACTGTATATTGACAGTCATGTTACGTTATTTTTAAAATGTTCCCTTTTCTTTTTCTAGCTTTTTTAACACACTACTTCTCCGCTGCGATACGCGGGTATATATATATATGTATATAACCCGATCTACATACTCGAATAATGGATGCTTTATTCTCCATCAATGATTGTTTTGGTAAAGCCATACTCAGTGTATTCATTAGATGAACGGTAAAAAAGTAACAGCGAGGGGAGGATGCAGGCTGTAGTGCGCGTCAACTCTATTTGAATTGCGCGATCACATTTGAAAAATATATCTTTTCAAGTTCTATTTAGTCCATATGTGTCAAACTCAAGGGCCGCGGGCCACATCCGGCCCGCGAGATCATTTTATATACTGTATTATTGTTATTAAAGCCCGGGTATATGAAGCGCTGGTAACACAATAAACTACAGATCCCATAATGCAGCGCTTCAGCTGCCTTGCCGAACACTTACGGAGTTAATCAAGTTATTGCGAAGCTAGCTCACACGATGCTGAAGAGAAAAGTTGATTCTGAAAATAGAGCCTTTAAAAACCGATGGGAGGCTGAGTATATGTTTACTGAACCCGTGTGTCTCATTTGTGGAGCTAATGTGGCTGTAATTACAGAATTTAATCTAAGACGGCACTATGAGATAAAACATCAGGGTAACCTGAATGCAATGCAGAAGATACAGAAAGCAGCATAATTAAATAAGAATCTGACACTTCAGCGGACGTTTTAACCCGTGCACAATCACAAAGTGATTTCAAGTGAAGCTGCTTTTATGGGAGACACAAATGCACCAAGTGCACCTTGCCCCACTTTCCCTGTTGCCAAGTAATGTTAAACCAAGTCGTCACTACGGTGTTCCCAAATACGCACTTTGCTGATAAACTGAGCGCACTGAGTTTGCACGGCGCTTTGGTGACTTTGAAGAACAAAAAAAGTCCGTCTACATGCGGCTCGAACCTTGTGCATGTTTGGTAGCACATATCTGTGTGAGAAGCTCTTCTCAGTGATAAAGACTAACAAAACAGCACACAGGAGTCGCCTCACTGATGAGCACCTGCAATCCATCCTGAGAATCTCCACAACACAGAACCTCACAGCAAACAGAAACGAACCTGTGGCCAAAAAAAGATGCCAGGCGTCCAGCTCTAAAATGACATATGAGCAAAGACAACTGAATGATTTGATTTGTTATTGCTGAAAGGAACACATTTTATTTATATTTCCAGGTTTTGTTATGCAGCATGTTCATATTTGAATTTGTATAATTTTGACAGGATATATTTTTATGGAGAGCAAATTCTTTTGGGATATTTAAAATCTAAGTTTATTTTTTATATAAAATTACATAAGAGTAAAGAAATTTGAATGTTTGTTCTTTTAACGTTTACTTTATTTCTAACTTGTATAATTTAGACAGGATATATTTTTATGGAGAGCAAAATATTATAAGTTGTTTAAGGTTTGAGTTGATTTATTCACGAATAATATTCCTGTCTGTTTTTACCATTCCTACCAAAGATATTTCTGTTGACTAAATAAAATTCCTTCTATTTAAAATTTAAATAGAACTTGAACAAATCTGAAAGTTCATAATATCCACGCAGACTTGCACGTAAGAGCGGAGTCATCCGTTTTAACAAGCAGCGTATTGCACTGATACGAAATAGCTGTGTGTGTATATATGTAGATATGTATGTATATGTATATATGTTTATATATGTGTGTGTGTATGTATATATATATGTATTTGTGTGTATGTATGTATGTGTGTATGGATTTATGTGTGTGTGTATATGTATGTGTATATATGTAGATATATATGTATGTATATATGTGTATATGTATAGATATGTATATATATATATATGTTTATGTGTGTGTGTGTAAATATATATATATATATATATATATATGACAACAACACTCATCACTCACAACAGTGACAAAACAATTACATTGACAATCATGTTACGTTATTTTCAAAATGTTTCCTTTTCTTTTTCATAACTTCTTTAACACACTACTTCTCCGCTGCGCGGGTATTTTGCTATATATATATATATGACAGCAACACTCATCACTCACAACAGTGACAAAACAATTACATTGACAATCATGTTACGTTATTTTCAAAATGTTTCCTTTTCTTTTTCATTACTTCTTTAACACACTACTTCTCCGCTGCGAAGCGCGGGTATTTTGCTAGTCTTGTGATATTACCGAAGGCAGCACTTTCTCCATCCTTTTAGCTAGGACTTTGGAGAGTATCTTAACATCATTATTCAGAAGTGAAATTGGTCTGTGTGATGCACATTTTAATAAGTCCTTATTTTGTTTAGGATAGACGGTGATTAATGCTTGGTGAAAAGTTTGAGGTAGAATTTTATTGTCCCTAAATTCTGTGAATGCTGCTAATAAAAGGGGAGCTAGCTGAGTGGAGAATTATTTATAAAATTCGACAGGGTAGCCATCAGGGCCTGCTGCTTTCCCACTCTTAAGTGATGTTATAGCATTAAGTAATTCTAGTGCCAAAGGTTTATCTAATTCCTCTGCACTAAGAGTATCTATTTGTGGTAAAGCCACTTTAATCATAGAGAAAAGGCCATTTTAAACAGACGGGTTTTAAGTTTCCATCTGAAGGTTGAAAATGATTTGATATTTCTAAGCTCAGTAGGTAGGGAGTTCCAGAGCTTGGGAGCAGAACGGCTGAATGCTGTGCTCCCCATGGTGGTTAGACGGGCAAAAGGGACGGTCAGATGGATGGAGGAAGAGGATCTAAGGGTACGGGAGGGAATGGCAACATGAAGAAGGTTGGACAGATACGGAGGGGCAAGGTTATGAATGGCCTTAAATGTTAACAGCAGAATTTTAAAATCAATTCGAAACTTAATCGGGAGCCAATAAAGCTGCTGAAAGACCGGAGTAATATGGTGAATAGATGGAGTTTGAGTAATGATGCGAGCAGCAGAATTCTGGACTAGCTAAAGCTTATGGAGAGACCAAAGAGGAGTGAATTGCAATTGTCCAGACGAGAAGTAATAAGACTGTGAACAAGAATGGCTTGGAGGTATGGAGAGTGAGGGAGGGGTGGATGCGATTAATATTATGTCGGTGGAAGTAAGCAGACCGGGTGATGTTATTAATGTGAGATTGGAAAGATAGAATACTGTCAAGGAAGTACAGTAAAACCTATGGTCACGAATGTTTCTGAACATGTACAAATTGGGTTTCGATCGAAAAGTTCGCCAAACTTTTGCATCTGTTCACAGCCGCATGCTCAGGTGGCAAACAAAAACACTGTCGGCCAATTTCCCTTCTAGTTCGTATGTGCCAATGATTTTCGCATGTATTCAGTCTCTCCCTGTACATTGTTCTTGGTCAGATGTACGTGCATTCGCTGTAAACTCTGTGCTCTATTTCATGTGCTTTTACATTAATTTTGCAATTAACCATGGCCTCATTGCAAGTGAAGAGTGGTAGTGTTGGTAAGAAGAAAGGTTAGAAGAAAATTGAAATCCAATTAAAGAAAGAAATTATTGAAAAGTATGAGCGTGGCGTTCGTGTTACCAATCTTGCCACCGAGTACAAGAAGTCAAAATCTACGATTTCAACTATTCTAAAGCAGAAAGAGGCCATTAAAGCAGCTGATGTTGCAAAATGAGTTACAAAGTTAACCAAGCAGAGGCCTCAAGTGCTGGAAGAGGTGGAAAAACTGTTGCTAGTGTGGTTGAATGAGAAGCAACTTGCAGGGGTTAGCGTATGCAAGGAGATGTTATGTGAGAAAGCCAGGAAGATTCATGGCGATTTGCTGCAAAAAAATCCTACGAGTGGCGAAGGTGAGGAATTTAAAGCCAGTAGAGGATGGTTTGAAAAGTTTGCAAGAGAAGTAGCATTCATAGTGTGGTAAGGCATGGAGAGGCTGCTAGTTCCAATGCTGCAGCTGTGGAAGAATTTGTGAAAAATTTCACAAAGTTTGTGGAGGACGAAGGCTACATCCTGCAACAAGTGTTAAACTGTAACGAGACCAGATTGTTCTGAAAGAAGATGCCGAAGAGGACCTACATCACCCAGGAAGAGAAGACTGTGTGCTAACACCAGTCGTTTACCAATTTGAGAACCCTAGTGCTTTCAAGCAGCACAATGTAAACAAGGCCAGACTGCCTGTGATGTGGAGGGCAAACACGAAGGGCTGGGTCACAAGGACCTTGTTTTTGGAATGGCTGCACAAGGCTTTCGCTCCTGCCATGAAGCGATATTTTGAAGGGAATAATCTGCCCGAAAAATGCCTCCTTCTAATGGACAATACACCGGCACACCCTCCAAATTTGATTGACGGTATGGTCGAGGAGTCAGACTTTATTAAGGTTGTGTAACATGACTCCTCTTCTGCAGCCCATGGACCAGCAGGTTATCTCAAATTTTAAAAAGCTTTACACCAAAGGACTATTCACTTAACGCCGTGCGTAGAACTCGCACTATAACATGGCGTAAGCACAAAAGCCGAAATGTGTTTACGCACAGACAACAGAACGTCCCAAATCCTCCCAGAATTACGCCTATTTGAATATGCAAATCAATATAAATCGCCCTTAAGCGCAGCCTTCTGTGAAAAGACAATGGGAAAAGCACGGGGAAAATATAAGAATTTCAGCGAATACCAAGTGGAGGTAAAGGAAAAACATACTATTTGTTCAAATAAGCCGTGGTATAATCAACAAAATGAAGTTGATCGAGTGACATAGCGTGTTGGAGAAACTTGAAAGCTCACATTCACAAAATCGCACAGTGCCGGAAATAAAAAAGAAGTCACATATCAAAGTTGCCGTGAAAAGAAGAGTTGTAAGCCCACTGTCTGAGTGTCATATGAAAGTTTATTAGGGTACAGAGAAAAAAGGCACACGGTGGGGAAAAAGCACGAAATGTCAACTTCAATCTCGACATTTCCACTTTAATCTCATAGTTTATTTTGTCATTTAGTAGAACATTATAAACTTCATCTTAAAATCGTTTAATTAACCAGTTTCTCAAATCACATTGTAATTAAAGTAGCACGTTAAATGCTTTGTTTTGTATTTGATCTTCTATGTGCTCTATGTGTGTGAATCACTACTTGCTTCTTAAACCGGCTCTCTTTCTCCAACTGGACACAGAATCAATTACATTCGTAATATTACAGTTCTCTGAATAACTAAAATACTGAGATGTATACGTGATGTCATTTTCATGATGATAGGAGTTAAAGCACATTACTAAACATGTGTTTCACTTCGATTAAATAATTTATTGCAACAGTACAATCAGGGGCGGCTCTAGGCTTGTGGTGGCACTAGGCAGAGGAAGAATCGGTGGCTCCTTCGCCTGCCAATGTCAGTAAGGTAGCTTATCATGGTGGAAGGCTGCGTTCGTTGCGGACTCTGCACAGCAGCCTCATGCTCATGACAAGCACTTATCTTTTGTCGAAATTTGTCGCTGCGTTTTTAGCTGTGTTGTTATTTTCTCTTTCTGTTTTATATTCAATATATATTGCGTGGCCGCCCAAGAGTGCTTTTCTTTCCCCAAGTAACCGATTGCCACACAATCAGCTCTGTAATAGACGTTAAGCCATCTGTAAGCTTAACGCCGATTCTTCAAAACGTTTAAAGAACATTGAAATATCTTCGTAGTACATGTTTAATTATTCTATCCTTCACGACACTCCCAATGAAGAATATAGATTATTTAAATGAAGTTAAAGTTTTATGTGTATAATTTAACAAACATATTTTGCTGCATTTCACCTTAAAAATGATATCGTCATCATATGTAAATACGTGCTTTATAAAGTGGCCCAGGTTGTGAGATATTATAACTGTAGTGCAAGTTTATAGTGGGGTGATTGTACTTATAAGTACAAACCGTTCTACAAGGAGCAATTGATTGAGTGCATTTAAAGTTCTTGGGATTAAACTGTTTCTGAACCGCGAGGTCTGTACAGGAAAGGCTTTAAAACATTTTGCAGTGGCTGAGACATCGTGTCCTTAAAGCTGTATACGATAATTCTCTTTCCGATCAGCTGCTGCTGTGATTCACACTCAGATACAGTGATATAAATACTCCGAGTCGTGCAGTGAGAGTAATATGGAAAAAGATGATCCGCTGTGGCAACTCCTAACGGGAGGAGCTGAAAGAAGAAGAAGAAGAAGAAGGAGAAGTGAGCAACGCTAAAGCAGTTATGGTATTTGGAATACTATGGCTGTTCCCTGGACCATTATATTGTTACGAGTTAATTACAATCAGATGCATTACACTAATAAACAATATGCGGTTAGTTTTTGTGTATTTATAAAGCCGCGTCACGAAAATAATGAGTAATCACACAAGAACAGTAGCACTGCTTTGACGCTAGGTGCCGCCAGTTTGCAAAACTGAGCGGAGAACTTGCCTACGACAAGGTATGAGGTACCGTGGAAAAGTGCGTGGCTTTACGCCAAGTGTAGGTTTTATACATCGCGATTTGAACGTGGAAAAGTTCTTACACAACATTTCTGTGCGTACGCACCGTTTATACATGAGGCCCCAGGTGTTTGAGTGTGACAGAGGAGACGTCTTTGACCCTGAAGGAGTTCTGGAAGAACCATTTTAATATTGTTCATTGCATCAACCTCATTGACAAAGCCTGGGAAGACGTCACATACCAGACCTTGAACTTGGCCTGAATGTGTTCCTGAATGGGATTTTGAAAGATTTGAGCCTTCTGTTGTGGATGAGATTGTGTCCATGGGCAAGAGCATAGGTCTTGAAGTGGACAATGAGGACATCGAGGAGCTGATCCTGGATCACAAGGAGGAGCTGACAATGGAGGAACTCGCTGAACTCCAGCAGGAGCAGCATAAGTTGCTCACCGATGAGCAGTCCTCGGGGGAAGAAGAGGAAAGGGTGATTATAAAAAGTGATGCAGTAAAAGCCGTCATGGAAAAATGGAAAGAGTGGCAGGATTTTTTTGAGAAGAACCACCCTGACAAAGTGATTGCGAACAGAGTGATAAACATGATGAACGACCATGTCGTCTAGCATTTCCGAAAAATGTTAATGCGCAGGAAAAGGCAAGTCACATTAGGCTGCTATTTCGTGAAGTCTGGTCCACCAGCTAAATGGCTAAAAACACCAGAAACCCAAAAAATCGCAAGAGAGAACACCTGAAGGAGAACATCCCTCCATCGTGCAGAGGGACTCTCCCTCCAAACTGTAACCTCCTCACCACCCAGCTTCCTCCTCACTTTCTTCACACCAGAACTCGACTCATGCAAGGTTAGTTTTTGTATAAATTAAGGATTTTTTAAACTTTCATTTTTTCCCTGTACTTAAAACTCATTACAAAAAGTGTTTACAGTGAGTGGTTCATGAGGGTGTAGTGCGAACTCTTGCAATGTTAGTTTTCTCTGTTGTTCAAGGTTTTCACAGTGTTATTCAATGTTTTTTACATTTAGTTTACTATTACACAGTGCATTATATGGTATAATTAACTATGTTTGTGCTTAAAAAATACAGTGGGATGCAAAAGTTTGGGCAACCTTGTTAATAGTCATTATTTTCCTGTATAAATCGTTGGTTGTTACGATAAAAAATGTCAATTAAATATATTATATAGGAGACACACACAGTGATATTTGAGAAGTGAAATGAAGTTTATTGGATTTACAGAAAGTGTGCAATAATTGTTAAAACAAAATCAGGCAGGTGCATAAATTTGGGCACCACAAAAAAGAAATGAAATCAATATTTAGTAGATCTGCCTTTTGCAGAAATTACAGCCTCTAAACGCTTCCTGTAGGTTCCAATGAGAGTCTGGATTGTGGTTGAAGGTATTTTGGACCATTCCTCTTTAAAAAACATCTCTAGTTCATTCAGGTTTGATGGCTTCCAAGCATGGAGAGCTCTCTTTAACTCACACCACAGATTTTCAATTATATTCAGATCCGGGGACTGAGATGGCCATTCCAGAACGTTGTACTTGTTCCTCTGCATGAATGCCTTAGTGGATTTTGAGCAGTGTTTCGGGTCGTTGTCTTGTTGAAAGATCCAGCCCCGGCGCAGCTTCAGTTTCGTCACTGATTCCTGGACATTGGTCTCCAGAATCTGCTGATACTGAGTGGAATCTATGCGTCCCTCAACTTTGACAAGATTCCCAGTCCCTGCACTGGCCACACAGCCCCACACCATGATGGAACCACCACAATATTTTACTGTAGGTAGCAGGTGTTTTTCTTGGAATGCTGTGTTCTTTTTCCTCCATGCATAACGCCCCTTGTTATGCCCAAATAACTCAATTTTAGTTTCATCAGTCCACAGCACCTTATTCCAAAATGAAGCTGGCTTGTCCAAATGTGCTTGAGCATACCTCAAGCGGCTCCGTTTGTGCTGTGGGCGGAGAAAAGGCTTCCTCTGCATCACTCTCGCATACAGCATCTCCTTGTCAAAAAGTGCGTCGAATGGTTGAACGATGCACAGTGACTCCATCTGCTGCAAGATGATGATGTAGGTCTTTGGTGCTGGTCTGTGGGTTGACTCTGACTGTTCTCACCATTCGTCGCTTCTGTCTATCCGAAATCTTTCTTGGACTGCCACTTCGAGCCTTAACTTGAACTGAGCCTGTGGTCTTCCATTTCCTCAATATGTTCCAAACTGTGGAAACAGACAGCTTAAATCTCTGGGACAGCTTTCTGTATCCTTCCCCTAAACCATGATGGTGAACAATCTTTGTCTTCAGGTCATTTGAGAGTTGTTTTGTGACCCCCATGTTGCTACACTTCAGAGAAAATTAAAGGAGGAGGGAAACTTACAATTGACCCCCTTAAATACTCTTTCTCATTATAGGATTCACCTGTGTATGTAGGTCAGGGGTCACTGAGCTTACCAAGCCAATTTGAGTTCCAATAATTAGTTCTAAAAGTTTTGGAATCAATAAAATGACAACGGTGCCCAAATTTATGCACCTACCTATTTGATATATTTAACTGACATTTTTTATCGTAACAACCAACGATTTATACAGGAAAATAATGACTATTAACAAGGCTGCCCAAACTTTTGCATCCCACTGTATATTTACATACAGTTCATAAAGTCTGGAACGGATTAATTGTATTTACATACAATCTTATGAGGAAATTACGTTCGGTTCACGACCAAATCTGGTTACGTCCAAAGTTTTGGAACGAATTACGGTCGTGACCAGAGGTACCACTGTACTGTACATTATCATAAAACACTTAGTAGATGGAAATTGATTACAATAAACTAAAACTAATGAGCACAATAAAAATAAAAAGTAAAATGTTTAGAAAGAAACTTTTGTTGCCTGACTTTTTGGTTGGGCTATAAGAAGGTACTCCTTATGCTATCTGTTAAGAAGACTAGACAACAGAGCATAACTGGGTTTCTGGTTCCTCACTTGTTCCCCAGCTGATAGGTGTCTTAAAAGTTAAACAAGGAAGTATTTTAACTCCCAGGGCCAGTCAGTGCATGACAATATTTATACTGTATACATCAGGTGGCCTCTGGGTTTATATGTTTGTCTTTGTTTAAGTCTGGGAAAGTGTTAAAGTCTTTGCTTAGTTTAGAAGCTGTTTTCATTAAATCTCTTTAGTGTTTTCCGTTACTTTTGCATTAATATTTTACCTTGGTATTTCAATGGCAATTTTCAATTTGCTCCTCAAACTCAGATTTGACCTCATTGTGCACTGACATCACTGTTCTAGCTACATCCCCCATTTCTTGTAAGGAAGTTTCCAACTGTATCCAGTCTTCGGAGACCACTTTACTGCTGTGCTTTGGCTGTGATCAGATGACCATGAACCTGATCCTCACATAAAAGTGTTAGTTATTGCAACCGGAAGAACGCTGTAATAGATGTAATGCTCAAGTTGTTACAACTGTACAAATATCTGCATCTACAACCCCAACTCAGAAAAGCATTGAAGGATATGGGAACTGCAAATAAAAACAAAGCAGTGATTTCAAATTCACTTCAGGGGGTATTTTCCGTACGTCGCTTAAATCATCCGAGATCAGATGCCTCATCTTGGATGAGTTAATGCCAGTGAAACTCATCTGGGATAAGTCGGTTTTTCAAACGCAGCCGTGTAGTAGATTAGTCTAGCCGGATCTAATCATCCGAGGTGAATGCGCGCGCCCGCGCTGAGTGAAAAGCCCATACAGTATGTATTGAGTCTAGAAAACATGATCAGCAAGTCTTTAATAGGCTGCAACAAAATGACGAAAGAACGGGCGCATGTTTTTCACACAAGCTGTGCGTTACTCTATGGCGTTATTTCAGTGCCACTATTCTGGCGCTTGCGTAAAAATATTGCAAGTGCAAGTGTTGCATTTTGAGGAGAAATTTATTTTGTGCGTACAAAAGCTGAATTTGAGTGAACAAAATTCATTGCTGCGTGCAAAAAATGTATTTCAGTGTTTGCACTTATCCATATACACACACACAATAGCACCCCTCTCGCTCAGTTTTTCATTTGCGCTTGCTTTCGCATGTTTGCTTGCGCTCACAACATTCTCTGCTGCAAGCGCTCAACTCTCTGTACACCGTTATAAGTGTGCCACAAAACCAACCAATCACAGACTTGGTTTCAAAAATTCTGATTGGCTCTTACGGTCTCCAATCAGCTCGCTAGCTGCTGCATTCCGGAAACAGTCCGAAATGTAGCTAAATCCAGCTAAACTCAATTAAACCCCAATTTGCGGATAATATCTTTAATTATTTTATTTTAAAATATATTATTTGTTAAGACTATCGTTGGTGTAGTATAATGTAGTTGCATTATACAACCATGCCAAATGACTCTCCAAATTATATTTGAGTAGCTCTCTTTTATGTCGTCGAATACTGAACAGCAGCTGATTGGAGACCGTAAGAGCCAATCAGAATTTTTGAAACCAAGTCTGTGATTGGTTGGTTTTGTGGCACACTTATAACGGTGTACAGAGAGTTGAGCGCTCGCAGCAGAGAATGTTGTGAGCGCAAGCAACACATTGCGAGCAAGCGCAAATGAAAAAACTGAGCGAGAGGGGGTGCTATTGTGTGTGTGTATATGGATAAGCGCAAACACTGAAATACATTTTTTGCACGCAGCAATGAATTTTGTTCACTCAAATTCAGCTTTTGTACGCTCAAAATAAATTTCTCTTCAAAATGCAACACTTGCACTTGCAATATTTTTTTACGTGTGCTCAGAATAGTGGCACTGAAATAACGCCATTACTCGAAGGAATTCAAGATTTAATATGCACAAGAGGTTAACACTGCAAAAGCAGCCCAAACCAGGAAAGACGACTGGCAAAACGTGGCCGACAGATTAAACGCGCGTGCATTGAACTTACTGAAAGCAGAGTTTCATTTCCTATGTGTCAGAGTAATTATTATTTAATATGTCATAATTCCAGATCAAACGTGAGCACAAGGAGAACATGGGGACAGGTTAAAGTGAAGTACAAGAATATACTTCAAACTAGTAAATATTGATATATAACTATTTAAAGAATTGTTGACATAAAGAATCATATATAATATAAAAAACATTAATTTTAAAGCTAATAAGAAGAAGGCAGACAAGCAAAAAACAGGTGGAGGTCCACGTGGTCAAGACCTAACCCCTGCGGAAGAGTTTGCTCATTGCCCTGTTTCTGAGGGCATTCCAGTGGGAAGCTCCTTCTCAGAACCAGTGGCAGGATGCAGTGGTCACTTCATTTCAGGTGAAGGATGGTCACTGCATATATTTGTCCTCAATGTGTGCTATAGGTAGGTTCCATATAGCCCTCTTTTTTGTTGGGTCAGTTGCAGTGAATGTCATATCACTAGAACTTGTGTCTGACCAACGAGATATTGACGGAGGTCAAATATCTGACGAAGACACTGTGTCTGATTATTCATCAGGAGGAGAGGTACATTTTCCAAATAATGTTTGATCAAACTCCACTCTGATCAGTCCCATGTGCCCAATCACATTTGGAAATCCTGGGTAATGAGAATGTTAGGCTGATTGTAAGATTCTTTACGGAACTGTAGGTGTTTTTGCCTGTGTACCTGCAATGGCATGAAACGCCTCTTTTATTGTCTGCACACGCAGGTGTCCATGAAACACTATGAAACCCGAAGGAAATATTTCTGAGACAGTCTTTACGAATTGACTGGCAAGCTGTTCTATTAGACAGATTTTCCACGTTGCCTACAGTATATAAAAAAGTGCCGCTTGCAGGAAACCTCAAAGCAATGCTTACTGTCTGTGTGATTGTGAGACCCCGACTACGCCGAGTTTGACTTCGAATATAAGGTGCTAATAAATCTTTAAGGTACAATATTCCCACCCGGCTAAAGCGGTATCTTTCGACAATAATTTCATCCGGGAACAATAAAGGGTCTTGCCGATCTCGCAAAACCCTGAAATTCTCTGCTTATAATTTGCGTACCGATAGTAATTGGTCGCACATTCATGAACGGCGAAGCTATGACTGAATGAATTCCATGCACGAAAACTGATTAAGTGTGTGAGCTAATCCTTGTTTACATAGAACTAACCTGCTCCAAACAGGTTTTTTGGAACTCTTGCTGGATGTGCTGTCATAGCAGCACAACTAAATCCTCAAACCTGCTTTGGTATAAAGGGCTCATTTATAATTCATGCTCAGAACGCGTACGCGCCCGCATCATGGCTGCCTCGCATTCCCAGCGTTCATTTCACGCGTCCTCTGAGCAGGTCCTCAGAAATTAGCGCGACGCGTGCGCGAGTTGCAGTACCAGCAAAAAGTCGGGGGGTGCAATGTGCTAAAAGTCGGAACGTGACGTCAGTGTCTCTGTTTACTATCTACATGTGACAGAAAGCCTCTATGCAGATCCTACGGGATGAATGCTTCGATGTGGTGAAGCAAAATGCCGACATACAGATGCATTCGTGGTGCTTTTATATTCAAGCGTCGCATATTCCCGAACGTAATGACATGATACATTTTAAAAGTCTCACATACCATCTTTTGTGCCGTGTTTTTTTATTTTTACAACTTAACAACAGCAACATAATGTATTGCACTGTATTTGAGCCACTGAGAAAAAAATAAAGGACACGGTGAAAACGTGTATTTTGTGATTAAAGTGGAGATTTCGGCTTTCATCACGAAATGTCCAATTTAACCTCGTAGTTTACTTTATCATTAATGCAGACCATCGTAAACGTCATCCCAGTTTTTAATCGCTACGGGCTTCTTGGACCTGACAGCAGCAGCAAGCAGCAATAGATCGCCACACAGAACACGTGACATGTATGATATTCCAACTCTCTGCACATTTAGAATCTTTAGATTTGTACTTGATACCACTTTCATGATGAAATGCATTAGTGTATGTTACATTTTACATATAATTTCGTTTAAAAAATGAATACTGTTAATAATTACACACATTGGGGTGTCACGGTGGTGGAGAGATAGCACTGCTGTCTCGCAGGGAGTTATGTTGCTGATATTTCCTGCTTGTATTCCACACTGTGCTCCGGTTTCCTTCCAAAGATATGCAGATTTGGGGATTTGGTGCCGCTAAAATGACGCTAGTGTATGTGAGTGCTTGTATTCACCTTGCGATCAGCTGAGGCCTCCTCCAGGAATTGTTTCTCACTCGTGCCCAATGCTTGCTGGAATCACATCACACATCCCTGGATTGATGGATTTAATCAAGAAACATAATTTTCAGAGATATTGAGGTAAGGTGTCCTCAGAATTTAATGAGTGTTCCAGGCAATTCACATCACAGAGAAGCCGAAAATGTTCTTACCACGATAATATCTCGCACTACCACCTGGTGGATTCCTCCAGATTTACGTAAAGTACGTGCGCAAGTATAAACACTACAATGCTTGCGTAGCAGGAGCGACCGCTGCAGCATGCGTCGCGTCGCGTGAAGTATTTATAACTCCAGCCTAACTCCGGCCTTAGACCTTTAGGAGTGAGAAGATGGGCTGAGGATCATCAGTTTTTCCACAAATGTATGAGGAAATCATTGAAATATGGAATTAGGGATGGAAGCCTAAGATGACTGCCAGTGATCTCCAATTCTTCAGGAGGCACTGCATCAAAAACTTGTTTTTCATCAATTAGTGATACAATAACATGAGCTCAGGAGCTCCATGGCAAACCTTTATGACATAACACAATAACATAGTTACTTCCACAAATGCCAGTTACGATTGTACTGTGCAAATAAGAAGCAGAATGTTACCAGTGTCCAGAATGGCCATCGACTTCTCTGGGCTTGGAGGCCTCTGGGATGGACTGTCATACAGTGGAAACGTGTATTATGGTTGGATGGATCAATATTTAAGGCATCTCCTCCAAAAACAAAGAATTTAAAGACCATCTGGACTGTTAGCAGCTACTTTTATGACTTCAGAAACCAGCGTCTGTGATATGTGGTTGTGCTTGCAATTCTGAGAAGGCCCAATGAATGCCAAAATATACGTACAGATTTTGGAGCAACATATGCTGCCTTTAAGACTGACATCTTTTCATAAACGCTGATGCATATTTCAGCAAGACAAAGCAAAAGCACAAAGGTATGGCTATATAGGATGAGGGTCTGGGTGCTTGACCGGCCTGCCTGCAAAATGTTGCAACGAAGACCAAATTCCACCTGGGCCATATGATAAACTGGTGTCTTCAGTACCGAAATGTTTAGTAAGTGTTCAGAGAAGGAAAGGCATTGTTATATAAAGTTGTAAATGGTTTACACTCCAAACTTGTTTTGGAATATGTTGCAAGTATTAAAATCAAAATAACTTTATTTCTGAAAAAAAACAGTAAAAGCATTAGTAACATCAAATAATGAGCTGTTATATTGTTTTCAGGTCGAATATCATTTACTGTTATTAACTAATTATTTCTTTCTGTTTTTATTTGCATTTTCCATACTGTCCCAAGTTTTTCCGAGATGCTTTTGCGCTCAACTTAATGGAAATGTTTTTGGGATATGGGAGGAAAATCGACATGAAGATGGTAGAATAGGTAAATAACAAATACACAGTGGGTTCAGTCTTAGCCTACTATACTCCTTCAGAAAGCAACATACATGAAAAGCATTTATAAAATAACTAGGAGAAAGTGAGCACTCCTTAAGGCCTTGCCACATTAGACTAATTTTCCAGCAATTTTTAGTTGCAGACTTCATTTACTTAATCTCAGCGAGGCAGAGGCAGTCATAGTGCGCTTCCATGATTACCAGTCATGTAGTATGACATTCCAAAACACCGGCCTGTAACTTTGGTTTGACTTTGTCTCTTGTCATAGGAGTAGGCTGTGTGTGTGCGACAGCGGACGACTAATGAGTGCTCAGTAAGAAGTACAATGTAGCTACAAGGAATAAGGGACACACTTACTTTGGATTTTGTTGATCTGATTTTGCTAGTTTTATGTACAACAACAGAATGCAAAAAAAGGCAGTGATTGCGGCTGAACTCATTATACAGCCTTCACATGTATTACTGCCTGCCAGAACAAGGGGAGGACGTGCAGGTAGGGGGTGGACAGTTTCAGATACCTTTGTATCCACACAGAGGACCTGACCTGGTCCAAGCATATTGACAAATTGAAGAAGAAGGCACAACAATGTCTTTACTACCTCAGACACCTGAGGGATTTAGTCTGTCCTCCCAGATTCTAAAGAATTTCTATAAGTCCAACATCGAAAATATCTTGACAGGAATTCTTACCTCTGTGTTTTCTAACGGAACAAGGCTCTGCAGAGAGTGGTATGGTCAGATGAACACATCACTGAGTGTGCACTCTCTGATTTCCAGGACATCCAAACCAACAAGTGATGTCAGACCTGCGATCATGGAAACGGTATGGCTGAATGAAGAGCAGTCCATCCGCACCCTAAATAAGAACGGTGCCTAGAGCTACGTAATGCCCTATTGTTAATTCTCCTACATTATGTTATTCATTTATGAATTGTATATTTTTGTAATATTGATATCAAATAATTAACATCAAAAATGGGTTATATTGCTTTCAGGTCAAATATCATTTGCTGTTATTTACTTAATTAATTTTTTTTTTATTTTTTTTTATTAATTTTATTACAATCCATACAAAGCAATCAAGTTTTACAAAAAAAAATTAGTTAAGAACAGATCGATCCCCACCTCTGAGAGAGAGAGCAAGCCAAAGCCGCGTTAAATTTTAAGGCTTGTAAACATACCTAAATTAATAAATTCTCTGTGCTTTATGAACTTATTTTAAAATATTACTGATTAGATCCTGCCATGTTTTGAAAAAGTCTGTACAGATCCTCTAACTGAGTATTTGATTTTTCCAATTTCAAATAATATAACACATCAGTTTCCCACTGACTTAAAAGAGGAGAGTTTGGGTTCTTCCAGTTTATCAGAATAAGTCTGCGTGCCAACAGTGTAGTGAATGCAATCACAATTTGTTTGTCTTTCTCCACTTTAAACCCTCTGGAAGAACCCCAAACACAGCTGTTAATGGGTTAGGAGGGATTGTGAGTCCAAGGCTGTCTGAGAGGTAATTAAAAATTTTTGTCCAGAATAATGTTAATTTGGTGCAGGCCCAGAACATGTGACCCAGTGAGGCTGGGACTTGGTTGCAACATTCACAGGTTGGATCATGCCCTGGAAACATTTAGGAGAGTTTTAGTCGAGACAGATGTGCTAAATATATAATTTTAAGTTGTATAATTGTATGCTTTGTGCATATGGAGCTCGAGTGAATTCTCTGCATTGCTACTTTCCACTCCTTTTCTGATATATTAATTGAGAGGTCATTTTCCCAGTGTCCTCTTGGATCTTTGAAAGGAAGGGATTGTAAAATGATTTTATATATTGTAGAGATGGAGTCTAACTCCTTGAAATTGAGCAATATTTTTCCAGCATGGATGAGGGTGCAAGATGAGGAAAATCTGGAAGGTTCTGTTTAACAAAGTTCCTGATTTGAAGATAGTGAAAGAAATGTGTAGCTGGAATGTTAAATTTGGAATGTAATTGTTCATAGGATGCAAAGACGTTGTCTATATAAAGATCTCTAAGCAAGTTAATTCCAAATTTTTCCAGATATTAAAACTGCATATGTTTGTGAAGGTTGAAAGAGGTGGTTCTCTTGCAGAGGTGCCACAGATAGAAGCTTCTCCGTCTTAAAATGCTTTCTACATTGGTTCCAGATTCTAAGTGAGTGGAGCACAATTGGGTTATTAGTGTATTGCCGATAACGTGTGTTTATTGGAGCACAGAGCAAGGAATACAAAGAAGTACTGCAGGATTTTACTTCTATTGCGGTCCAAGCCTGTGTATGTTCTTCTATTTGTGTCCAGGTTCTTATCGCCTGTATATTTGCTGCCCAGTAATAAAACTGGAAGTTAGGTAGAGCCATGCCACCTTCTGCCTTTTGTCTTTGTAGGGTCGCTCTTTTGATGCGTGGATGTTTTGAATTCCAAATAAATGAGGTTATTGTTGAATCTAATTGCTTAAAGAATGATTTATTAATGTATATTGGATGTTTTGAAATAAAAAGGAGCTTAGGAAGAATATTCATCTTAACAGTGTTAATTCTTCCAGCTAGTGTGAGATGAAGGGTTGACCATCTATGCAAGTCTTGTTTAATTTTTTCCATGCAGACGCGAAATTTTGTTGATAAAGAGCTTTATGTTTACTTGTGATGTTTACCCCTAGGTATTTAAACTGTTCTGCAATGATAAAAGGTAGGGTGTCTAATCTAATATTATATGCTTGAGAATTCACTGGAAAGAGTACACTTTTATTCAGATTAATTCTGAGACCAGAGATCTTTTGAAATTCTGTGAGTGCTGCTAAGACTGCAGGCACAGAATTTTCTGGGTCCGATATACTGTATACAGTACCATGTCATCTGCATATAATGAGATTTTCTGTTCCAGTCCTTTTTTGCTAATCCCCTTTATCTGATCAGTATTTCGACAATGTATTGCCAGTGGTTCAATGGCAATGCAAACAGCAGCAGTGACAAGGGCATCCTTGTCTAGTGCCACGCTCTAGTTTAAAGTAGTCTGAGCAAATGTTATTGATGCAAACTGAAGCTTCTGGGTTAGTATACAGTAATTTAATCCATGCACAAATGTTGGGCCAAACCCAAACTTCTCCAATGTAGTAAAAGGTATTTCCATTCAATCATGTCGAATGCTTTTTCTGCATCCAATGATAATAATATTTCTTGGGTGTTTGATTTAGTTGGTGAGTATATTACATTAAACAGGCTCGAAGATTTGAAGATAAGTGTCGGCCCCTAATAAATCCAGTTTGGTCTTGTGATATTACGAGGGAGCACTTTCTCCATCCTTCTAGCTATGATTTTAGAGAGTATTTTAACGTCGTTATTCAGAAGTGAAATTGGTCTGTATGATGCACATTGTAATAAGTCCTTATTTTGTTTTGGAAAGACAGTGATTAGTGCTTGGCGAAAGGTTTGTGGAAGAGATTGGTTATCTCTGGCTTCTGTAAATGTTGCTAATAGGAGGGAGCTAGCTGAGGGAGAATTTCTTGTAAAACTCTGCAGGGTAGCCATCAGGGCCTGCTGCTTTTCCACCTTGGAGTGACTTTATAGCATCTAGTAATTCTGATAATGCCAGAGGTTTATCAAGTTCCTCCACACTAAAAGCGTCTATTTGTGGTATCTGTAATGTATCCAGAAATGCATTAGATTGTATATTGTCTTCTTTAAACTCAGTAGTATATAGGGATTTATAGTAGTCTCTGAAAGTGTGCATTATATTTTTGTGTTCGATGATTTTATCTCCGTTCGTGTTAGTGATTACGAGATTGCGTTGCACTTCTTGCTTGTGAATTTGTTGAGCTAAAAGCTTATTAGCTTTCTCCATGTTCATAATAATGATGTCTGGATTTGTAAATTAGTTGTTCAGTTTCTTTAGTTGTCAAGAGGTTTAATTCTGAATGTAGAGCCTGCCTCCTCCTATGTAGAGTCTCGCTTGGTAGTTTGTCATGTTCTTCATCTATTTTAGTAATTTCGCTTTTATCTCTGCTACTTTCTTGGCTTCGGATTTATTTCTGTGGGAAAGATATGAGATAATCTGTCCTCTTAAGAAGGCCTTAAGAGTTTCCCAGAGTATTCCTGCAGAGATCTCAGGGGATGTATTTGTCTCTAGAAAGAATTTGATTTGTTTGGATATAAATTCAGTACAATTCTCGTCAGCTAATAGAAGCGGTTGAGGCCATCTGCGGGTGAGTGTATGGGGCTTAGTAATTTCAGCTCCAAGATCATAGGAGCATGGTCAGAAATAACAATAGCATCGTATTTACAAGATTTAATCTTAGGCAAGAAGTTATTATCTATAAAGAAGTAATCAATCCTTGAGTAGCAATGATGTACTGGTGAGTAGAAAGAATATGTTCTTGAATTTGGGTTTAAAAACCTCCAGGGATCTGATAAGTTGTGATCAGTTATAAACTTTGTAATTATCTTTGCGTGTTAGATGCCGTTCCCCCTGTGGAGGAAGTCCTATCTAAAAGTGGATTTAAAACACAATTAAAGTCCCCAGCCATTATAACTTTATGAGTGTTCAGATTGGGAATGGATGCAAATAAATTTTGTATAAATTCCTTATCATCAACATTAGGTGCATAAACATTTATCAAAATCATTTTACAGTTAGATAAGTCTCCCATGACCATTACATATCTCCCTTCAGGATCCAATACTACATCTGATGCTACAAATGGTACTGTTCTATGTATGAGAATTCCCACCCTCTAGTTTTCTTTGTAAAACTAGAATGGAACATTTGGCCAGTCCAGTCTTTTTGCAGCCGGAACTGATCCTTGCTTAGTAAGTGGGTTTCCTGTAAAAATACTATTTTAGCATTTAGACCTGTTAGGTGAGAAAGTACTTTCTTTCTCTTTAATTCGTGATTCAGGCCTTTAACATTCCAGCTTACGAAGTTAACTGTCCCATCATGGAGACACTGATTCTGAGTTTTTGATGTCATTTTATAGTCTTAACTGGAAGTGAGATAGTTTAGGTCTTAATTTCCTATTTCCCCAAGAGTTGTTGCCATGCAGCTTATTATTACGTTGATAGTTATAATTATAAAGATTGAGATGATAGATTAGGTATAGATCAAGCCTGCTCTCTTTCTCTCCCCTTAACCCCCACCCTCCCTTTTGCCTCCCCAAGTGAGGCTAAAACCCACTTCACGCAGTCCCAGTCCTCTGACATACCCAGAGACAGAGCACGTTCAAAGCACAACAAGCCCCATGCAGTGGCGCTTTAGGGTTAAAAGATAGAGATATCTGTTACCAATATAGTCTTTTAAAAAAAAAAAGAATTTTGCACTTAAAATATATATATATATAGTCTTCAGCAATTTTAGTGCATTAAGATGATACACCCAGATAATAAACCCGGGATGGTGTTAAAATGTGTCCAAATAAGCATAACAAGTCTTAATGCAGTAATAGCAATAACAATAAACCAAGGGTATGATATTGAACAGTCTCGTTTAGGGTAGAATGAAATAATTAGAAAAAAAAGAGAAAAAAAAAAAAAAAAAAAAAAGTAATTAAGCACAATAAAACATAAACAGATAGCCCTAGTAATACTAAGTAATAATGAGAATATATGAGAATATATGCTGATAAAACCCGTATTTTAAAACAAATAGATCAGACAGTAGATTGTTAATCCTTGCTTTATCATTAACCACCATGACTCACTATGTATCAGAATTGTCCGGGATCAGCTTTCTTAATTCTTTTCTGCTTCTTCCTTGCTAGCGAAGACATAGAATTGACCCTGCCATTCCACTTTTAGTTTTGCCGGATTCAGGAGGCTGTATTTGACACTGGCTTGCCGTAACTGCTGTTTAATGTTGTAGAAGGCTGCGTTTAGTAGCTGTTGCTGGAGAGAAGTCAGGGAAGATACAAATGTGGTTATTTTCATATATAATATCTTCCTTGTTTCTGAGGAGTGCCATCACCTCTAGCTTAAATGATAATCGTTCAAAACGAACTATAAAAGATCTTGGTCGGGGTCTAACGTTGTTTGATCGCCGCTGCTATCTCAGATTCTGCTGAGCTGCAAATTTCACAGGGTTTGAACTTTCTCGATTCTCAGGCAGACCTTCAATTCTGACATTATACCTTCTACTCCCATTTTCCAAAGCAGCCAGTCTGTCTCCGAGTTTTTCTCCGAGTTTTTTGCATTCAGAGCTGACATTTACTGCTTTTTCCTTGGCACTGGCAGCTAAATGTTCGGCCATTTCAATCCGATTCGTGAATGTCTCCTTGAGATCCTCCAATTGATCAGTAAGCGTGCTCAGTTTAACCGAGTTTTCCTGAATGCGCTCTTCAATTTTACCCAGCACCTGTCGAAGCTCAAGTTGCACCTCTTGATTTTGCTGTTATTTACTAATCACTGCTTTTTTGTTTTTATTTGCATTTTCCATACTGTGCCTATTTTTTCTGAGTTGTGGTGCTACTCACATATTCTGGTTATGAATGCTTAAGGACAACACCAATATAACATACTCAAACTCACTTAATCCAACATAGGGACTCTTTTATATTCTTCTAATGCACAGTCTTGGAGTTTAGCAACTAAACATATGTACTGTATAAGTACATATAACTGTAAGTGACAAAAAAATTTGATTTAAATGCCACCACAGAGTTGTGTAATTTGACATACCCTAGGATTTCTAGTCATGTAATCTGACATCTTCCAGCAACAAGATCAGCAACTGCAGTCGTAAGTGTCTGATATCCTCTCTGACCAGAAGTCTCGTAATGTGACATTAACTTTACAGACAGCAAATGTGCCTGTCATCAAACCTGAGTTCCCGTGAACAGTTAGTTAATTTACTTTTCATTTTAATTGGCTTCATATTTCAGTTTCAGTTTAAACTATAGTGCAAGCAGTGACATTTTATGATACATTAATAACGGGCTTTATGTTTTAACCATAATTCAGCTGTGGTCTACAAGCCCAGGCACACTTCTTAACTTTCATTCCATTATGTGGTCCCCTATATGTGATCCTTTTTGGATTTGGAGGTGCGCTTTGGTCCCCACATTTAAATTTTGTCTGAAGCCCTGCCTCTTGCCTAATGTGTTGGGAGGAATTATCTAGAAACCAGTAACGGCCACTTGACTTGAGCTTTCCTAGTTTTCATCCTCTTTCTCTGTCGTTTAGCATTCGTTTGCTCAGAGGTTGATGCGCTTGCTGCTTCCTGAGCAGCTCTTCTCTTCTCCGCCCTTGCGGCCCACTTCTTCTCTTCTTTCGTTGGCATCTTTTCGCGTTAAAACTGATTAAGTTAGTTTTTGTGTTGCAATTATTTAGTATGTTTTTCTTAATTTTTCACATAAGCTGGTGCTTAAGTCTTCAATCTTCTTCAAGAATGATTAAAGATATGAAGAGGTAGGGGAAGTGACCGCGAAGGTGGTAAGGAATGAGAATGGTGCACGTACGCATGCGCATGAGAGTTCTACAATTAAATAAAATTAAAATAAAAAGAGTAATAAAAATCATCACCCGAAAGCGGACAGTAGACGTCACGTTGTATATGTGTACCAAATATCAGGTCAATAGATGAAACGGTTTGCGAGCGACAGGTGATTTAAAATCCTGGACAGATAAACGGCCAGCCACGGTAGCGTATTATGTAAGAAGATCCTGCAAGCAACCTGGACTCCCATGTGTAATGGCAACATTTGTCCACTGGGTGGTAATCATGTCAAACAAACTGCACAGGACAACAACTGCACACATTCTATGCTGGGATATTATGGAAGGGCTTAAGAAGGTTCCAGAAATTAAAGTATTTCTGTTATTAATCCTAAAAGGTGCCTACTGTCCAGTACAAATTAATAAGATACATCATATAAGTAAGTAATATCTGAAGAAGTATTTCTGTCGAATTATATATGGATTTATCAATGCATACAAGAGGCAGGGGTGTAGCTATAATTGTCTACTTGGGTACTCTGGGTGCCCAAGAATGGCAACAGGCATAGGTACCAGTCTGAAACTGAGCATGAGAAGTGACCTTGGCAGAGGTATACAACATTCATCAAGGACAATAGAGAGTGGGTGACCCAGGAGCTGCCAAAGTTGGCAGAGAAGAGAATGAAGAACCAACAACACCGGTTTGATGGCAGCAAGATG
Organism: Polypterus senegalus; assembly: GCF_016835505.1. NCBI lineage: Eukaryota > Metazoa > Chordata > Cladistia > Polypteriformes > Polypteridae > Polypterus > Polypterus senegalus. The sequence continues at coordinate 67,548,119 of NC_053171.1, read as the reverse complement.
TCCCTTCTTATAAACAGAACTACAGGCAACTGAATAGGGATACAAGGACACTGGGGCCATTAGAAGGAGATCAAACTGGGCATTCTGGTATCCACAGTGGGGCCACCCAAGATTCAAGCAATCATTCTGGGCACTGGGTGGAAGAGCCCAAAGCACAATATATCAACTCATGTGGAAGAAATTTTGAGCCTCATTTCAGGACATAAGCGAATGTTCAGATAACAGGAGAAAAATGACAAACTACAGAGACAACACCAATCAAAGGTATGATGACTCCAAGACAGGATATATAAAACTTTAAATCAATGAAATAGAACAAATTATAACTCCTTAATAAATAGGTGACAGACACAGGATAATGGGAATCAGAATAGAACAACACATCTAGCAGTCACATTAATACAAACCAATATGATGCAGGATTCATCATTTTACCATATCTGTGTAAAATAAAATAACGCAAGTGACACAAATCTAGCCTCAGCTAATGCAACGATTACAATGCAAAAAACACGGTTGTTACAAATAAGATATCCAATGCTCCAGGGTGAAGTGTTCCAAGTGTTATGGGTCCACAGCTCGCTGAGCAAAGGTTGTTTCTTTTTAAATAAATAATCACTGCACTCGAGGCGGCTTCATGAGGGGGCGTAGTGGCCATAGCAAGCCACGGGGCGATCTGCGTTGTGGGCGCTTCTCACCGTGTGCACAGGTGAGGAACTGCCCACATCCGTGATTGTTCCCGTGGCTAATGTGCTGCCGCTGCTATGGCCCCTCGCAATATAAAAAGAAGCACGAGTCGTTTGAAAAATAGATCGGAAAAAGAGAGAAAGAGAAAAAAGGAAAAGACGGAGGTTACAGGGAGCGAGGAAGCAAGTCAGTGCGAGAGAGACAGAGACACGCGGAGCGTGTGGGCGAGCGAATGAGCGCTCATGGGCAGCTGCGAGGAAGCCTGGGTGTTAGGTCTACACCCAGGGGTTGTACTTGATGTCGCTCCCGCTGAGCGAGCAGGTAGCGGGAGTGACCAGGAAAAGGCGACTGGCAGCAGAAGACTGGAAAGGCAGTGGGAGTCGCGAGGCTTGGTGTTACAGTCCTTGGTGTGAGCGTCCTGGAGACTAAGGAGTCCAAGTCTCAGGCCTGGGATGAGTGCCAGACCGAAGCCAGGATCGGGAGGTCTCCAGCCCTGTGTATGTGTATGAGAAAAGGGCAGCTGCAGAGTGCGCCTCGCCTGCTGCTAAGCCCAAGTGGGATGAGCAGGTGAGACGCTAATCGAAAAGAAACACAGAGCTTGGCATGGTTGTTGTTTTTAAAGACTGCTTCCTGAATGAACGTTTTAACCTCTGATTTTAAAAGGATTGTTTTTTGTGTGTATTTTTTTTAACCTCCACATTTCTTTAATGGATCATTTATTTAATGACTTTTTTTGAAGCACTGCACTTTATTTATTGAACACTTTGTTTTTGATTGTTTTTTAATAAAATCACTTTTGCACATTTGTACCATCCCCTTGCTCAGTTGTAGCCTCCACTGTCTAGCTCACCTCGGTTATATCTATCGATGGTGTTGGGTTCAAGGGCTCCCGAATAGCAGATGGGAGCGTGGAGCCGAACCCACATCGTCACACCAACATGACCATCAACACCATTAGGGTGTTAAGTATATAGAATCAGTGTGTCTGTGTTAGCTGGGAGTTTATTGATAAGGTGGTACAATCAGAGCTTATAAATAAACGTTCAGCTGTTTTTTTTTGTATCGAAGATTCACAAAACCATGGTAAATCCCCCTGGATACCCTATTGTTTTGCCTTGTAATTCTTACTACAAACTTTATCTCAGTATGTGGATCTCATCATACGCCATTCATTCCCTCTTATTGGATCCTTTATCAATGACTCTTCTAACTTCATGAGTCCTTCACCTGATTAGGTCCATATGACCTGATTGTCCAGTTTGTACTGTGACGTGGGGTGTTCTGTTCATAAAGCCACAATGACTCTTTCCTCTTTGTGTCCTTGGTATTATTTAGCACACATTTAACAAGGATCAAGGAAGTAGCAATTTCAAGGCAATGGCAAGATTTGCTTTCCTGACTGCAGATCAGCATTGGCAGGTTGTGGGTATAGAGTATCATGATTGTCACACGTACAAAGGGTGACTGTTGAGTACAACATAAGAAAAGTCTCAGAACACAGTGTGCAGTACAGTCTACCAATATAAAACATATTACATGTTATTTGAGCCATACTGCAGCTCGAAGGAAAAGAACTCTGAGGAATACAGCAAAGAATCCAAATTATTTTCCCTACAAAAGCAATAGGGTACATTGTACGAGTTTCGGTTTTCTGAATTCATTGAACGTAAAGTCTAATGTGTAGTGAATACATTGCAGAAAATGTGAAAAAACAGAACAGCAGTGTTATTTCAAACTTTAGAGTATGAGGACACGCTCCAATCCTTATTGGAATAAAACTGAATAAATGCTGGGATGAATTAGTACATAACAAACAATTATTAAACACTCTGCTGCTTATTATAAATAAGTACTTAATAAAGTGATCAAATTATTTCACCCAACACTCTGAAATCTTGAGACATCAAACTTTTTTCACACACTGTAAATATATCCTGTCCTATATCCTGTGAAAATGTATCTTGACATGAAATATTGTCAATATTCCGTAAAAATGTAACTGTAAATCACATGTACTATTATCGGCTGTCTTAGAAATCTTCCAACTCACAACATAAACCCATGTTCAGCTGTAGAGATTCCACCCCTCTGCTAGTTAGTACATAGCAAAGTAAAAGGTTGACACCGAGGCACTTTAAGAAGACCTCAAAAATACAACTAGTGCAAAGCACACTTAAGGAGGATAGATACAAAAAGATACCAAAGGTCTTATGTCCTCCATTACATTCCCATTATGAACCTGAAGTTGTAAGGCACCATTAAAACCTAACACAAGTTGTTCTTTTAGGTAACAAGTAGGCTGACTAGAGAGGCCCCACATAACCAATAACCAACTGTGATGGGTTTCTCATAGACAATATGTCCTTCTCAAAATGCAGCTGCATAAGTTGTTACTAGAACAAGGAAGTATCACCAAATAACTTCTATTCAATCTTAGTGCCAGCTTCCAGCTACGTTTGTGGTTAATGTCAGACTCCTTCTTACATTTACAGCTTGAAATTGCTTGGGTCCTACTCACCTAACAAAATCTAACAAAATATACATATAGGAGCAAACATTACAATTTCAAGGTGCAGGTTTACTAAAGATTCCAAGGATTCATAAAATAAGTAAGAAAACTTTATTTATATAGCACCTTTCAAAGACATAAAGTCACAAAGTGCTTCACATATACAATAAAATTTAAATACATACAGTACATACATGTACATATAAGCATGTATATAACCAATAATTAGAAAATTGCAAACATTACTTACCTAGGCATCTAAAATAAATAAAGCCTATGATTTACCAAAGGTCTGTTTAAAAGGATAAGCCTTAGGATTTCTTTGAAAATCATTTATAGTGCTCTCAGAGTGCAGGGTCAGGAGAAGTGAATTCCAAAGTCTTAGAGTTACTACCTTGAAAGCCGGATCACCACAAGTATTTAATCGAGCCATGGAATAATTAATTGTGCCTGACTAGAGGTTGTAAGAGATCAACTCTGAGAGTAAGGATAGAGAAGTTCTACCACGTATTCGGGAGCTTGGCCATGCATGGCATGATGTGAGAACAAGAATTTAAAATGAATTCTAAAGGTAATTGGAAGTCAATGTAATGTCATTAAAATGAGAGTAACATGAGATCTTCTGTTTTTTCTTTTTAAAAGCCTTGCAGCAGCATTTTGAACTGATTAATGGTAGACCAACAATGCATTGTTCAGATAAGTGAAAGGTCCATTACTAAAGCCCAAATGAGAGGCAAGAAAAGTGTGAATAAGCATCTCCATTTCAGCCCTAGATACAATAGTCCACAGTCTGGCAACATGTCTTAAATGAAAATAGCATGACTTAGTCAATGTTCTAACATGTGGTTCAAAACTCTGAGACTGGTCAAAAATAACACCTAAATTACAAATTTTAGGGTGAATATAAGAAGACAATTTACGAAGACTCTGGAGCAACAACTACCACCACAATCTTACCCTCATTTAGCTGAATCCAATATTTCATGTCAGTCAGAAATTCACTTACAACAGACAGTTTATCAAGGTCATCAGGTTTAAACGAAAAATAAAGATGGACATCGTCTGCATAACAATGACATAAAAATTATTAAAACTACTAATGACCTGTCCCAATGGCAGCATATATTGTATAATAAAAACAAAATAGGCCCTAAAATAAAACCCTGAGAAACTCCACAGTTCACTGCAGCAGGGTCACATTTTCCATCCAAACTAGAAAAGCTCCTGTTCTAAAGATAAGAGACCTACCAATCCAAAACAGAACCTGAAATACCAATAAACTGGTTTGACCTATGAATCAGGATCTGTCAAATGCTGAACTGGGATCCAATAAAATCAAGACAGAAGATTCTACTGCATCATCAGCTATTATAAGATCATTGGAAACCGTTTCAGTTGAATGCCTAGTGAAAACCAGACTGAAATTTATTGTAAATCTTATGTACTTCCAAGAACTCTGTAGGTTGCATGGCAACAATATTGTTTTAAATGAAGGGAAGATTAGATATCGAATTATAGTTTTTAGGTAGAGCTGGATCAAGATTTACTTTATTAAGTAATGTCTGAACAAAGGAATGCTTAAAATGCCTGGGTATGCAGCCTGATAGAAAGGACAGGTTTATAACAGAGACTAAGCAATTAAAACAGGTTTATTTTCAGCAGAAATGCTGTTGACTTGTGTTTTTATTTTGTTCTCCTCCTTCTCTGTCCAAATACTTTTGTCGGTCCATTGTCACATATATAATGTTGTAAATTGTCTTCTGAGTTTTCTTCATGCAAGGATGACAGCATTTTTGAGGTAAGGTTGTTAAATATACGAGGTGTGGCAGAAAAGTAATGAGACTGATTTTTTATTTACCAAAGTTTTTATTTTTTTCAAACATCAATGTTATCCCCTTCAAAGTAGTTTCCTTGGGCAGATACACACCGATGGAGACGTTGTTCCCACTGTTGGTAGCAGCGCTGGAAGTCTTCAACCGGTATGGTCTTCAGCATGTCCGTTACACTCTTTTGGATGTTTTCTAAAGTCCCGAAATGACGTCCTTTGAGGACATTTTTCAGTTTAGGAAAAAGGAAAGTCACACGGACTGAGGTCAGGTGAATAAGGGGGCTGGGGAACCACAGGAATGTGTTTTTTCGATTGTCCTTCTGCTCAGATGTGAGGTTTTTCAGCACCATTTTGGCACAGACCTTTCGCATGTGCAAATGTTCAGTCAAAATTTGATGAACGGTAAATCTGTTCAAATTTAATAGTTCACTCAACATTCTTAATGTTAAACGACAGTCTGATCTCAGTCTGTTATGGCAGAGCCCCAGCTGCCCCAAACCCCATATACAATGTCAACCACACAACAGCCAGGTTTAGATCTAGCCCTTTTATTACACTAAACACCTTGATACAGACTTCTCCACAATAAGCACAAGTCTTTTTCTTTCCCTTCTCCAATGCTCTCAGGGGAATGTAGTCCTCCTCCTCTCCCGACTCCAACTTGCTTGTGTAAGACAAAGGGACCCTTTAAACGCAGAGCTGGGAGTACTTCTGGTACGTGTGATGTGCTGGGTCAGGCAAAACTTCTATCAGACAGGGGATCTTCCTTCTAACAGCACCCTGAAACAGCCCCCAAGGACCCCAATAGGACTGTTCCCCAGAACTGCAACTATCATGCAGCCCTTGGGCACCCAAATGCAAGCTACAGAAGAGGGATGCTGCCACCCAATGTACTAGGGGGAACACACAGTCCCGGGAGGCAGTTACCCCCTGTCCTTCCATTATATTCTCCTGACTGGGAAAGGGAACTCTAATCACACCAGCCTTGATGCCCATCCACCAATGTTCCATTATGAGGGCCTCCCAGTCAATTAACCAATCCTCTATCACAGCCAGGATACCAGCCGATCCTTGCCTTCCATCATGATAGATAGATAGATAGATAGATAGATAGAGAGATAGATAGATAGATAGATAGATAGATAGATAGATAGATAGATAGATAGATAGATAGAACTTTTTTTATCCCAAGGGTTAAATTTATCCTTTTGTAGAAGTTGAAGAAATGTTATAACAGACAACCTCCCTCAAACACACACAAGTAATACAAAAAAGAGACCATTTCTGATGTTGCAAAACATAAATGAGCAGTCAAAATGAGGCATTATACATATGTAGGTATAAAAGACCCCATGTATTGCCTAAATGTCACCACTGCTTGTCTGTTTAAACTCTCCAGCCATGATGCCAGAGGAAGGAGATGAGTTGCATGTTGAATGGCATACACAAGTAACAGTTCTACTATACACCCTACACGGAATAATATTGACCCAATAAACCTATTACTTAGTTGTAATTGAACGGTCGGCTTTTTGTTTATGTCTATCAAATGGAAGTCTATCTAAATATTTTGAACCCATGTAGAATAAGATTAATGTGGTCTACTAAACGAAGACAGAAAACTCTGCAAACGGTTACAAGTGGGAGAGGCTGACATAGTGGCACATGTTATTTTTCAAAGATTGATAAGCCACCAAACTTAAAAAGACGTTTGGGTTATTATTGTCACATCTGCAGAGTGCACTACTTCTTTTACGTGCCTATCAACATGTACGACGTCGCCACCCACCGGCGGATAAGTTACATGATGTTTGAAATACTGAAGCCTTGCCAAATCCACCAAGCGACCGTCCAAGTTAAAATAAATTGACGCTCCTTAAAACCATCTCAAACAAAATGAACGAAAATCTGAAGGGTGAAGGATTGGTTTCTGGTGTTTGACGGTACTAATTAAGGGCACTATATAAACCGCGGTGAATAGCGACACCTGTTAAACAGCCTTTGCTCTTTTCAAACACCGGACTACGAATTCTATCAAGAGCTTTGTTTTGGTGCTGTGACATAAAGCGCACGTGCGAAATCTTTTTTTATCCTCTTCCAAGTCAAAAGTCATATTCGGCAGAAGACTGAAATGGGTATTCTGTGCGGGGGCGACCGCGGATCTTCTAAAATTAGGTCCGTGGGACGCTTTTTTTGGACAAGGTGTGCTTACATGATCGCACCCTTTCCTCATGTGCTATGCACCCCTCCCTAAATTTCTTTGACATTCGTCGTCAGTAACAGACTACGTACTGTTTTCCCAGTAAATGATGGCATAGTCGTGAAATCTTCCAGGAAGAGTAATTTGTCTACAAACACCTACGCCTTGCAGATACAGCAGCGCCTACACAAAAAGACCTGCACGCGAGAGCCGCGCGCCACTGGGAATTAACGGGCGGGGTCGGCGTGGGGACGCGCGCGGCGCTCTTACTGGCTGGATAGAAGGCGTGCGCGCGCTTTGCGCAGCCTCAGCCGCTTAGCCTCTCTCCTGTTTAATTTTTTTTCTTTTTTTTTGGTATCCAGGGAGGGTTCGCAACATTTGTCACCCCTGCCTGTTGTCTCCTGTCCCGCGTCCCGGTGCCGATGTGAAAGTGCGGCATAATTTGACACAAATGACAACATTCGTCCACCAACTGGTAGGCACTTTATATCTATGATTGCTTGGCATCTTTTCGATTGTAATTAGCCAAAAGTAGACTTTATCTTGAAGGCAACCAATGTGAATTGCAACTTTGATCACTTTAGTTCATCATTTGTGCTTGGTTAGCGGTTATATGAACGGTGGCTCTTGGTTGCATGAGTGCGATGTGAAAGTTGTACTTTGTGTTCGCAAATTGCGCGCACTGTTATTTCTGTTTGGTCTAGTAAAACCATCAAAATATTGGAAATTATTGATTTGCTACCAAACTAGCGTCATGTGAATTAATTTAGCTTTATTAATCTAATCATAATTCGGAAATGAGTCTAAGCAAAATAAAGAATATATATTATATATGTGAAATCTATTTCCATTTAGTGTGACCCGAAAATGTCAGCACTAGTAATAGAGTGGAAGTAACCAGTTCGGCACTGAGAACACCTGAGAATTCTGTAAATATGTATCAGGAACGACTGCGTTTTATGTAGCCAAATATCAAAAAAGCTACAAGACGTGAGCTTGGTCTGTTGAACAGCGCTTCAAAGTAAGAACCGTGGCTTTTCTTTCCGTCCATTTGCTCGGTTTGTTTAACACAAAACGGTAAAATACACGTATGTAAATAAAGCATTATATGTGCTACAGTGCCTTTAACTTAAAATCGTTTGCCAGCTTCAAATAAGTTTAATATTTTGTTTATCACGCGGGGTTCAATACTACCAAACAAATCGTAACAGCAGTAAGTAAAACTTTGAAAGATTGCAACAATGTTCGTTACAAGGAAAATATTGTTTGTTTTGTCCAGTCTCAACAATCTGAAGTTCAAAGATTTTCCCCAACCTACACTATGACTATTTTATGAGAAGTGTACGTCCACGCGGTTTTCTAATCTCTCTGTGTAGACCGGTATGCTTTCTCTTAGTATTTGAAAGATTGTGTACGTTTACTTGTAAACTCTTATGTGGCGTTAAATGAATGCATTTAATAAATAAATAGGGTCTAAACACATTATGATATGTAATCATTTAGATACCAGATATTAACTTACAAACGTGTGTCCTTCCACTTTTGTTGAAATTTCATTTACACCATTGCCTTTTCCAATGTTTCTTTAACTTTAATACAAAATTTTAAAAATGCAAAACAAACAAAAATAAGGTATTTAAGAACTGTACTGTATGTGTTGGTAGGATCACGCTTGAGCACTTAACAGACTATTATTGTATTTATTTTCGTCCTTGGTAATATTTGCAGTGTCTCTTGTCCGTTACTCTTCTGATTAGGGCCATTGCGGAGCAGCCCTGGGTGGCCCAGCTTATCAGCCCCACTCCATTATCGACGCGTCACGTACGTGAAGTCTTTAAAGAGGAGGTCTGCTTATTGAAAGAAAACGTTTGCAGCTGAATAACAACGCCCATCTTTATAACGACTTTCATCGTTAAAGCGCTTTCATAAAGTAACCTAGATCACAGTTCAAAATGAAATTGCTTATAAGTAATTTCAGTTAAAACAAGCGGAGCATTTACATAGGCCTAATAACGGACTTTATATTCCATTCATACTGAAGCCGTTTCATGTCAATATTCAAACTGTTTCATATACTGCCTGACTGGATTTATATCCAGTTTCCTGATTAAGACCCTAAGTTCCATGCTCTGTTCCATGTTGACTCTTGTTGGATATTCATCCATTTTTTCATTCTTCTCTCACTAAAATGAAGATTACACTCATGAGCCCTGTGACACCCACATACTCAAATGCTCATTTTTAGACTTGTGGGATGACACCCATGAAAACCCACTGAGCATGTGCAAAAGCTGTAAAAGCCTGCCAAGACTCATGCCAAAGCCAAGGCCGTTAGAAGCTGCAGCACAACCCACTGTGCTATCGAGTTACCCAAGATGGCTGAAATCAGACTTTTTTTTTTCTTCAAGTTATTTTATTATACTCACAGTATATCACCAGTTACCTTATAATGTACCTTAAGTTGCATTTTAAAGGCTTCTCTGGTATTTATCCTTCTGTGTAGATCGTTGTTGTATCCATTTTTATGGTACTGTATATAATGACACAATACATAAAGGATTTATTGGTTCAAATAAAACACTTGCCATTGGCATGTGCTGTTATTTAAAAGGTATAACAACTGACATTGACAACAGTCAAATGTAAAGAATACTGGTCCATGTTGTTGTTAGTGTTAAGTGCCACAGCCGGCATCTGCTGTTATACATATGCAGTAGTAGAGTATAGGTCAGAGGAGTAACCTTGTGACCCCAGATCTAAATTTGGATACACTCAGAAAAGTGAGCTGCTAGTGTCTCCGGGCCTTGGCAAGTATGCAGCTCATTCCACTTACTGGATGATCACAAAGTAAAGAAACTATAATATCACTGAAGAGCTTTAATAATCAGTTATACTTACGTTTGTTGTTTGAGATTACTATTATAGTCTGGCATTATATTGAATCTCAAGGGTCTGAAAGACCTTGTCTCTTGGATATTTAATGGACTAAAGGCGAATCCCTCTGCGCAATATGAAGACTGAAAGGCTCTTAAAAGGTTGTTTTTGATGTTAATGCAAATTAAAAACAGCCTCTTTTATTTAGTTGGCAAAAAATCTCTGTGATGACAATTACCATTTCATTATGATATGTTGAGATGTTTATCGTGCACTTAAGCATCACAAAACGCATTAAAGAACAAGGGATTTATTATTCAAGCTGTAAAATGGAACATACAAATGAGCAGGCAAATCAGAACAGCAGCCTAATGCCTGGGAGCACTTCAACTAATTAAAGCTTTGCTAACAGCTTTGAAAATGAACCATCTTAAAAGGTAAAACCTTACACTTGAATGGTACCCAAATTCATATTGTATTGAGGAGAAGCAAAGCATGATGACAAACTACCAACGACGCCCAAGGTCCAGTGCTGTAAGCAAAATAGAGAATACGAAAGTATCATTTTCTTTAGTGCAGCAAGAACCTAAGATGAAAAAATGAAAATAATTACTTAAATTTACACACTGTGTACATGCATGTGGCTTTGGATTTCAGAGGCTGATGTTGTGGGTTCAAATCCTGCTACTGACAGTGAGTGACAATGAACAAGTCATTTCACCTGCATGTGCTCCAACTGGAAAAACAAAAAATATGTAATCAATTGTATCTCACATTCTTTAAATTGCTTTGGATAAAGGCATCAGCCAAATATTAGGTAATAATATATTTATATAGGAATGTACAATCCTGAAGCATAATGTTAAAACTGGTAATGAGAGAAACAGATAAATCTCTCTATTATAATAAAAAAATCCTGGGATGAGACATGACTTTTTACTCTCATGTCCCACGAGACGAGACTTTGTGCCAAGAGATTTAACCACGTCTGGGGTCGGAAATAAAAGACAAAGAGTAGATAACAAAGTAGAACGTCGTAAAGAATTAAAAAAAACTGGCACGATACACATGTAGAGCAGGTTAGAGATAATTAAAGTACTAAAATTCAAAAGTCTCAAAACAAATGATAGTAAAGGTCGCATTAGCGCACACAAACGGAAATTATTACTTGTTGAAAAACGGAACAGAGAAAAGAGAAAAGAGATCAAATGTATTGTTCAGATTTAAACTTTAAGTCAGAGACTTGTAGATCGTCTTAATAATGTTGCCATCAGGGAAAAGTATTGTTTCTTCCCAATGAATAGAATTAGAAGATTTATTGTTCGGTAAAAGTGAAATCCACATAAAGCGGCAGAGACGCGAAGTGGCCAGGGGGGGTTGGCGAGCGATGAGAGCAGGGAGCAAAGCCCTCTAGTATGAGTAAAAAATTCATTGTCAAATGCTGAGTGAAGAAAGTTGTCATTTTTGTGCAGATATGCTTCAGTATTATAAAATATTCCAATTTTTCCCCTAAAAGTATCATGACAATTGTCTGTTAGGTGTTGCTTACCAATCAAGTGTTTTCTTATACTGTATATTCCCTTACATACATGATGCTTTTCATGTAGAGTTTTGTATGTTTTCCTTATTTTCATGTGGAGTTCTCCAAGTATGCAGAGAAATGCTGCTGAATTACCTGGTGAGGCTGGTCCTGCTTGTGTATGTTTTTACTATGTAATCCAATGGTATCTCATTTAGTTTCAGCTCATAGCCACCAACACACCACAACTCTGTACTAGAAAAGGTGTTTTCATAAAATTTGTAAATAGGTGGATGTTTTGCTGATACAGCAAATGGCTTTGCTTTCTCACAGTGTTTTGTCCTTCACTTGATCGTGTGATGGGTTGCCTTCCCTGTAGAATTGGCATAGTCTGCCTGTTTTCCTTAGAGCTTTAAAAATCTGATAATAACTCATTTTATTTTAATTTCATGATGTTTGTATTTTGACCTAAAATCAATCAGTCAGTCATTGTCCAACCTGCTATATCCTAACACAGGGTTCCAGCCAGCACCTCAGGAACAAATCCCTGGGCAGGATGCCAGCCCACCGCAGGGCACACACACACCCACACACACACTAGGGACAATTTAGGACCGCCAATGCACCTAACCTGCATGTCTTTGGACGGGAACCGGAGCACCCGGAGGAAACCCACGCAGACACGGGGAGAGCATGCAAACTCCATGCAGGGAGGACCTGGGAAGTAAACCCAGGTCTCCTTACTGCGAGGCAGCAGCGCTGCCACTGTGCCACCATGCCACTCGACCTAAAATCATTTACATTTTATTATTCTTTTACAATGAATGAGGATTATTGAATCAAAGTAAGTGCATGACAAGTAGAAACTGTGCAGCTATGTAACATTAACTGACAAATTTGGCAGTCAATGCAGATATAAGTGATAATGCACTTTTAGTTATTTAGATATACAGTATATTGTAAGTTCTGAAGGTTTCTTTGCCCTTCTGTCACAGGCAACAATTTTTTTCCCTTGCCCAGTTCAGTTTATGTATGTTAACAGTCTTCCCTTCCACAGTCATCTACCTTCCTAGTGCCACCCTGGCCTTACAGGCCTAGAGAAAGACATTCTTTTATTATAATACTTCATACTTACACAAGTTAAGAAGATGGGCTGGCTTCAAAGCATAAGGATATACAGTCAGTAGAACATTTAGAAATGTTTTGATTGCAAAGACACATCTCGGCAACATCTATTCTGTTCACTTGTACAAATCTCACTGAAATGACTTATTCTGACAATCAAATTGTTATCAATTGTAAAAAAATAGCTCAGCAGGGACAATATACTATATGACACTGCAGCAGTACAGAGCAGGTTGTGAAAGTCTTGTGCTGTATGATGCCCAGGTGACAGGTATCCTGAAATGTCTGTTGACAGTAGGGAACCATTCATAATTCCTTAGCCTTGATGCTGTGAGTAGAGTTGTGGATGATGTGAACCACAAAAGGAGTCTCCTACGCTGTAACGATAAACATTTTTCAATACATGTCTCTATGTTGCCCTTTATGCTGAACAGAGAGCTGTGATTGGGATGTCTGGATACCTCATTATCACAATGTTGGGATCCAGAATTGCACATGCAGCTCTGATAGGATGACTGCAGGGGCTCTTTAATCTCTTTGTGATCTCAAACGTGGTAGTCAGGCTTTCGCTAGGAAGTATTTCTAACCTAGAAGCTAAATGCTGGTTGTACCTGGAGCCTGAAAGATTTGGTTGGGCAACATAAGAAATAGCGAGAGGAAAAGAAGTCACAAAAAAGAGAGTAAGGAGGTAATACTGGGGGATGTACCTCACCTGATAAATATTGTAGAAGCCTGTACAGTTAGGGCCTGAGGGTTATATGTTTGTTGTTTATTGCAGACGGTGTTCTAATATATTTCCTAAGAGTGGCACCCTTGTATATTCTTTATTTTGTAATAAAACGTTTTTTATTCACATAGTTTGTCCATATTTGCATCCTCAAGGTTTGGGACAAACTTAAAAACACTCTTTCAGACCACATAGTCTAAAGACATGTTCTATAAAAATCACAATGTTCAAGTAACTTTTACTCCAGAATAATAACATAAATTGTGATATATAAATTATTAGCTCTTATTGACACTATGGAAGTATCTTTGGAAAACAGTGGAGAAATTAGAACATTAGAAATATTCAGCCAAGAACTGGCCATTCAGCCCAACAAAGCTTGCCAGTCCTGTTCACTTAATTCCTCCAAAACAGCATCTAGTCGAGTTTTGTAGCTCCCTAAAGTCCTACTGTCTACCACACTGCTTGGTCACTTATTCCATGTGCCTATAAGAAAAACTTCCTAATGTTTGTGCAAAATGTATCCTTAACAAGTTTCCATTTGTGCCTTCCATGTTCTTGTTGAACTGATTTTAAAGCAACCGTCTTGATCCAGTGTGCCAGATCCTTCCACAATTTTAAACACTTCAATAATGTAATGTCTTAATGTCCTTTTGCTTAAACTGAATAGGCCCTGCTGTTTTAGTCTTTACTCTTAACTCATCCTCTATAGTCTTACCCTAGTTGTTCTTCTCTGGACTTTTTCCTAGCGCTTCTATGTTCTGCAAGGTTCTGTCCTCAGCCCTCAGTTCCTCTGCATCTAAATGCTTCTCCTTGGTCATATTATTTGTAACTTTGGAGTGGGTTATCATTTTTATTCAGATGGTGCTCAGGTCTATTTTAATGTTAAAAGTAAAAGATCCTCAGAGTTTACTCAGGTCCTTACATGCCTCAGTGAAATTAACACCTAGCAGGAACATATGCAATAAAACGGACGTCATGCTAATTAGCACTAAACCTCAGCTTACGAACACAAGCTCCTTCTCAATCACTCTTGGTGTGGATGTCATCAGACCTTCTTCAACTAGGAATCCTGGTGTCATTTTTGATTCTCCCCTTCCTTATTCTACTCACATGAATCCAATAAGAAACTTTCTTACTTCCACCTCCGTAAGATATCCCTTGTTTGCTCATTCCTCTCCTTTTCTAAGGCTTGAAAACATGTTCATGCGTTTGTTCTGCATCGGTAACTGTAACTCCCTTTTGGCAGGAGTGCCCTCTAATCTTTTATCACAGCTCCAGGTGGTTCAAAACACTCCTTCAAGAGTCCTTACACAGACCTGCAGCAGTCAGCACATAACGGCCATCCTGCTCCACTTTCAGTGTCTCCCTGTGTCCTACTGGACTGAATATAACTTCTAAAGGTTTAAATGGCTTTGTACCAGACCATATCAATAACATCCTCCGCCACTTTGCTCCTATCTATCCATTAAGGTCCAGCAATTCTGGCAATCCACTGTTTCCCCAAACTGACCTGTTCTCTATGGAAGACAGAGCCTTCAGGTTTACCATGTCCAGACTTTGAAACAACGTATCTAAATTGATGAGATCGGCCGACTCAATTGATTCTTTAAAAAAAACAACTTCACACTTATTTGTTCAGGAAGGCATTGAATGTACCCTGATATTCTGACCCTTCTTCCTGTTTACCCACTTTGTCCAGATGCTCAGGGTAATTTGTGTTTGGATCACAAGCTCTGTTATTTGCTCAGGGTTTCCTTGTAGTTTTTGTACTTTTTATTATATTCTAATTTATTATATCTTCCTCTCCTTCAACAATTTTTATATCCTGCATTTACTGTATCTTTATTTAGTGTTTAATGAGGATATCATTTGTATCCATTGTTCCTTATGTCCTGTTCCTCTTTCTGAATTTGTGTGAAGTGCTTTGAGCATGACAAAGGCGCTATGTAAATAAAATGAATTACTATTAGGGACTATAGGTCAGTAAGCTTAATGAGTATCTGGGGAAAATTAACGGAAGCAGTTATTAAAGAAAAGACTGAAAAAAATAAGAGCATATTAGGTGTGAGTTCTTGCATTAGTAAACAATAGAAAATGACTTAGACATACTGTAGGAGATTGTGTGTCTTTAATAAGTTAATTATATATTATATATATATTATAGTATGTATCTGGACGGTCGAATAGACAGGCTGAATGCAATTAATTTGTGTAACTATGGAGAGAACTGGCAGTTAATCCAATATCACCTCCCTGTCTGTTAGTCCATGTGGCTCCAGGCCTCCCCTATAGTATGATTCTCAATTCCAGTAGCAGCAGAATCGAGTACATCTCCACTAGGAAGAATTCTAAAGGGGAAACAGACAAGAGGACAATACTTCATGGCCTCAGACTGAGATTATGGTTTAAATAAACCATTGTGAAAACATTTGAAAGTTTTAGGAGTTGATTAAAAATTGATTTATATAACATAGTGACAATATGAAATATTCGATTTTGATGAGTATTATTATAGTAAAATGAATTTAAATAGTTATAACTTAGCCAAAAAAGTCAAAATAGTTCACTTGTTATCAGTACATGCCTAACATTAGGTTTACACTTTACATGGTCCATATTGTCACATTTACAGAGTCCAGTGCAATACTTAATTGCATGTGCTAATCAACAATGCAACAAATCGTCACTCTGCTTTGCCATGATGAGTGGGTATAATAACCTTGCCTCAAAACTACTGTCTTACATACCTGAAAAGTCTCAGAACACACGTGTCATAATCTAAATGTGTCAATCAGTAGTTACACACTGTAACACAGTAATTGAGACAGGTAATGTTAGTGCATTTCCTGTAATGAAATGTACATATTAATCAGAAAAGGAATAAAATCAAAATTCCAAACCACATTGGTATAAATGGAGTCAAACTTTAACGGTGTTGTGAGAGAGCATATTCTGCCTGTTACTGCATCACTAGGCCGGCATCTTCATTTTGTTGTTTATCTGATGCTTACAGGTACAGTAAATTTAGATACATTTCACAGTAACAACTGCAAAACATTTATCACCTAAGATCTAATTGTTATGATTTTTTTATTTGCATAATTTAATTATGTAAGCGTTGCAGGTGTTTTTGGGTTGTTATTGTGAAATATACTTGCTGTGTTTTTAAAAATAATTTAGAGTATTCGTGTAAAGATGTGATTTAACAAATTGGCCCATAATTTAATTGTGGCTGATGCTGCCATGGTTGACACCAGCTCCCTGAGACCTGGTAATGCAGAAGGCAAGTTCAGGAATTGAATGGAAATATATTATTCTTTAATATGTTATCAAGTACAGAATGATCATAATTAGTTTTTACTCAGTCAATGGCCAGCAGATACACCATATGAACTTTGTCGATTTGGGAAAAGCTTGTGATTATTTAGTGCACTATATCTTTTGGAAGGTTCTACAAGAGTATGGTGATCTAGGGTACAGCTCTGTGAAAGTCATTCCTATACTTAATACTACATTGAGATGTTTTATTATAAGCGTTGGACGTTTGTCTCCTCTCCTTTTTATGATTTTTTGGTTTCAGCTGAAGTTTGGCAGTTATGCATTTTGGAAAACTAAGGTATTGCTTTCTTTGCCTTCTTGAATACTAATCTCCAACACTCGGTGAAACATTTTGCAGTGTGATGCAAATGTGATAAGAATTAACACTTCTAAATGATAAGTCAAGGACCTCTCCCAAAAAAAGGTGGCTTATTTCCTGAAGGTAAGGGATTACCAAAAGCAAAAGCCTGTTCAGACTCTCAGTTTTAATTTTTGAAGGCTTGGATTGTTGCCCTTTCTACACTGATCATTGAAGGGCAGGGCATTACTTGCTGTCAGTTGCATCACTGAAGCAGCTGCACAAGGCTGGAAAAATGTGAAGCACTCTAGCACAGGGGGATTGGCGGAATGGCTGCTGTAAGGAACTATTTTTAAAGATGAAAAGAGGCAAGCACAGCTGCCACAAGTAAGTCACAAGGCGCCATTGACTGTTTTTATTCCCGGAGTCACTTCTTGGCTTTGAAACACAAACACACGTACCTTGGTCACTGCCATGCAACTTTATCTGTGGAAATGATGCGTTCTATACATATGGATAAAGTCTGGACACCATGCTGTTTATTTTACTGTAATTGCTAAAGTTTATCTGGAATCTTGCTGTGGTCACACAACCTTAGCACAGGAAGCCTTCTTTAAGCAGAATTTATAGGAACCCCAAAATAATAAACTGGCAACATTGTTCAGCCATTTGATTAAGTGGGGAACAGATTAAATTTACACTTAGAATTTGAGGCTTATGAATAAGCCAGTAATTTAACCTTCTGCAACCAATTTTTCAGAAAAAATAATTTATAAAATAATAAAAAAATAGACAGTGGACATCTGAACTTTCCCAAAACCTCTTGTGGTGACACAAAAATCCCAGCAACAGTAAGGCAAAAATAAAAAAAAAACACAGCTACGTCCTTTCTTTGCTGTCTTTGGTCCTCCCACCCCACTCACATCTGTGGCAGGTTGCCACATATGAAAACATCTCCGAACTTCAATTTTTTTGCCAGATTACCATCATATTAATCATAAGATCATAAGTATTTGGACAAATGAGAGGAGGTCATTCAGTTCATCAAACTCAGTTGGTAATAATTTAGCCTTTTTTTCATGGACATAAAACACACCGCCTTTTTCAACTTATTTAGCACATAGCAGAGTGTAATAGAACTAAGTGTAAGTCTATTAGCAGAGATGCAGTGAAATTAATACCCCTGTCCCATGCCAGCCAGCAGTCCACCAACATAAGGGCACATTTCTAAATCCCCAGAGGCTTCCAGTGCAGTGATTCCCCCGCCCTAGCCTTAGTATCATAACACACCGAACATACGTGTTATTGGTTGTTAAAATGCACACCAATGTTTTGAAGCAGAGCCCCAAACTCCTGATACAAATGCAGCACAACAGTGCCAGGTTAAAATGAACTTATTTTTTATTTAACAAAGTTCCTTTCTACAAGATTTCTCCTCCAACAAAACACAATCAAACACACAATTCTTTACCTATTCTGTTTTCACTCCTCCCGACTCCAATTCCCTGAGTGAGGTGTTGTGGTTTCCTTTATGCCAGATATGGAAGTACTTACTGGGCCACATCATTGCATGGTGGAAGCATTTCTGGGTCAGAATCCCCCAAATTAGGGACATCTGCTCTTGGCAGCTCCCTCTAGTGATACCTGCAGCACCCCACAGGGCTGCCCATTGAGATTATAACACTCACATTGTCCCATGGGTATGTGAATGGGTGATCCAGCACCTCCTGTCCTTCCATTATATGGGTCTTCAGGCCAGGCAAGGGTATATCCACCCCATTCAGGAAAGGAGTTTTTCCCTGCCTTCTGTTACAACATATGCAAGTGACAGGTAACACCACTGCTTGCCACTTGATTCAAGATCAAAATTCCAAAAACTGAAAAGTGTACAAAAAGTATTTTTAGTCAGATAAAGAGAGAGAGGTTATTAAAGATGAAGGATATTATACTGCCCCACTTGATCAGATTTACCAAACACCTATACCAGGGTTCTCCAACATATCGCTCACGAGCTACCAGTAGCTCACAACCCCATTCCAAGTAGCTCGCCAAAGAGTTAACAAATCCTACATAAATTTCAAAACTTGATTAGTCAAATTACGGGTGGGCGATCTTTCCAAAAAATCACATCACGATCCACAATCTGAATTGCAATCTATCTTTTCAATGTGGCATACACTTAAGAGAATATCCAGACTCAAACTCATCAAGACCTAAGTAACACTTTATTTTAAATATCAAACAAAGTTGAATTCAATTGTTCTCTCGTTTGCTAGCTAAGCGGAGTTAAGTTAAAAGCCCCGAAGCAAGTGAGGAAGGACACCCTCCATTCCCTTCCGCCTGTTCGTGTTTCACCGGATTCGCGCAAATAAATCTATGATACATAGCGAAATGAGAAAAGTTGCAAAATCAACCATAATGTTCATGCAAATTATAGAAAAAAACCCAATCTAAATCTGTTAAGTAGTTCTCGCGTTTAAAGCGGACAAACAGACATTGGATTTTATATATTATATATTAGTAAACCTTCAAAATAATGTGCAGTTAAAGTCTCAACAGCATTCTCAGCATTTCTGGAGCTTAGTAGAGCCAGATAACTATAAGAATCTTCACCAAGCAGCTCTGAAAATGTCTGCTTTGTTTGGGTGTACATACCTCTGTGAGTCTGACATGAATGTCATGAAATCGAAGTTCAGAACAAGACTGACAGTTGAACATTTAATTGACTCCATAAAAGTGAACCTAAATGGCTACACACCACCATACACCTCTCTTGTTGACTCCATGCAGTGCCAGTCATCTCACTAACTAAAAAACACATCACACATGCAACTGGACATGTGAATGAAGTGAAACAGTGACATGTAACAAAAGGACAAATGAATAAGTCATATATGTGTATTTGTAATTCCACTGTTTTGACAGCATTCACGTTTTAATCCAATAGTGGGAGATGCACTAGAAAATGCATACAGACATACAAAATGCACTTGCAGGTGAACTAAATATTTTTTGTGATGTTTTAATGCAAAATGTGAGTTGTGGACACCAACATTTTGTAAATGTTCAGGCAAAACAAGCTTATTCAGTTTGTTTGGGTTGAAATAAGTTATGAAATTAAGTGTTAGAAAACATGAGTAGCTCTCGGCCATTTTCATTTTGTAAAAGTAGCTCTCAGGGGAAAAAAGGTTGGAGACCCCTGATTATACAATACTCTTGTAACCTTATTCATAATCCAATTTTTACTTGTAATCCAGTTCCGATGTTTTTTACCTTCCTGCTCCAAATCACTTTCTGTATTTAGACTCAACAAGACTGTGGCAGAAAGTGGCATTTAAACTCCATCCCAAATGTTGCCCTGCTGTGCCTCCCAGGGTGACACTCTAAAACTGTCTACCAATGAGGATTAAACCAACTCTGAGGCTAGAAAAGAAGCAAGATTTAACAATTTAGCTCTGGCTTTGTGACATATATAGTAAAGAAAGCTACAGGTTAGCTATTTAAGCGATTAAAGAACCAGGGGCCATAAAGAGAGCAAAGGTCGACAGTACAAACATAAGATTAAATTAAACACAGGTAGAGGTAGAGGCAAAGGCGTTCAAATAATCGAATACAGCAAAACCGCTATCCAAAGACATTATTTCAAAGAGAAAAATCTAAAGAACTAAATAAATCCAAAAACATAATTGTACCTATAACCTATAAGACACATAAACAATCCATGTTTTTTGCTAAAGGGCAGGAAACCATCATGGGTGTAAATTTCCTTTTATTTACTCTCTATCACTTGCATTTTAAGTGCTGCCTGACAACATTCCCAGATGTACACAGTTAAAGAAACACAACAGATGAATAGAAATGCTGTGAACAGAAGCCAGCTCAATACCTGATACAACCTGACATCAGCATCTGAACAATTTCCAGGCTTACCTGCAGGGCCAGAAATGTTCCAAAAACAACTTGGGACATCTTCTGGCAGTCTCAAGTGTTCCTTTAAAATTAAAATGCCAGAAGCCCACGACTGGTTCCGGACTTGTTACCCTACATTAAAACAACATCATGTCATCTGTCACAAGTTTGGAACTTTTTGCTGCCACCTGACAGTTTGAAGGGGTCTAGGGTTTTTTTTTACAGTTCTGAAAAGGCCTCTTTTTCAGTTTGGTACCCTCAGGATGCCCACTTCTACAATATTCTCTGTCCTTTGAGATGTTACTGCCTCCATGGAGCTTTTATGCAATGGTAGGTGGATGTGCTTTATTTAGTTTACAGATAGTACTAGTAGTAGTAGTTGCATTGTCATGTGTACAGAGTATAATGAAATTCTTACTTGCATATCCAACCAACATGCAAGATTTTGCCACACTCTGGAACCATGATAAACAAGAATGCACTTTCACACTGCTAATATAGGAGCTGATGTCATGTCACTATACCCTGTTGCCAAATTATACTTTTAGGATCTTTATGTTCTCAGTATGTGGGTTCATTTTGTTTTAATCAGAACCCTTTCTCTAATCCCATGCCAAACTCATGCTTGTTCTGCCTCTGGAAGTTAGTCCATGGGATATAAGAAAGTGGAGAACAGAGAAAATCTATGTAGGCACAAGAATAAAGTGCAATCTCAACACAGATGGTGTCTGGGCTACATTTTAGATATTGCTTTTAAGTTTGACCATTGTGATTGCTTTCAAGATAATCCTGTTTTTTTGCTATTAATCTATCTACTACTGATATTCTGTGAATAAATGTTTGTTAATCTGTGTTTGGTAAACACTGCTCTTTTCTAGGAGAAAGTACAGTGGTCTCCATAATGTTTAGGACAAAGACACATTTTTCCTTGATTTACCCCACTGCGCCACAGTTTAAAATTATTGATCCAACAATTCAAACGTGATTAAAGTGCAGATTGCAGACTTTTAATTAAGGGGATTTGCATATATTACGGCCACAGCAGGTACTGTAGAAATGAGAACACTTTTTTACATAGTCTCCCCATTTCAGGGTATCATAATGTTTGGACACAGCAATGGCAGGTCTATTAAAGCCATCAGGTTTAGGACTTCGTCGCATATCCCTTGCATGCGGTGATGTGTGCGATTCATGGACATCACCAGGTGCTGAGGATCTTCTCTGGTGATGCTCTGCCAGACCTCTAATGCAGCCATCTTGAGCTCCTGCTTGTTTCGGGGGATTGTCCCCTTAAGTTTTCTCATCAGCATATGAAAGTCCTGTTCAGTTGGATTTAAATCAGGTGACTGGCTTGGCCATTCAAGAATTTTCCATTTTTTAGCTTTGAAAAACTCCTGTGTTGCCTTAGCAGTATGTTTGGATCATTATCTTGCTGTAGGATGAAACACTGTTCAGTGAGTTTGCAGGCATTTACTGGGACTTGACAAGGTACGATATTTCTATACACCTCAAAATTCACTGTGCTACTGCCGTCAGCAGTTCCATCATCAATGACCTGTGGCAGTCATACATGCCCAAGCAATAACACTCCCACCACCATGTTGGATCTTAGGCTGTTCCTTTTCATCTCCACACTTTGTTTTTGCCATGACTCTGATGCAGGTTCATTTTTGTCTCATCTGTCTATAAGACCTTTTTCCAGAATTCTGCAGGTTCTTTGAAGTCCTTTTTTACAAACTGTAATCTATCCATCCTGTTTTTGGGGCTAAAAAGTGGTTTGTATCTTGTAGTGTGGTCTCTGTATTTCTGTTCATGAAGTCTTCTGCTGATACTTATCTCTGACACACACACATCTGCCTCCTGAAGACTCTTTCTGATCTGTCAGACTGGTGTTTAGGGCTTTTGCTTTACCATAGTGAGGATTCTTCTATCATCAGCAGTGGAGGTCTTCCTTGGCCTACTAGTCTGTTTGCAATTATTTGCGCTCACCAGTGTGTTCTTGAGTGGTTTTGTGCTTGTTTTTTTAGCATTATAATAGCTTCTTTAACTTTTATTGGCACAGATCTTGTCCTTATGTTGAACAATGGCAACTACAGACTCCAAAGAGTAGAAGCAAGCTGAAGTATCTTATGAAGCAATAAAACACATTTGAGGAATCACACACATGTGACGCCAATTTTCCAAAATATTATGGTGTCCTGAAATGGGGGGATCACAAAGAAAAAATGTTGTCTGCATGTGTGACCAAAATGTATGCAAATCACCTTAAATCAAAGTCTGCAGTGAGCACTTTTATCATTTCTGAATTGTTTGCTTTGTCATTTCAAACTGTGGAGCAGAGGAGGAAATCAAGTAATAATGTGTCTAAATATTGTGGAGGGCACTGTATGCTTGTGTAACTCCGTCTTTTTTCTATAAAATATTATTTTGTTCAGTGATTATTATAGTAAGTGTACAGAAAATACCATAATATAACTAGGATAAATTGAACCATGGTCTCAGAGAGCTAGAGCATATCCAAGCAGCATTGGACAAAACACAGAAATCAACCCAGGATGCACACACTCACATGAACACATTAACTTGATCAGTACTTGAGAAGTCTAGTCTACTCACACTAACACATGGCCAAATTTGAATTGCTAGTTAACCTAACATGCAGACTCCATAGAGACTATGACAAGCATTAGGATTTGCAACTAGGCTGAAGGATCAATGAAGCAACAGTGCTACCCAATGTATCACCATGCTGTCCCAACAGAACACAATACTAACAAAATGCAGACTTCACAACACTTTAGTTGATGTGTTATACAGAATACAGTATATGATTTCCTTTTTACTTAAATCAAAAAGAATATAGCATAATTAATGTGGATACCTTTAGCTAATAGAATACTGCTCTTGAAATCACAGCATATTTTAAAATTAAAGTAGGTGTTTAACATGTATGAGCACTAACCGAGCACACTTTATACTTTCATAATTTCTCCATAAGTTTTACTGCAATATGCTGTAATACTGGCAAAAATCATTATCTACACAGCCATCTTTTATAGTGCCTTTCAGTATCAAAATATTCTTAAAGCAACATGTATATTGTAATTCCTTTCTGCACTTTATTTAGTACTTTTATACATTGACTTCTGTGCTCAGACCTGTTAAAAGGCATCTTAAAAGCAATTAATTTGTCATGATGCCTTCAATATTGAAGAGTATTTCTGTTCCTTCTGCAAAGATTCCAGCTTTATATAGCTCCTTAGCATACATTATGGATGATGCCTTTCATTGTGAGCATTATCACGATATCTACAAGTCATTCAGATTCACTCATTTATCGGGTATTTTAAAGTGAGTTACAATGGACCTTACAATCTATCCATGCCATAGAGTACCTTTCTTAAGGTGTTCTTTCAGAGCGCTCATATCCATATGTGGTCTTTCACAGTGAGAACTACGCCAATGCACTTTACACAGCAATCCATTCACAGAAGTAACTTTCATAGGGAGGACTATTGCAGGATACTTGTGATGGAGGGAATGGATGAGCTACCATCCTGACTGGGATGACTGATGAGATCTTCCTCAAACAAGAGGCTAGAATAATGGAGGGACAGTAGCAAGCTGCCATCTAGGGCAACAGGTTCCTCTAGTACCCTGTCTGACAGCATTCCCTGGGAAGTTCTTCTTTTTGGACACCAACAGTGCTGCTTGAGATATGCATTCTTTACATACAATCCTGTTCTGGTCCTTTGAAACCACAAGAAGATACCAAGATTGGGAATCCTTTATCTTGGAGCTATGTTTCAACTGGAAGTGCTTTTGAGTTAACCCTGTGATATGCCAAAAGTACTCCTAGGCTAGGTGAGCTGGAGTCAGGACAGGAGTAGGGCAATGGTTACTAACAAGGAGGAACAAATAACTATTGTGAAAGAGATGCTGTTGAGACAGTATCTTGAGACTTTCATTGTGGGTGAGACAACTCCTAATGCTTTACAGTGTAATCACCGACATATAGTATCTTTTATTACTATCATAATGCACCTTACAAAACACTGTTATTGGGTACCTTCCATAAGGGGTACTTTAAAATTACACCTCACAAAACAATTACTTTTACGGCATATTACATCTTTAATAGTATGAACTGTCATATAGCATGCATGTTACAATGCAATCAGTTTTATATGGCACATTTCGTATTACTATCTCAGTATGCCTTACAAAGCAATTAATGGTGTAGTGTACTTTCATAAAGAGTGCTTTTACTGTTTTTTTCAGAGTCATAAGTGTGTAATAACTGTCATAGTCGGTAACATCACAGAGCACCTTACACAGCAATATACATTCGAGCACCGAAAGCTGTGATATACTGCTTGTTCGCAACAACAGATCCCTTGCATCCTATCAGTCTGCTGTAGAGTTCTTTACAACAGTCAAATTGGAACGCAGGGAGACTTTCTAAAAGCTTGATCTATATGTAAATAGAAAAAGCCTCAATGACCTAGCATGTAATGCATCCCTCCAGTAACTGGTAGGCTGTAAATGTTTTCTTTTTAGTTTGTTGTAGATGATCTCTTGAGGAGAGCCAGCAGTTCTCATTAAAACACTATTGTCCCTAGGGCAGCCGAGAGAGCAGGTGTTTCCATCTGGATTAGAGCCAGATGCAGTTTCATTGTGAGCTTAACTGAGCTTTTGGAAGGATGGTTTATTGTTGAATCATGTTTCTATTTGTTAACAAGCAAACGTTGACTTAGCATTGTACTGGAAAGACAGATTAGCTACCTGGAATCTGATGTCTTAGTTATTTCAAAAGCTATGTATGACACTTTGCCTGGTTTGGATGGCATGGTGTTATTGTCAGGAATGATTTAGTAATGTCAAGGAGAAATATGTGATTTTATACAGCATGGTCTCAGAACCAGAATGTTATCAAGCAAGCCCTGAATTGAACAGCCTTGCAAAGAAATTAATTGATTCCTTTATTCTTTTAAGC